>NC_047117.1:5227140-5827140 GCF_902500255.1 Thalassophryne amazonica
CCACACCCCCATTCCATCTGGATTCGCCCCTGCTTTGGCGTTTGAGCACAAAGAATGGATAACATTTATTTATGCAGAAAACAGGACCAGATTTACAGGTAAAGTTTTATTGCGTTTTTACATCAATCAATCAATCAATCAACTTTTTTCTTATATAGCGCCAAATCACAACAAACAGTTGCCCCAAGGCGCATCATCTCAGAAAGAGAGTTTAGGTACATTTGAGTGGAAAATAGTGTTAGTTGTTGACACGTCGCGAAGGATCAGCTGTTTTTAACGAGACGATACAGAGTGGCTCAGCTCAGAATTCTAAATAAAGGAGGAAAAAAGTATAAAAATGTCTTTGTAAAGCTCAGTGCAGGTGTGTTGATCACCGCGCTTTAAGAGGTGAGGACGAGTCGAGCAGCTGCAAAAAACCATGGATGAAAAGCTCACAGCTCGCTGAAAGTGGGCAGTTCAGTTGAACCCCGACCTCCTGCCCATGGACCAAGTTTAATGCTGCTGTCGACCCACAATGAAAAATAATAGTAACGCACAGTGACATGGAGAAGTAACTTTAATCTGATTACTGATTTGGAAAGATTAACGTGTTAGACTACTCGTTACTAAAAAAAGTGGTCAGATTAGAGTAACGCGTTACTAAGTAATGCGTTACCGACATCACTGGTGACATGACACCCAGCAGGAGGAAAAACAAGACCTGTCAAAGGCCAATGAACTCCTTAAGAGACACCGGCCATCATGCTTTATGTTGGTTTTGGGTGTGTGTGTGTGTATGTAAAATGTCACCTATATAACCCTTTTTTAAAACCATTTTTTTTTAATTAGATACATATTGTTTTATGCATTTAGGAGCAACATATCCCCAACCTTTTTTTGTTATTTTTTTGCTGTGATATTTAGTTTTTGAGTGATCGGGTGATACAGGGACCATCAGAGGGTGGTCCCTGCATAACCCGATCATTGGAAGATGAATTCCTGTTGCTGGTGATATTTTTTTAAATTAGATACACATTGTTTTTTGCAACCTTTTTATTTGCTTTTTTTTTTTTGTTTGTTTGTTTTGTTTTTTGCTGTGATACTTAGTTTTTGAGTGATAGGGTGATGCAGGGACCACCCTCATAACCCGATCACTGGAAGATGAATGCCTGTTAATTTTTCGTACCTGTTGTGAAAGTTCTACCTCAGTTCACGTGAGGATTTTAAGAGGTTTACTTTTTGTAAGTTTATATTTTCCATTGCAGTGTTGTGAGAAACGAGTGAGAGGTTTCACAAGTATTAATGTATGCTGGTCTGTGGACAAAACAAAGTGTTTTCACATTGTAAAGGTCAGGTCAGGGTCAGCACTGATCCTGCTACTGGTAACACTGTAACCCAGTACAACCTGCCGCATGGACGGGTAGCCGGCGTCTAAACCGGCTCCCCACTAGCACTCGTGCTGGTGAGGAGGGTGACATGACACCCAGCAGGAGGAAAAACAAGACCTGTCAAACTGGGTGTGTGTGTGTGTGTGTATAAAATGTCACCTATATAACCCTTTTTTTTTTTTTTTTATCGTTTTTCTTTTTTTTTTATTAGATACATATTGTTTTATGCATTTAGGAGCAACATAACCCCAATCTTTTTTTGTTATTTTTTTGCTGTGATATTTAGTTTTTGAGTGATAGTGAAAGTTCTACCTCAGTTCACGTGATGATTTTAAGAGGTTTAGTTTTTGTTAAGTCCATTGCAGTGTCGTGAGAAACGAGTGTGTATGTGTGTTTTTGTGTATAAAATGTCGCCTCGATAACCGTTTTTTAAATAATTTTTTTTTTTTAAATTAGATATTGTTTTTATGCATTTAGGAGCAACATAACCCCAACCTTTTTGTGTGTGTGTGTTTTTTTGTTTGTTCTTTTTTTGCTGCTGGCCATCATCATCAGCTTTATGTTTTCTTGGGGGTTTCATATATAATCCTTTTTTGCTGACACACACACATATACATACATACATATATATATATATATACACAAATATATAAATCAAATCAAATCAATTTTATTTATATAGCGCCAAATCACAACAAACAGTTGCTCCAAGGCGCTTTATATTGTAAGGCAAAAGCCATACAATAATTACGGAAAAACCCCAACGGTCAAAACGACCCCCTGTGAGCAAGCACTTGGCGACAGTGGGAAGGAAAAACTCCCTTTTAACAGGAAGAAACCTCCAGCAGAACCAGGCTCAGGGAGGGGCAGTCTTCTGCTGGGACTGAGGGGAGAGAATCAGGGAAAAGACATGCTGTGGAAGAGAGCAGAGATCAATCACTAATGATTAAATGCAGAATGGTGCATACAGAGCAAAAAGAGAAAGAAACAGTGCATCATGGGAACCCCCCAGCAGTCTAAGTCTGTAGCAGCATAACTAAGGGATGGTTCAGGGTCACCTGATCCAGCCCTAACTATAAGCTTTAGCAAAAAGGAAAGTTTTAAGCCTAATCTTAAAAGTAGAGAGGGTGTCTGTCTCCCTGATCCAAATTGGGAGCTGGTTCCACAGGAGAGGAGCCTGAAAGCTGAAGGCTCTGCCTCCCATTCTACTCTTACAAACCCTAGGAACTACAAGTAAGCCTGCAGTCTGAGAGCGAAGCACTCTATTGAGGTGATATGGTACTATGAGGTCCCTAAGATAAGATGGGACTTGATCATTCAAAACCTTATAAGTAAGAAGAAGAATTTTAAATTCTATTCTAGAATTAACAGGAAGCCAATGAAGAGAGGCCAATATGGGTGAGATATGCTCTCTCCTTCTAGTCCCTGTCAGTACTCTAGCTGCAGCATTTTGAATTAACTGAAGGCTTTTCAGGGAACTTTTAGGACAACCTGATAATAATGAATTACAATAGTCCAGCCTAGAGGAAATAAATGCATGAATTAGTTTTTCAGCATCACTCTGAGACAAGACCTTTCTAATTTTAGAGATATTGCGCAAATGCAAAAAGGCAGTCCTACATATTTGTTTAATATGCGCATTGAATGACATATCCTGATCAAAAATGACTCCAAGATTTCTCACAGTATTACTAGAGGTCAGGGTAATGCCATCCAGAGTAAGGATCTGGTTAGACACCATATTTTAAGATTTGTGGGGCCAAGTACAATAACTTCAGTTTTATCTGAGTTTAAAAGCAGAAAATTAGAGGTCATCCATGTCTTTATGTCTGTAAGACAATCCTGCAGTTTAGCTAATTGGTGTGTGTCCTCTGGCTTCATTGATAGATAAAGCTGGGTATCATCTGCGTAACAATGAAAATTTAAGCAATGCTGTCTAATAATACTGCCTAAGGGAAGCATGTATAAAGTGAATAAAATTGGTCCTAGCACAGAACCTTGTGGAACTCCATAATTAACAGTCTGTGAAGAAGACTCCCCATTTACATGAACAAATTGTAATCTATTAGATAAATATGATTCAAACCACCGCAGCGCAGTGCCTTTAATACCTATGGCATGCTCTAATCTCTGTAATAAAATTTTATGGTCAACAGTATCAAAAGCAGCACTGATGTCTACCAGGACAAGCACAGAGATGAGTCCACTGTCTGAGGCCATAAGAAGATCATTTGTAACCTTCACTAATGCTGTTTCTGTACTAGGATGAATTCTAAAACCTGACTGAAACTCTTCAAATAGACCATTCCTCTGCAGATGATATACATATACATACATACATATACACACATATATATACACTAAAAAGATTAATCCAGGTTTTGAGTATATTCCTTATTGTTACATGGGAAACAAGGTACCAGTAGATCCAGTAGATTCTCACAAATCCAACAAGACCAAGCATTCATGATATGCACACTCTTAAGGCTATGAAATTGGGCTATTAGTAAAAAAAAAAAAGTAGAAAAGGGGGTGTTCACAATAATAGTAGTGTGGCATTTAGTCAGTGAGTTTGTCAATTTTGTGGAACAAACAGGTGTGAATCAGGTGTCCCCTATTTAAGGATGAAGCCAGCACCTGTTGAACATGCTTTTCTCTTTGAAAGCCTGAGGAAAATGGGACGTTCAAGACATTGTTCAGAAGAACAGTGTAGTTTGATTAAAAAGTTGATTGGAGAGGGGAAAACTTATACGCAGGTGCAAAAAAGTATAGGCTGTTCATCTACAATGATCTCCAATGCTTTAAAATGGACGAGAAAACCAGAGACACGTGGAAGAAAATGGAAAACAACCATCAAAATGGATAGAATAACCAGAATGACAAAGGCTCACCCATTGATCAGCTCCAGGATGATCAAAGACAGTCTGGAGTTACCTGTAAGTGCTGTGACAGTTAGAAGATGACTGTGTGAAGCTAATTTATTTTCAAGACTCTCCCGTACAGTCCCTCTGTTAAATAAAAGACATGTTCAGAAGAGGTTACAATTTGCCAAAGAACACATCAACTGGCCTAACGAGAAATGGAGATATATATTTGTGGACTGATGAGAGTAAAATTGTTCTTTTTGGGTCCAAGGGCCGCAGACAGTTTGTGAGACGACCCCCAAACTCTCAATTCAAGACACAGTTCACAGTGAAGACAGTGAAGCATGGTGGTGCAAGCATCATGATATGGGCATTTTTCTCCTACCATGGTGTTGGGCCTATATATCACATACCAGGTATCATGGATCAGTTTGGATATGTCAGAATACTTGAAGAGGTCATGCTGCCTTATGCTGAAGAGGACATGCCCTTGAAATGGGTGTTTCAACAAGACAGACACGCCAAGCACACTAGTAAACAAGCAAAATCATGGTTCCAAACTAACAAAATTAATGCCTTGCAGATGTGAAGAAATCATGAAAAACTGTGGTTATACAACTAAATACTAGTTTAGTGATTCACAGGATTGCTAAAAAAGCAGTTTGAACATAATAGTTTTGAGTTTGTAGAGTCAACAGCAGATGTTACTATTATTGTGAACACACCCTTTTCTACTTTTTTTTTTTTTACTAATAGCCCAATTTCATAGCCTTAAGAGTGTGCATATCATGAATGCTTGGTCTTGGTGGATTTGTGAGAATCTACTGAATCTACTGGAACCTTGTTTCCCATGTAACAATAAGAAATATACTCAAAACCTGGATTAATCTTTTTAGTCACATAGCACTACTATTATTCTGAACACTACTGTACATATGTTGAAAACATCATGCCTTTATACTGATTTTTAAACTGATATTTGGACATCATTTGAGTTCCTCCATCAGGTTATTCCATATTCTAGGACCACACATGGAGACACAGAAACCTTTCCTGGTCGTCCTAGCACCAGCAATTTTAAAATGATACTAGCTCTGTAAATTATATTTTCCATCTCTCTCTCAGTAAAAAATTCTTATTCTCTTTGACATGTTCTATATTTACCCCTTGTATATTTAACTGCATTCGTATATCCCTTTTATAATTTCCAAATAACAATTTAGTTTTAGACAAATTTAATGATAATTTGTTAATATCAAACCATCTCTTTAACTTTATCATTTCAGTTCCTAAATCAGATAATTGTTGCAGATTTTCTCCTGTGCAAAACAGGTTTGTGTCATCTGCAAAGAACTGCTTTAAACAGATCCGAAACTTTACATAACTCATTGATGGGTGATTCTTAGACTACGGGCACTTATGTCCTTTGATCATATTGTATGAAAAACAGAAAAAAGGGGAAATTTCACACTTTTATAGTTATCTTTACAATGAAAGTGTGTTAAGAAATTTGTTCTAGTAGTCTATGATGACTTTGTCACCTTTTTTCAGCATCATTATATGCAAATATTGCCATTCTGTGCTTGTCCCACACCCAGACTTTTGATCTTCAATGATAAAAATGAATGGTAAAGAAACGTTTTTTCTAATGTTTTAAAATATCTCTGAATAAAATATCAGTAAAATAATCAAAACATAATTGGGGTATTCAATGTCATACAACTGTTGTGATTTTTTTTAAACAAAATGTAGTTGTCCCACACTATTGCCGTAATTTCCACCACAACACTGTAATGTCCCTTTAAACAGTTTGTATGAAAGATTGTTTGGGTAGTTTCTATGGAGATAAACTGTGACATCAGAGCACATGTATATAGCACCAAATCACAACAAACAGTTGCCCCAAGGCCCTTTATATTGTAAGGCAATGGTGTGGTGGAAATTACATTTACAAGGCCAATAGTGCCCGTAGTTAAAGAATCACCCAGATATATAAAATAAATAATTTTGGTCCCAACACAGAACCTTGTGGAAGCCCACAAATTATGTCCAGACATGAAGAACAACATGCAGCGGCTCAGAGTCGAGCCGCTGCTCCTCCACGTCGAAAGGAGTCAGTTGAGGTGGCTCGGGCATCTTTTCCGGGTGCCCCCTGGACGCCTCGCTGGAGAGGTGTTCCGGGCACGTCCCACTGGGAGGAGGCCCCGGGGAAGACCCAGGACACGCTGGAGGGACTACGTCTCTCGGCTGGCTTGGGAACACCTTGGGGTTCCCCCGGAGGAGCTGGGGGAGGTGTGTGTGGATGGGGAGGTCTGGGCAGCTTTGCTTGAGCTGCTGCCCCCGCGACCCGACTCCGGATAAAGCGGAAGAAAATGGATGGATGGATGGATGAAGAACAATAGTCCCCGAGTTTAACAAAGTGCTTCCAGTTTTGTAAGTAAGTTTTAATCCAACTCAGGGCCACCCCTCTGATCCATACAGTTCCATCTTTTGAAATAATATATTGTGATCAATTGTGTCAAAAGCCTTTCTTAGGTCAATAATTAAACCTAATAGTATTTCCCTTTGGTCCACATGTTTATTGATCTCTTCTACTGAATCGAGCAAGTGCAATGGACATTTTCGCTCTAAAACCGTATTGACTTTCATGAAGCAAGTTGTGTTCTATAAATTTAGCCAGTCTGCTGTTGTAAAGTTTTACCAATATCTTAGAAAATTCTGACAATAGAGACACAGGCCTGTAGTTCATAAAAAGATGCTTGCAACCAGATTTAAATAAAGGTATCACTTTTGCCACTTTCATACCTTTAGGAACAATTCCAGTTTGAAATAATTTATTAAAAATATATGATAATGGTTTTGCGATTTCAGTAATTATTTGCTTTGGTAAGGACATATGTACCTCATTATGATCTGCTGACTTTTTACTTTTACATTAATAATTTCCCTTCCATCTACTGAGCCAAGAAACATTGTGTGCGGATTTCTGGTGATTAATTGCGGATTTTCCTATGGGCTGTGTGGAATTTAAGCTGCCAGATCTGCCCCAACATTAGCTGGGTTTATTTGCTATAATACTATTCAGTATTTTCCATGTTTCCTTAGGAGAGTCTCATAGGAGTCTCTCTTGCTTGCCTCTACTGGTGGTTGGCTCTCACTGCGGTATTGTATCACTTCCTGTTCCGGAGCACAGCGGTGTTTTTCTGTATCTGTTAGCTGTTTAATCTGCGCAGTTAGATTGATCTAGTTATCTAGATTACGATTTGTTTCCCAGTGTAATCTTTACGTGCCTTAACTAAAGCACTCCTTCTGCTGAATCACCTCTAAATTATTTACACATTATTCACTTTGCGTGTTTTTAGGAATCCGCTAGCTTAGCGTAGCTACTAGCTCTTAGCCGATTTAGCATGGCGGCTTCTCCCGTCTCTCCCGCACTTTTCTGCTCTGGGTGTGAAATGTTTAGTTATTCCTCGGCCTCCTTTAGCAGTAATGGTACTTGTAATAAGTGTAGCTTATTCGTAGCTTTGGAGGCCAGGCTGGGCGAATTGGAGACTCGGCTCCGCACCGTGGAAAATTCTACAGCTAGCCAGGCCCCTGTAGTCGGTGCGGACCAAGGTAGCTTAGCCGCCGTTAGTTCCCCCCTGGCAGATCCCGAGCAGCCGGGAAAGCAGGCCGACTGGGTGACTGTGAGGAGGAAGCGTAGCCCTAAACAGAAGTCCCGTGTACACCGCCAACCCGTTCACATCTCTAACCGTTTTTCCCCACTCGACGACACACCCGCCGAGGATCAAACTCTGGTTATTGGCGACTCTGTTTTGAGAAATGTGAAGTTAGCGACACCAGCAACCATAGTCAATTGTCTTCCGGGGGCCAGAGCAGGCGACATTGAAGGAAATTTGAAACTGCTGGCTAAGGCTAAGCGTAAATTTGGTAAGATTGTAATTCACGTCGACAGTAATGACACCCGGTTACGCCAATCGGAGGTCACTAAAATTAACATTAAATCGGTGTGTAACTTTGCAAAAACAATGTCGGACTCTGTAGTTTTCTCTGGGCCCCTCCCCAATCGGACCGGGAGTGACATGTTTAGCCGCATGTTCTCCTTGAATTGCTGGCTGTCTGAGTGGTGTCCAAAAAATGAGGTGGGCTTCATAGATAATTGGCAAAGCTTCTGGGGAAAACCTGGTCTTGTTAGGAGAGACGGCATCCATCCCACTTTGGATGGAGCAGCTCTCATTTCTAGAAATCTGGCCAATTTTCTTAAATCCTCCAAACCGTGACTATCCAGGGTTGGGACCAGGAAGCAGAGTTGTAGTCTTACACACCTCTCTGCAGCTTCTCTCCCCCTGCCATCCCCGTAGAGACGGTGCCTGCTCCCAGACTACCAATAACCAGCAAAAATCTATTTTAAGCATAAAAATTCAAAAAGAAAAAATAATATAGCACCTTCAACTGCACCACAGACTAAAACAGTTAAATGTGGTCTGTTAAACATTAGGTCTCTCTCTTCTAAGTCCCTGTTAGTAAATGATATAATAATTGATCAACATATTGATTTATTCTGCCTTACAGAAACCTGGTTACAGCAGGATGAATATGTTAGTTTAAATGAGTCAACACCCCCGAGTCACACTAACTGTCAGAATGCTCGTAGCACGGGCCGGGGCAGAGGATTAGCAGCAATCTTCCATTCCAGCTTATTAATTAATCAAAAACCCAGACAGAGCTTTAATTCATTTGAAAGCTTGTCTCTTAGTCTTGTCCATCCAAATTGGAAGTCCCAAAAACCAGTTTTATTTGTTATTATCTATCGTCCACCTGGTCGTTACTGTGAGTTTCTCTGTGAATTTTCAGACCTTTTGTCTGACTTAGTGCTTAGCTCAGATAAGATAATTATAGTGGGCGATTTTAACATCCACACAGATGCTGAGAATGACAGCCTCAACACTGCATTTAATCTATTATTAGACTCTATTGGCTTTGCTCAAAAAGTAAATGAGTCCACCCACCACTTTAATCATATCTTAGATCTTGTTCTGACTTATGGTATGGAAATAGAAGACTTAACAGTATTCCCTGAAAACTCCCTTCTGTCTGATCATTTCTTAATAACATTTACATTTACTCTGATGGACTACCCAGCAGTGGGGAATAAGTTTCATTACACTAGAAGTCTTTCAGAAAGCGCTGTAACTAGGTTTAAGGATATGATTCCTTCTTTATGTTCTCTAATGCCATATACCAACACAGTGCAGAGTAGCTACCTAAACTCTGTAAGGGAGATAGAGTATCTCGTCAATAGTTTTACATCCTCATTGAAGACAACTTTGGATGCTGTAGCTCCTCTGAAAAAGAGAGCTTTAAATCAGAAGTGTCTGACTCCGTGGTATAACTCACAAACTCGTAGCTTAAAGCAGATAACCCGTAAGTTGGAGAGGAAATGGCGTCTCACTAATTTAGAAGATCTTCACTTAGCCTGGAAAAAGAGTCTGTTGCTCTATAAAAAAGCCCTCCGTAAACCTAGGACATCTTTCTACTCATCACTAATTGAAGAAAACAAGAACAACCCCAGGTTTCTTTTCAGCACTGTAGCCAGGCTGACAAAGAGTCAGAGCTCTATTGAGCTGAGTATTCCATTAACTTTAACTAGTAATGACTTCATGACTTTCTTTGCTAACAAAATTTTAACTATTAGAGAAAAAATTACTCAACCATCCCAAAGACGTATCGTTATCTTTGGCTGCTTTCAGTGATGCCGGTATTTGGTTAGACTCTTTCTCTCCGATTGTTCTGTCTGAGTTATTTTCATTAGTTACTTCATCCAAACCATCAACATGTTTATTAGACCCCATTCCTACCAGGCTGCTCAAGGAAGCCCTACCATTATTTAATGCTTCGATCTTAAATATGATCAATCTATCTTTGTTAGTTGGCTATGTACCACAGGCTTTTAAGGTGGCAGTAATTAAACCATTACTTAAAAAGCCATCACTTGACCCAGCTATCTTAGCTAATTATAGGCCAATCTCCAACCTTCCTTTTCTCTCAAAAATTCTTGAAAGGGTAGTTGTAAAACAGCTAACTGATCATCTGCAGAGGAATGGTCTATTTGAAGAGTTTCAGTCAGGTTTTAGAATTCATCATAGTACAGAAACAGCATTAGTGAAGGTTACAAATGATCTTCTTATGGCCTCGGACAGTGGACTCATCTCTGTGCTTGTTCTGTTAGACCTCAGTGCTGCTTTTGATACTGTTGACCATAAAATTTTATTACAGAGATTAGAGCATGCCATAGGTATTAAAGGCACTGCGCTGCGGTGGTTTGAATCATATTTATCTAATAGATTACAATTTGTTCATGTAAATGGGGAATCTTCTTCACAGACTAAAGTTAATTATGGAGTTCCACAAGGTTCTGTGCTAGGACCAATTTTATTCACTTTATACATGCTTCCCTTAGGCAGTATTATTAGGCGGTATTGCTTAAATTTTCATTGTTACGCAGATGATACCCAGCTTTATCTATCCATGAAGCCAGAGGACACACACCAATTAGCTAAACTGCAGGATTGTCTTACAGACATAAAGACATGGATGACCTCTAATTTGCTGCTTTTAAACTCAGATAAAACTGAAGTTATTGTACTTGGCCCCACAAACCTTAGAAACATGGTGTCTAACCAGATCCTTACTCTGGATGGCATTACCCTGACCTCTAGTAATACTGTGAGAAATCTTGGAGTCATTTTTGATCAGGATATGTCATTCAAAGTGCATATTAAATAAATATGTAGGACTGCTTTTTTGCATTTACGCAATATCTCTAAAATCAGAAAGGTCTTGTCTCAGAGTGATGCTGAAAAACTAATTCATGCATTTATTTCCTCTAGGCTGGACTATTGTAATTCATTATTATCAGGTTGTCCTAAAAGTTCCCTAAAAAGCCTTCAGTTAATTCAAAATGCTGCAGCTAGAGTACTGACGGGGACTAGAAGGAGAGAGCATATCTCACCCGTGTTGGCCTCTCTTCATTGGCTTCCTGTTAATTCTAGAATAGAATTTAAAATTCTTCTTCTTACTTATAAGGTTTTGAATAATCAGGTCCCATCTTATCTTAGGGACCTCGTAGTACCATATCACCCCAATAGAGCGCTTCGCTCTCAGACTGCAGGCTTACTTGTAGTTCCTAGGGTTTGTAAGAGTAGAATGGGAGGCAGAGCCTTCAGCTTTCAGGCTCCTCTCCTGTGGAACCAGCTCCCAATTCAGATCAGGGAGACAGACACCCTCTCTACTTTTAAGATTAGGCTTAAAACTTTCCTTTTTGCTAAAGCTTATAGTTAGGGCTGGATCAGGTGACCCTGAACCATCCCTTAGTTATGCTGCTATAGACGTAGACTGCTGGGGGGTTCCCATGATGCACTGTTTCTTTCTCTTTTTGCTCTGTATGCACCATTCTGCATTTAATCATTAGTGATCGATCTCTGCTCCCCTCCACAGCATGTCTTTTTCCTGGTTCTCTCCCTCAGCCCCAGCCAGTCCCAGCAGAAGACTGACCCTCCCTGAGCCTGGTTCTGCTGGAGGTTTCTTCCTGTTAAAAGGGAGTTTTTCCTTCCCACTGTAGCCAAGTGCTTGCTCACAGGGGGTCGTTTTGACCATTGGGGTTTTACATAATTATTGTATGGCCTTGCCTTACAATATAAAGCGCCTTGGGGCAACTGTTTGTTGTGATTTGGCGCTATATAAAAAATTGATTGATTGATATTATCGTTTAGTATTTTTTCAAAGTAGGATTTTTAACAGTTCCGCATAATAGTTGTTCGTTTATTTTTATAGTCCTTATATTTAATCTCTGCCTCTCGATTTACTTTTAATAAATTCTCTGTATAGCATATTTTTCTTCTTACAAGCCTTTTGAAGACTTTGTTATCCATGGGTTAGCCTTATATTTATTATACTGTATAATTGGAAATTGGACAATTTTTGTTGTATAATCAACAAAAATATAAACGCAACACTTTTGGTTTTGCTCCCATTTTGTATGAGATGAACTCAAAGATCTAAAACTTTTTCCACATACACAATATCACCATTTCCCTCAAATATTGTTCACAAACCAGTCTAAATCTGTGATAGTGAGCACTTCTCCTTTGCTGAGATAATCCATCCCACCTCACAGGTATGCCATATCAAGATGCTGATTAGACACCATGATTAGTGCACAGGTGTGCCTTAGACTGCCCACAATAAAAGGCCACTCTGAAAGGAGCAGTTTTGTTTTATTGGGGGGGGGGATACCAGTCAGTATCTGGTGTGACCACCATCTGCCTCATGCAGTGGAACACATCTCCTTCGCATGATCCACGAAGAGAACACCTCTCCAACGTGCCAAACTCCAGCGAATGTGAGCATTTGCCCACTCAAGTCGGTTACGGCGACGAACTGGAGTCAGGTCGAGACCCTGATGAGGACGACGAGCATGCAGATGAGCTTCCCTGAGACGGTTTCTGACAGTTTGTGCAGAAATTCTTTGGTTATACAAACCGATTGTTTCAGCAGCTGTCCGAGTGGCTGGTCTCAGACGATCTTGGAGGTGAACATGCTGGATGTGGAGGTCCTGGGCTGGTGTGGTTACACGTGGTCTGCGGTTGTGAGGCTGGTTGGATGTACTGCCACATTCTCTGAAACACCTTTGGAGACGGCTTATGGTAGAGAAATGATCATTCAATACACGAGCAACAGCTCTGGTTGACATTCCTGCCGTCAGCATGCCAACTGCATGCTCCCTCAAATCTTGCGACATCTGTGGCATTGTGCTGTGTGATAAAACTGCACCTTTCAGAGTGGCCTTTTATTGTGGACAGTCTAAGGCACACCTGTGCACTAATCATGGTGTCTAATCAGCATCTTGATATGGCTCACCTGTGAGGTGGGATGGATTATCTCAGCAAAGGAGAAGTGTTCACTATCACAGATTTAGACTGGTTTGTGAACATTATTTGAGGGAAATGGTGATATTGTGTATTGTGTATGGGAGCAAAACCAAAAGTGTTGCGTTTATATTTTTGTTGTAGGAAGTCAAATGACCTAATCAAAACCATCATCACAAGGCTTTGGAATCAAAACACTGCACACTCAAAAGCTTGTATGCGTCACTGGCATGAGTTATCACACATTGATATAGGGGGATTTGGGGAAGCGATGGTCTCGTGGTTAAGGCATTGGGCTTGAGACCAGAAGATCCTCAGTTCAAATCCCAGCCTGACTGGAAAATCACCAAGGGCCCTTGGGCAAGGTCTTTAATCCCCTATTGCTCCCGGGGTGTAGTGAGTGCCTTGTATGGCAGCACTCTGACATCAGGGTGAATGTGAGGCATTATCTGTAAAGCACTTTGAGCTTCTGATGCAGATGGAAAATTGTTATATAAATGCAGTCCATTTACCATTTATCCCAGTGTGAGGAGCACGCAGGATTTACATCAGGCCTCTGATGCCTTTCATTTTACGCAGTACATCAGCTGCAGCAAATATTAAATTTAATTCTGAATTTTACACCTAATGAAAGGATTATGAGATTAGTTGTTCATCACTGGTAATTCGAGCATGGCACAATGTTATCCATTTTACAGTGAAATTGAAAAGATACTAAGAAGAAAATGTACACATTTAAGAACGCGAGGTCTGTGTGTCAAAACTAATACCATTAGTATTCTGCAGAATACAATTCTGTACATGAAAGCATATTTCCATCTTTGTGTGTGTGTGTGTGTGTATATATATACACACACACACACACAAAATCAAGAGTTTTGTAAAACAATAACTGAAAGAAAGACCTGTTGCACATTTTAAAAAATATCTGATAAAACCCAGTATTCACTAGGAAAACCTTAAGCAATTCTGTCCCCACTCCCCCAGCGCTCACAGTACCCATGTCAATCAAGATCACTTGATTTTACAAATCCAGATTGTACTTGGCAGTCACTCTTTGACTGGCACAGAGGTAAATGTTTCTTTATGATGATGTGGTGGGCAGCCTCCTTCCTCAGGACCACACCACCAACACCTCCAGAAGGCTCAACAGTGACACCTGGTGCTCCATGTGCACCTTCTCCAGCTTTACCTCTCCCACTGAACCAACCCTCTAATTTGAAATTGCATTAATTTGTGCGATGCCTAGAGATTCCCTCCACTAATGGATAGTCATATGCTTCTTCAAATAACCTCCCTTTGCAAAATTTTCCCCCCACATTCAGAACAGTGTGGTGGAAAATCTGAAATGACCACATGTTGGAAATTAGGAAGCTTTATTAAAACAGAAACTCTGTACAGACGTTCAGAAGCAACAACATATGAAAGCAGTCTATTGCCTCTGACAAAGAACTGTCTGTCTGGGGAGAGATTTATACAGTAAAGCTCCTCCCATAGTTGTCATGTTTTATATTCTGTGGTCAGGAGCAAAGATCAATCAGATTTCAATTTATTTCATTTATAGAGCACCAAATCACAACAAAAGTACCTCAAGGTGCTTCACAGGAGTAAGGTCCAACCTTACCAACCCCTAGAGCAAGCACACAGACGACAGTGGTAAAGCTGCTTTCACAGAGTTTGCATACAGTTGCACTGTGCTGCGTATCAAGTATGCAGGAAAATAATGTTGGTATGCCCAGATTTGGCGTAGTCCCTGCATAGGCTGGCGTATAGTTGCATTCCTAGGGTTGCTTCCAGTTACTTACTGCCACATATGTAGCCCATGCTGCTATATAAACCTAGTTTTCTGCCTGTCAATCCACTTCTGTCCAGAACACGTCGCTGCTCTTGGAATTACAGTGGACTGTTGTAATAACGCAAGCAGAAGAGGATCATGAGGTTTTTAAGTCATTGGAAAAAAAGCTGCAATTATCCAGCATCTGGATGTGCTGAAAGCATCAATTAATTATGTGGCAGAATCTGAATGCTTGAAAGAAGAACAAGAACACAGAAGGAAGCAAGCTATTGCAAGAAGGAAAAGTAGTGTGAGGGTGAAACCTTGGGACTTTACTTTTTCAAACTGGTGATATTGTGGAGGCTGGAAGTGTTATGGAGGAGGATGGAAGTATTGTAGAGAAGGCTGGAACTGCTGCTGGGTTTGCTGCCGTTCTCGATTCCTCTTGATCTGGAGACTTCTGAAGTGATGAAGCTGCTGTGTTGCCGCTAGATAGTACGCATTCCACACCTCCTCATTCATCTTGCTAGTTTCATGAAAAATCAACTCTGCAAACATCCTTTGACTCTTGCAATCCTTTTCCACGTTTGTAGCGTCGGTTATGGTGGCCCTGGTGGAACTGAGCCGCCTTGACACCTGAAAAGACACGAACAGGAGCAATGAGTGACATGGATACAAAAACGTTGGGTGTTCACGTTTAAAATGCAGAAATAGTTTACCTCAGCCTGATCTGATGCCTCATCATATTCTTCTTTCCCTCCTGATGTACCGATTGTTCGTTTCTGTGTCAGGTATAAAAGCAAGACATGGCATTCGGTTATAATGACAGTAAATACAAGACGTAATGTACAAAAGACAACTGTTGGCTCATTGTCAATTGTGCCCTTATGACGAGTGTTTTTTAATATAATTTGAGGAAATTTATGACTGGTCCTTGCTCAGTCAAGGATAAGTGGAAGAAGTGTAGTGTTTTTTAGTATTTTTGAAAAACATTCACATGAACCTTGGCAAGAGGAGGAAATAATGGAATAATGAGATGGGATATTACGTTGGTGTAAAAATTTCTATTACTAATGTTTAATGCTATAACAAAGGGAGATACAAAAAAAGCCAAAGTAGAAGAATGTCATGTACTTACCAATCTAGCAACACTGGGGATTCTGACATTCTTGACATTTCGGCATTGATGGATCCAACCCAAGCGTTTGAGGAACAGACTGTTCTGGGATATTAAATTGGTGTCAAAATTTCTATTACTAAATTTTAATGCTATAACAAAAAGGAGATAAGAAAATAGTCAAAGTAGAAAAATGTCATGTACTTACCAACCCAACAACACTGGGGGCTCTGATGTTCTTGACATTTCGGTATTGATGGATCCAGCCAAAGCGTTTGAGGAACCGACCGTTCATTGCTGTCATCTTGACAGTTCCACTTCCTGACACTCCTTTGGACATCTTCATTAGTCTGCCTACTTTATCTCGTTGAGTTTTGACCCATGTCTGTAGACGCTGGCCTGGTTCATCACCTGTGCCCTCTATGCCCAACTCCCTGGCCTTGTCCTGATAGAGCTGCTTCTTGGCTTCCTTGTTATTGTAGTCTTCACATGCTTTGTCATAGAGCATGGGATGTTGCTGAAACCACTCCATAATATCCACCCTATCCTTGTCAGACAAAACTTTAAAGGGTGGAAGCTTGGGCTGCCTCTTCTTCTTCAGTGGTTTTGAAGCACAGCCAGCTGCATCATGTTCAGATGGTGGTGCAGATGATTCCACATCTCTATCACTGGAAGCATGTGAAGAAGGAGCAGGAGAATAAGTTTTACCTCTGCCTTTCCTTCGTGGCACTTTGCACTAATTAATTAAAGCAGTCCTGGAATAATAAAGCTCAGCAGCAACAATGGAGTCCAGCGGGATAAAGTTCAGAAGCAACTGTAGAGTCTGGCAGGATAAAGTTCAGCAACAATAGAGTCCGGCTGGATATATAGCTCGGCAGCAACAATGGAGCCCAGCGGAATGCGTAAAAAGTTGAGTAGCGTGGTATTGCTTAGGCATGGCGTACAGTAACACAGCGTTGCGTAGACTACGTAAAAACTACGTACTTTCTGCGTCCAGTACTCTACGCGGAAATAGATGCAAAAATTGAAATCTGTTTAATTTCTTGCATCCATTTCACAGACCCCTTTGCATCCCTTCACCAGTGGTGGTACAGTTCCACTAATCCGCTAACTAGTGAAGCTAACTTTTTCACTAGCAGATTAGCTTTTCAGCTAACTTCAAAAACCGTCAGCGGATGAATTAGCTTCTGATAAATTTAGTTCGGCTAACTTTTAGTCCGCTAAAGTTTTTTGCTGGCAGTTTGTAAAGCTGAATGGTCAAAAACATTTGTAAACCCTAAAAATCACACGTTAGTTCCTGTCTGTTATGTATTTTGCAGCAGTCAGGCAGCTGTGAGGAGCTGAGCTCAACCTTACCTCAGCAGAAGGGGGCTTGGCTGCCAGGCTGCTACAAAAAGTCATTTACATTCAACATGCAATGCCGCAGACGTGTGGCAGAAATCATCAAAAGTAAAGCAGTTCTGACTTATGGTTTGATTTACAACCCCTGGCAATAATTATGGAATCACCGGCCTCGGAGGATGTTCATTCAGTTGTTTAATTTTGTAGAAAAAAAGCAGATGACAGACATGACACAAACTAAAGTCATTTCAAATGGCAACTTTATGGCTTTAAGAAACACTATAAGAAATCCAGAAAAAAAAGAATTGTGGCAGTCAGTAACGGTTACTTTTTTAGACCAAGCAGAGGGAAAAAAAAAAAAAAAATATGGACTCACTCAATTCTGAGGAATAAATTATAGAATCACCCTGTAAATTTTCATCCCCAAAACTAACACCGCATCAAATCAGATCTGCTTGTTAGTCTGCATCTAAAAAGGAGTGATCACACCTTGGAGAGCTGTTGCACCAAGTGGACTGACATGAATCATGGCTCCAACATGAGAGATGTCAATTGAAACAAAGGAGAGGATTATCAAACTCTTAAAAAAGGGTAAATCATCACGCAATGTTGCAAAAGATGTTGGTTGTTCACAGTCAGCTGTGTCTAAACTCTGGACCAAATACAAACAACATGGGAAGGTTGTTAAAGGCAAACATACTGGTAGACCAAGGAAGACATCAAAGCGTCAAGACAGAAAACTTAAAGCAATATGTCTCAAAAATCGAAAATGCACAACAAAACAAATGAGGAATGAATGGGAGGAAACTGGAGTCAACGTCTGTGACCGAACTGTAAGAAACCGCCTAAAGGAAATGGGATTTACATACAGAAAAGCTAAACGAAAGCCATCATTAACACCTAAACAGAAAAAAACAAGGCTACAATGGGCTAAGAAAAAGCAATCGTGGACTGTGGATGACTGGATGAAAGTCATATTCAGTGATGAATCTCGAATCTGCATTGGGCAAGGTGATGATGCTGGAACTTTTGTTTGGTGCCGTTCCAATGAGATTTATAAAGATGACTGCCTGAAGAGAACATGTAAATTTCCACAGTCATTGATGATATGGGGCTGCATGTCAGGTAAAGGCACTGGGGAGATGGCTGTCATTACATCATCAATAAATGCACAAGTTTACGTTGATATTTTGGACACTTTTCTTATCCCATCAATTGAAAGGATGTTTGGGGATGATGAAATCATTTTTCAAGATGATAATGCATCTTGCCATAGAGCAAAAACTGTGAAAACATTCCTTGCAAAAAGACACATAGGGTCAATGTCATGGCCTGCAAATAGTCCGGATCTTAATCCAATTGAAAATCTTTGGTGGAAGTTGAAGAAAATGGTCCATGACAAGGCTCCAACCTGCAAAGCTGATCTGGCAACAGCAATCAGAGAAAGTTGGAGCCAGATTAATGAAGAGTACTGTTTGTCACTCATTAAGTCCATGCCTCAGAGACTGCAAGCTGTTATAAAAGCCAGAGGTGGTGCAACAAAATACTAGTGATGTGTTGGAGCGTTCTTTTGTTTTTCATTCCATAATTTTTTCCCTCAGAATTGAGTGATTCCATATTTTTTTTCCCTCTGCTTGGTCTAAAAAAGTAACCGTTACTGACTGCCACAATTTTTTTTCCTGATTACTTATAGTGTTTCTTAAAGCCAGAAAGTTGCCATTTGAAATTACTTTAGTTTTGTGTCATGTCTGTGAGCTGCTTTTTTTCTACAAAATTAAACAACTGAATGAACTTCCTCCGAGGCTGGTGATTCCATAATTTTTGTATAAACCAAACTAATCCAGACAGTTTATCAACATTAACATCAACTCTCATTTTTCCAAAGTGAAAATATCACACATATCTTAGTTTTAAAGTAATGCGCTAATTCTGAAAGTTTGAGCATTAACACACACAGGTGCCAAAAGTAATTATGGGAAAATAAGCCTCCTCTCATCACTGGTTGGTTGGTTTATTTATTTGTAAATACCCACACACAAGTTATTGTAACGTGTGTGTTGGTTTTCACAAATAAAACCAACCAACCAGTGATGAACAGATGCTGATTTTCCCCATAATGTCTTTTGGCACCTGTGTGTGTTAATGCTCAAACCTTCAGAATTAGCACATTACTTTAAAACTAAGATATGTGGTATTTTCACTTTGGAAAAGTGACAGATTTGACGTTAATGTCGATAAGCTGTCCGGAATTAGTTTAGTTTATAAATCAAACCATAAGTCAAACCTGCTTTGCTTTTGATGTCTACTGCCACATGTCTGGGCTGTTCTATGCTGAAAGTAAATGGCACTTCCTTACAGCAGTGGGCAGGACACACAAAGACGGAAGCTCTCACTTGTTGTTTGTGATCACCTTTGATTTTACTCAGAACCGTCAGCGGTGCATAAACACAAAACTGGCTTGTCAGTAGCTGACAAGTGTACCGGATTCAATAGTAAAAGTTATTGGTTAGCGGATAGCTGTAGCTCCCGTTAAATGTTTTAGCGGTTTAGCGTTATAAAAGTTAACTTTTCAGTTAGCGGATTAGCGGTTATGGAAGCTAACTTTTGGTCAGCTGTGCCCACCATTGCCCTTCATGCACTGCCACGTATGCCTGCGTGTCGGTGTAGTTGGTACACTGTATTACGCATCTCTACGTAGGCCCGGTGTCGCAGGTAGAACGGTCCCCCTAAAAATCGATGACACGGTTCACGGATTAATGCCTCGTTTATTTCAAACTGCACATCAGTTATCCTCCATCTCAGCGACAGATATCTGAAGCTTAAGTACAACAATCATTTCCACATAAATTCAGCATTATTTCATCATAAAAGGCGGCAGAAGCGATGTTTTCACTGCACGTCGGATATTTCAAAGCATCGTAGAATTTCATCTCGTTTCCGCTTAAAACTGACTTTACAATGATTTTAAGAGGTTTTACCTTTATCATCTTATGGCTAATAATCCCATTAAACCTTTTGACTGCTTTGGGTGAAGAGACTCCATCTCAGACGTGCTGCTGTGGTCCGAAATGACGCATACGCTATGCAAAAGGCGGACCGATTTTTAGGGGCGGACTGTTCAGTCTGCGACACCAGTGTGAGAGGGCCTTAAGGAAATTCTCCCTCTGATTATAATGAGGAAGAAACCTCAAGCAGACCAGACTCAGAGGGGAGACTCACTGCTTAGGCCATTCTAACAGTTACAAGGTTTTCACAAAGTTTTACAAAGCTGAAGAAACAGGAAATCAAACAACATAAAAACAAGATGCAATTCTTGAGAGGAAAACACAAGCATTTAAGCCACAGGCAGGGGTCATCTACAGCACCCTGGGGTACAGGGCCAGTGTTAGTTTCTCATGCCATCAGTGGGTCTGTCACCATGGCAACATTTATTCCAAACACAGACTGCAGTGTGCTGCATCAGCTTCAGGCACGCCATCTCGTGGTCGGTCCAACGCCCTATGGTTTGCAGCTGTCAATCTTGTGCATTGTCATCAATACCTCAGGCAGAGAGAAAAAGAGCAGAATCAGTCGGCTGGAAAAACTACACCTAAGGTATAACTCACCACTAGCCCTAAGCTTCACTAACAGATCCAGAATTTAGATGAAGTCAGGCTGAGAACTGTTTTGTTGCTAATTAAATGAATTTAAAAGGATAGGAAGCATAATTGCATACTATGCCAGTATGCTAGCCACATGAGGAGAATACATGCACCTTAAGTCTAGATTTGAATGTCTCTACAGAATCTGTTTCATTTCTGTAGGTAGATCATTCCACAAAACAGGTGTACGATAAAAGAAGGCACAGTGGCCCGGAGAATTTTTATTCACCCCAGGGACACAAAGTAGCCCTGCACCCTGAGAACACAGTGCCCTGGCCAGTACGTAGGGTTTAATTAGGTCAGCTAAGTAGGGAGGGGCTAGTCCGTGAATTATTTTATAGGTTAATAGCAGAACCCTAAAATCCAACCTCACAGAGACAACAAGCCAGTGAAAAGATGCCAAAATGGGTGTAATGTGGTCACACTTTCTGCATCCTGTCAAGATTCTGGAAGCAGCATTTTGAACCAACTGGAGACTCCTAATGCTAGACTGTGGTAAACCAAAAAACAGAAAACTGCAGTAGTCCAGTCTAGAAGAGACAAATGCATGGATCAGTGCCCCACCATGATACCTTCCATGGTTACAACAGTTAGCCCCAGGAACAAAAAGCCCCAACAAAGATCAATCAAGTAATCAGAGGTCACCAGGAGGTCTCAGTAGATAGAAATGACACAGGTCATAAACTGAAGGGACAGGATGTCTGGGTGACCCCAAAGTGGCCATAAACCAAAAAGACAGGGCATCTGGTTAACCCCAAAGTAATCAAAGACAGAACAAGGACATCCAAATACAATCCAAGAAGAACGCAACACAATGAAGGGACAGAACAACCAAGAAACTACAACAGCTAAAGCAGGGGTGGGCAATAGTGTTCCATGAAGGGTTAAGACAGTGCAGCCTTTCCTTGTTATTGATCACCGCATCAGGTGATTCAATTGACAAGCATGTTTAAGTTGAAGGAAGAAGCTAAAGCCACCTACTAAGGTGACTGATTGCAAGAAAAACCCGCATTGCCTTGGCCCTTGTTGCCCACTCCTAAAAAGAGTTAAAGGAGCTTGTGCCTCATATGAATTAGTGTATGAGTTTTCAGATTACGGTTTTGATTAAATGTTTTTCCACATTCAGAACAGCTAAAGGGTCTTTCGCCTGTATGAATTAACATATGGCTTTTCAGACAGATGTTTTGGTTAAATGCTTTTCCACACTCAAAACATATAAATGGTGTAATTCCCATATGAATGGTCATATGCCTCTCCAAATTACTCTTCAGGGGAAATGCTTTTCCACACTCGGAACACTTAAATTTTTTCTTTCCTGTGTGAATTAACATATGGTTTTTTAAATTGCTGTTTGTGTAAAATGTTTTTCCACACTCAGAACAGCTAAACGGTCTTTCTCCAGTATGAATTAGCATATGAATTTTCAGATTGCTGTTTTGGTTAAATGTTTTTCCACAGTCAGAACAGCAAAAAGGTCTTTCTCCTGTATGAATTAGCATATGGGTTTTAAGACTGCTGTTTCTGTTAAAAGCTTTTCCACACTCATAACAACTAACTGCTTTCTTTCCTGTATGAACCATCATATGAGTTTTCAGACTGCTGTTTCGGTTAAATGTTTTTCCACAGTCAGAACAGCGAAAAGGTCTTTCTCCTGTGTGAATTGGCATATGGGTTCTCAGACTGCTGCTTCTGTTAAACACTTTTCCACACTCAGGGCAATTAACTGCTTTCTTTCCTGTATGGACCATCATATGAGCTTTCAGACTGCTGTTTTGGTTAAATGTTTCACCACACTGAGAACAATGAAACAGTTTCTCTCCTGTATGAATTCCACTGTGTTTGCTCAGATTACGTTTGTGAACAATTCTTTGATCACAATCAGGTCTAAATTGTTTCACATCAACATTACATCTGTTACCACTAACAGGAAGTGTCTCATTTTTCAATGAGTTTAAACCCAATTTCAGTTTCTTGGTCATCGTCCAGTCAACATCACCGACATCACTTCCAGGTCCAACAGAGTGTGAAATTATGGCAATACTATGTGGGTGGGAATAACTGTCTTGCTCGAACCTGCCAATTGGTTCTAATCCTCTCCAGTCCTCTTTATCATCTTCAGTTTTCATCTGTTCAGCTGAGTTGCTGCCAAGAGACTCAGCCTCCCTAGTCTCCTCACTTTTGGGCTGATGACAAAGTGGAGACTGAGGTTTCACATCATTGCTTGCGTATATGGAGGAATTGATATCCAGCACTAGAAGGTGCTTTTGTTCATCACAGGTCCACAGTTCCTCCTCTTCCTTTTTAATGTGATTAAGTTCTTGTTCTTCTCGGTCCCGATGAGACATCAGTGTTTGTTGCTCAGGAGGAAGCTCTGTTTCATTTACCAGCAGCTGCTGAATATCTACATAAAACAAACAGTGACATGAACAACAACAATAAAAATAATAATCATAACAGCACACTATCAAAAAGCTACCACTATGTGAGCACTCAATTCGAAATTTCAGCCTGAGAGCAATAATCCTGAAGGACAATATAAGGATTTAGTAAGAGTTTGGGTTTTTTTTTCTAATTTTACACACAGGTTTGTTTCCAAAGTCGAAAGTACCCGGTTCAAGACCACCTGTGCTCATTCGCCACACGATTTGGAATCAGAAAGGGTATAACCTGTGCCGAATCAACATGGAGATCGATATGAGATCTGCTGTGGCAACCCAGAGTGAAAAAGAAGCCCAAAGAAGTTTTTACAGGTTCACAGTTTCATACATATCTAGACAGCAATATGGATTTTTTTTTTTTAATTAAGTCTGTACACCACCACAATGGATTTGTAACAAAACAATAATCAATCTTTTAGTGCAGACTTTCAACTTTAAAGGAGTTTTCCCAAAATATTCCATTAACCATTTAGGAATTATAGGCACTATTAAAATGCACCTTCAGCTTCACAGGCCATAAGTAATTGCACAAACATATTACTGTTACATCACTTTTACCAACAGTTTTCTTTAAATAAGAGAGGGAATGGATACATGACTATATCTAGAACTTTATTTGCTTCAATTATTAATAAACAAGCTGGTATAGTAAATCTGTCTAGAAGAGGCAGTTTTCAAAAACTGAGGAAGACTGAGGGAAGTTACCAAGACACTTGTGCCGACCCCAAAATACAGGCTTTTGTGGCTGTGATGAGATAAACTGTCTTTATTGTTGTAATTCCAACATGATTAATGCAAAATTTCTTTGAAAGCCCTTCAATTAAATAAGGACGTGACTGATCTGATCCAGTATCGGGATCAGATTCCGATACAGATGTAATTCAAGTATCGGAATATACTGATACAACTAGGGATGGGTATTGATAAGATTTTATCGATACCATTATCGATTCGATTCCTTATCGATACCTCCTGTGAATTTTCTGTGTGCTACAAGTAGGCTTTACAAGCTTTCTATGTCAACAACATTTCATTGAGTCTTAAAGTAAATAAGTATGAAATTGGTCACTGGATACTTGATCTCTGGACATAAATAAATTCTACATGGTGGATCCTTGATCTCTGGACATAAATAGAAATAAAAACTGTAGTTTTTGTCAAAAGCATTTCCTTTCAGACATTAACGACATGGATGTCTCTCCAAACATCTGCCCAACTCAGACAGCTGCTGGAGTCTGCCAGTCTGCAGCCATAGAGTCTTGGGCTGCTTTGCAGAAAAAAAAAAAAAAAGTTTTGATTGATTGCAGTTTATTATTTGTATTACAACATTTGGAAAGAGGTGTTATTTGATTTAAACGGCAATTCGCTTTGAAGTTATTAATTCCGAGCGGACACCATCTTTCTAGCTTGACTCGGCGGCAGTGTTTGGAGCAACGGAACAGAGGACAATTCTCATTTCTTTCTCTCAACAAGACAGGAGTCCCAGTTAGTCGCTTTAATCGGCACAAAAGTGACTCACGATTGACATATTTTAATGGCTTTGAGAGGGGTAAGAAGCATCCTCCTCTCTGTGCCAGAAGTCCCACTAAGGTAGGGAACAACTTTTCCAACTTGAGGCCAGTCCAAGGCCTACTTGTGCTTATTCTTTTCCACCATGGACATTTACTACAATGATGCATTATGACTGTTAAAACCTGCCAGAAAATTATGTTATTATATTGGTGCACAATATACTGTGGCTACGCTGTGGCATTCGATAAGGCTTGGTAGATTTCAATACACTGTCAACTTTAAAAGTAAATCTCAATTCAAAAAAGGTTGGGCACTTTTGGCATAAGCCGTGTAGCACCAAAAGTTACAGCTTTCCAACGCAACGTGCAGTGTAAAATAAAACCTTTTAAGAAAAAGACGGTCCACGGTGATCATCTGAAATAGCTTCCTGCGTATTTAAAGCAAAACAGTGTGTTTGTCAGTTTAAAAAAAAGAAAAAAAGAAAAAAGACACCGTTTGGTCCGCTGGCTGCTCACCGCTCTACGTGGAGAGTGGCTATTCGCCAGGCAGCCGGCTCCCGTCTCTCTCTGCCCGGTCCGAGGGGCTCAGCACTCCCCTCACACCAGGCGAGTCACAGGTCCGTCCCCGGCCACACTGACAGTCTCTGAAAGAAGATCCTCTCAGCAGAAGTCCACTCTTTCTTCTGTGTTTTGCTCAGACTTGCATTTAGTGGTTCGCTTTTTTGTGCAACACACAATGCTTCACAAACATGGTAAATAAAAATGAAAAGACAATGACTGCAAGGCATGTATGTTCAACCTCCAGCTGAATCGCAGAGAAAGAGGGATAAAAAAAAAAAATTCACGCAGGGACCCAATCCAACAACCTTTAGAAGAAGAAAAAAAAAAAAACTTAAAAATGGTTAAATTTTACAAGTTGGGGAGAACAACAACAACAACAAAAAAAAAGCCACAACCCATCACCATTTCAGCAAAATGTCAAGACTTTGGTGGAGCTCCTGACACTGGGATTTGAACCTGGAACCTTCTGAACTGAAACCAAGTGCATTAACCACTTGTGAAAAAATAAATAATTACCCAGGAAAACATAAAGGGATACACTAAATTTGACAATCTGCGTGATGACACAGCAACAGTATGCCATTGCTTAGGGAGAGCCCTGGACTACTGATGTTTAAAAACTCAAAAGTAAATTTTATCCGATTACTTGATTAATCACCAAAATAATCGATAGAATACTCAAATAATTGATAGCTGCAGCCCTAAATTTCATACTTATTTACTTTAGGACTCAATAAAATGCTGCTGACATAGAAAACCTGGAAAGCCTACTTTAAGTATACAGAAAATTCACTAGAGGTATTGATAAGGAATCAGATCGATAAGCGGAATCAATAATGGCATTGCTAAAATCTTATCAATAACCATCCCTAATCATATTGCACCAAATCCATCATATCACATTGTGAGGAATTTAATTGCCATCAAAAACATATCAAATTGCATCAAACAGGGGTGAATTGTATCTCAACGTATCGACAATATTATCATGTATCGCTATATGTATCATATCGCTGGTAGTGTATCAAGGTACATATCAAATCATTGTCAGTGATGAGATTCACATACCTAATGGGAAGCGATCCCACAACCTTCTTGTTGTAAGGCATCAGTGCTAAACACTAAGAGAGCGTGCTGCTAAACTATCCCCTGACTCAACTTTTACAACAGAAATAAACATGTTCACATTCTGGTATCAAAAAAACAACAACAACAAAAAAAAAAAACACTATGAGGCCAACCAATGTGTCAGCTGGACATTAATATGGGCCGATGTGAGCCTTTCACAAAGGTACTGGCATTATTTTTCAGCAATATGGAAAATTTCATTTAATAATAAAACAATGCAGAAAAAAAGTTTAGCTGTTGGAAATGTCATTACATAGTCTGCCTAGCAGGATCCCCAACACCCCTTAGTTACATTAGCTACAAGAGACAGAGGCATAGTGACCACCTGTCATTCAAGTGGCCACTGTGCTGCCAGCTAGGCAGTGTCAGATGAGAAAGTTTACTTCATAAAACACTGAGCAATGAGAGATGGTGACTGCAAGTCCAAGTGAAGGCAGTGTGACGTACTTTGGTTTGTTGCTTGAACAAAATAACCCAAAAAGGCAGACAGCTGTATTTCACTAGAAATATTTTTGCCAGTTTTTCTTCTTCTATTTTGCAATAGTCAATGAGAAATAAAAATATACATGAATATATTTCTCCTTTTCCCCTTCCCTAATAATGGTATCACATTGGTCACAAAAAAATAAAAATAAAAATCGGGCTACAGTACAAACTCAAACTGACCTTTGTCACCATTTTCATGTTTTACCAAATAACTCCATAATGTTTGGTCATAAGTAGCTCAAACTTTACCATTTTTCAGACAAATAAGTCATGTACTTTCAGTATGACTGAAACATTTTTAAAGTTGATCCCTGCATAATCCATTGACCTGACTATAGCTGCCACTCTGGGAAAGCTATAGTAGGACACATTTTTTTTACGGCTGGAATGAAAGGCGGAGGACGCGCAGGAGGCCTGAAAAAACAAACAAAATGCTGGTGTGCCATGGTGGCTGCTGTATCACTGTATTGATTTATAACACAAAACTGTCAAATGGGGTAATAAATATAATTATACCATGGTCAGTGAGAATTCCATGTCTAACTGGCATGCATTATTTTCATGTATACGCACACGTAGTTCGGCGAGTTAAGTCACTGTTATAATCACTCTGCTCTGTTCGTCACCATAGCAATGCGCAAATCAGTTGGCACAGATCAGCTGTGTTTTGACAGGTGAATGACAAATGCGATAAAACATGGATTTCCAAGTGAATTATAATATTTTTGGCCAAAATAAAACATTTGGGGATGGAAAGAGAAGGAGAGCAAATGAGAAGAACAGCAAAAACAACGGCGTAAAGATTTAACATTGGACGAACTGGACAAGATTGAAGATGGGAAAGAAGAAGAGAACGGTTCTATCCTTGCGGGCTGCCAGAGTGCTCTGCATCAAAACAGCGAGCGCAGTTTCTGGACCTGTTGCCAGAGTTTGCCACAGCTCCACAGCAGCGTCGTGGTGTTTTAGACTCCACGTTGTGCATTCAAACCGTATAATGCACGGCTTCTCGTTGTTTAATCCTTACGTGTCGGCCAGGGAATACTGAGGCTGGGTTATAAACAGATTAATCCCATTAACTGGTACCACTTAGGTCAAAATTTGCTTTGGGCCCAGACTATGAGGAATTACAGCCATAACAGCACCAATCAGTTTCTCCAGTCACAACCACAGAAGGAACTTCTTCAGTAGGGTCTGCCTTGGTTGCTTCCCTCACTTGGCTTCAATCTCTACATAATTACACATGCTTTGGAATTTGTCACTTCAAAACATAATTTCAGATAGAAACGTACGTAGAGGTAGAAAACAAAGGTATACAGCCTCATAATCACATGACCGAGATTAAGTAATCAGAAGCGTATGACTTATCAATAGGCAAAGGCTATACGCCCAACCATTGGGCAGATAAGCCATACAATGAACGTTACATGCACAAACGCTGGGCAGATAAATATGTGTTATCTTATTCGCCCAACTGTGATCATGTATTTGACACATTTTGTGCATCTAAACTATGTTTTTTACACCACTTTTTAAGGCTCTATTGCAGCGTATGTTTGACACATTTAATGGCGCTGTCTAATTACTGCAAAAACACAGCAATGGATGAAAACAGACAAACTTCATAAGCATTTTGAATGGAAACCTGTTAATGACGACGAAAGTTTATGAACAAAATGCTGCTTGTTGTCTGTAAGATGGTGTTAGTTTGACACTGTTCCCTGGGTGTGATGAGCCAAACAGAACCACTTTAGATCACAGCTCCTCCATGGGCTGCGAACCCTCCTGCAGTAGAGGTGGGCAGATCGATCCTAATATTGATACCAACACTGGTATTGATATTGAACAATCCTCCTGTAAAAAGATCGATACTCAAGCTTTTTTTCTCTCCCGCACGCAGATTCATCAGTCTGCTCTCTGTCTGCGCTGTCACACAACATGGAGCAGCGCACCCTCCCCCCTCTGGTCTTTTGCTGTTGCACCGTCACGTGGCTCAGCAGCGCCAGCCAACAGCCATGCAGGTAGGCTCAGCCTGGTCCTCCCACTCAGCGTTCTCCTCGAGTCAGCCCTCTACCTCAGGAGATTTTAAGTTGTGTTGAGTGATTTTTTTTTTAAACAAAAATGTTGATTGTGATAAAGTATTTTGTTGTCACGTACAATGTTTGGCAAAATTCTATCCTAGGTCTTTTGGATCCATTGGATCTATGAAGCTTAAATATGAAAAAGTATCGGTATCGATATCGGCAATACTGGGACTGTATTTACTTGGTATCAGATCAATACCAAAATTCCCAGTATCGCCCACCTCTATCCCGCAGCCGGCAAGAAAATATCCGCCTTTTTTCCCCTCACACGTTGAAACCAGAAGTGAGTTTACAAGCGCGCTCATTGGTCGGTTGTGGTTGGGTGTATATGCTCGCGAATTTACTTTATTGACCCAACAGTTGGGCGTATAGCCACTGTTATCGACAAGGCCATATCCTGTCAAATATCAATGAATAAGACACAGATAAAGATTACGTAGCAGTTGATTTTAACTTTTTCTTTTTAATAGTCTGCCATTATTCCATGGATAAAATATGCAGGAGCTGACTCACTACTACGTGCAATAAATAATGAGATGATCAAACCTGTTTTGTCGTCGGAGTTAAAAGCAGCATCCAGTAGTTTTCTTTGTCGTTCGTTCTCCTCTTTTAAACCACAAAGTTCCTCCTCGTATTCTGCTGTTGTTCTTTCAAACAGCTCAAATATCTCTTCATCATCTGCAGGTAATCGCTGCTTCAGTAACGCTCTCAGAATCTGGACTTCAGACATTTTCACACAATGACACAAACTGTTTCTGCGCACAAAAGGCCCCGTTAGCAGGCTAAGCTAACGAAAAAGAAAAAAAAAATCCTGAAGTTTATATTCAACCGGGTGCAAGTTTAAGAAGACACACACAGAGAACGTCCTTCTTCAAAACGACACAGACTCTGAGGGGCACATACGCGCAGCTCCGACAACAGAAGCGATGCGAAGTTATTTCAACCCTCTGCTCTTCATGGAGAGATGAAAAAGGACTGAAGCCGGGTGACGTTGGCTGACGTCACGCAGGACACGTCCACTCACGTGACTCTGCGCATGCGAGCACGGAAAAAACCCAGGCGCTAAGCACCGCCCTCTGGCGGTCAGGAGGAATGAAATAGAACGACACTGTCTCAAACCTTCACAGGCACGCGATTTTGACCTTCAAAATAAAACTCCAGGATTTCTCTCTCTCTCTCTCTCTCACTCACTCACTCACACACACACACACACACACACACACACACAACTCTCAGTTTCCGTCTCCCCTGTGCCTTCAGGCAAACTGCAGCTGAACTTTCAAGTCCTCCTTTTAAATAATAGCTTCCTCAGGTGCAATTAATACAGGTAAAGAGTGCAGAATATGAGGGCTTCTTAAAGAAGAACGAACAGGTCTGTGAGAGCCAGCATGTTTCATGTTATTAGAAAGCAATTTGCTATTTTTGCAACAAAAACAAGCTGAAGTGCAGTTAGGTTTTCAGTTAAAAACTCAAATACATGTAATCAAACTTCATAGACATGTGAAAACGTCTTTGAAAAGTGTGTGTGTGTGTGTTTTTAAAGGTGTTAGAGAGAGGTTGAATGGGGCATTAATCCTTGTTCTGTGATGTGATATGTAGCCCAAAAAAAAAAAAAAAAATGGTTGGGTCTGTAATGGTTCAGAACCTTCCTAAAAGGCTCTCTGAAACAGCTGTTACTATGCTGGGTTTAGAATGCTGTTTGCATTTAATGACATCGTTTTGGAGCTTATTTGGCAACCTCATTATGAAATGCACGTAGGTGTCGGCGCTGATCGGTTGCCGTTGTTTGATTGGCTGCCCTTGCTCTCACTGAAAAGAAAGCACTCCCACTTTATCGGCTAACTTTCCTAAAGGTGGTAAGGTTGACTGCTACGCCCAGTTGCCCAAAATGACAGCTATTCGCCCTCGTCTAACTCGGGCGAATAGCTGTCATTTTGGGCGACGGGATGGACGGAGGGACTCAGAAAAATGCATACCGCACGACAAAAGCATGTTATTTGCATTATTAGCACTTTTTACTGACATACACAACACGTAACGCATACATAAAAAGTTGGCTCACTTAACTTCTGCTGCTTGGCGCGCGCTCAGCAGCGCGTCCTCATCAAGCTGGCTGCTTTAGCTGCTGCTCATTGTGTCGACCTGTCCATGAGAAAATGATCCGGAATATCCATATTGGGACCAAAACACACTTCTCGCCTTTTCATCTTCCTGTACGGACAGTTTTTTTTTTTTTTTTCCGTCTGCGGGACAGTTCTTGGGCTGCGCGCTATGACGTCATTTGTTTACGCCCAGTGGGCGGGTATAGCCAGATACCGTCGACGTAAATGTATGATACCGGCCTAGCAACGCCTTGCTGGGGTTGATTTTGTGGCAAAGTCGGAACTGACCCTCTACTGAGTATTAAATGCTGACTGAAGCCAGCTCGAAATTGAGCAAGGTTGGTGAAACAGTCCTCCGTGAAATGCGCAAAGAAATAGTCGGCGGTTGTATGTCCTGGGGATGCAGTTAAAAATGAATAAAAGCCAGTGATCACGTACATTGCTTTCCGTGGGAAGAATATGGAAAGATCGTAGTCTGCTGACAGCCTGGAAAGGCACACCTGTAGCTCGCCATTGCTCCTCTTCCAGTGGTAGGAATGGGTGGGCACAACCTTATGAATAATTAATTTCGAAGGGGCGTGTGTGAAAGGGGGTGGGTGTGTGTGTGGGGGGCTATTGGTGAAAATGTGACGCAATGTTTCCCTCAAACACGAATTGGCCTATTTTCTGGCAGCAATTCTAAAAAGGAGAATTACTTGAAACAGAGGTTCTGAAACTTGGTGGCAGTTCGTGTGTTTTCCCACAGCGGGGAGACTCTGAACTAACACCAAAAACATGAAAAAGATGATTTTGATTCTCTATCCCCTTTAAGAGATTTTTTTCTATGCGGAAAAAAAGACAAAAACATTTGGAGGAGGGCGACCTGACTGAAGCTGCAGTAATTTAAATACAAATGAATTTTAAGAATGTGAGAGCTTTAATGGTGTCAAAAACGCATTAATATTAGAGTACAATTCTACCCATGTGTAAAACAAAAATCAGATTTTTGAGAGGCATATGTACAAAAAACTTAAATAGCAATAAAGAATCTAAAAAGACAAAAAGAAAAACTTGCTACAAGTTAGAAAATCATGAGTATATAAAAAAACAATGCACTTTTATAAATTTATACAACCACAAAGTATCATACTTATACAAATATTTATTGACAAAGATTTAGTTTTATGTGCACACCCGTGTATGTACGTATGTGTTTGTGTATATATGGTGTCTCCAAAAAAATGTACCCAAAAGTACTCTGAAATATGAATACCAGAAAATGGTTTTACTGGGAAATAATGATGTTTTTCTCATTTCAGGAACCCTAAAGTCTGTTCTGCAAGACATTAAAGTCCAGGAAAAATACCGCAGTTAAACCTAATTCGGAGAACAAAAATTGTAGAGTTCTGTGCTAAGGGCTGACTTGCATCTCTTTCCATACAAAATTCAGTCTGAGAGCAAACTAACTCCCCAGCAAATGGCCAGGAGACTTGAATTTGCTAGGTGGTTTTCTGGAAAATCTGAGACAAATGATTTGTTTCTTAGGAAGCTTCAGATGAGGAGGTCACATTGATTATGTGGTGTTTTATGTGGTGTAAAAGATAAAGGGTTAAAACATCAACAAAGAAAGACTGAACTAAAAACTGTGCATTGGGGAGAAAAATTCCATGCTTCGGCCACATGGTCATGCAGAAAACTCGTATAGTGCATCCAAAGCGCTTCAGTTTTCCAACATTTTGTTATGTTACATCCTCATTCCAAAATGGATGAAATTCATTTTTCTTAAAAGGTCTACACACAATACCCCATAATGACAATGTGAAAAAGTTTTTCGGGGGTGGGGGGAGTAATTTATTAAAAATAAGAAACTAAGAAATAACATGCATAAGTATTCACACTCTGCCATGAAACTCAAAATTGAGCTCAGGTGCATCCTGTGTCCACTGATCATCTTTGAGATGTTTCTGTAGCTTAACTGGAGTCCACATGGGGTAAATTCAGCTGATTGGTCATGATTTTGAAAGTCACACACCTGTTAAATAGAAGGTCCCACAGTTGACAGAGCACAAACCAAGCATGAAGTTAAAGGAATTGTCTGTAGACCTCTGAGACAGAATTGTCTTGTGCACAAATCTGGGGAAGGGTACAGAAACATTTCTGCTGCTTTGATGGTCCCAATGAGCACAGTAGCCTCAATCACCTGTAAATGGAAGACGTTTAGATCCACCAGGATGCGTCCTAGAGCTGGCTGCCCATCTAAACTGACAAATCAGTGGCTTCAAGACAACTCTGTGAATGTCCTTGAGTGGCCCAGCCAGAGCCCAGACCTGAAACTGATTGAACATCTCTGGGGAGATCTGAACATGGCTGTGCACCAATGCTCCCAATCACACCTGATGGAGCTTGAGAGGTGCTGCAAAGAGGAATGGACTAAACTGCCCAAAGATAGATGCACAAAAACATGAGGCATCATATTCAAAAAGACTTGAGATGGTAATTGCTGCCAAAGGTACATCAAAAAAGTATGGAGGCTTTGCATGTGCCGTTACAGGTCACGAGCAGGGCGTTACCACCCACAGCTGCAGGTCAAGTTTAGCCGACCACAATACGCTTGGCTGTGAAAACATCTCAACTCCTCTTTCCTCTGTTTTTTTGCCCTTTTCCCCACTATACCTGGTATGTTCATCTACTCCACTATCAGGTTCAGAGATGATGAGTTTATCTCAAAGCTTGTCCAAAACTTTGCAGCATGTACGTTGTTTCTTGTGTAAATAATCCTGGAAGCCTTGCGCTTCACTGGCAGCGTGGCGATGGCAGTGGCCTGGAAGTGGCCAGGTCACGTGACTGCAAAGCCTCTATTGGGCAAAGGACATGAATACTTTAGTACATACATGTGATTCCTTAGTTTTTTATTACCTCCGCCAAGGAGGTTATGTTTTTGGTCGCGTTTGTTTGTTTGTCTGTCTGTCAGCAGGATAACTCAAAAAGGTTTGAACGGATTTTGAAGAAATTTTGTGGAGTGGTTGGAAATGACAAGAGGAACAAGTGATTAAATTTTAGTGGTGATCTGGATCACCATCCGGATCCAGGAATTTTTTAAAGGATTCTTCACCATTGCGGGATAGGGGGAATTTTGACATTCTAGTTTCTAACTCCACAAAAACAAGGCAGAAAGGCTTGAAAAAAAAATTAAGGTGTAACATAGTAAAATGTTCTATCAAACAACAAAGTTTGGTGTTGATCGGATCTGGATTCCGGATCTGGTGATCCAGAATATGCAAAAATATAGGGAAAATGGAAAATGTGTCAGTGTGAGGTGACAAATGAAGCTAGAGATGCACAACTAACACCAAATTGTAGCTGAATCTGTACTGATTCAGTAAGCTGTCATCAGATTTGATGTAGCTTCAAATGTTATGGAGCTAGATACAGAAGAAAACCGCCATTACCGAAAAATCGTTTTTATACAATAACTTTTTAACTAATAAAGACATAAATGTGATTCCAATTTCTAGTGGTATGTTTTCATGGTCAAGGATGTCAAATATACAGGAAAGAAAAGTGTATGTATCATAGTTTTGGTTGTAACACTGAATTGTTGAATAGATCACTGTGCCAAGGAGGGAATCTCTTTAGGGTCAGTGACCTTATGGCCTTGGCGGAGGTTTGCACTCTCTGAGTGCTTCTAGTTTTTAATACATTTGCACAAAAAACTTGGTGTTGTGAGTAGAATTTTGAGGAAAAAAAATGTACTCCATTTTGAAATAAGGCTATAACATAACAAAATATGGAAAAAAATGAAGCGCAAGTGAATACATTCCGGATGCAATGTGTTATTTATAGATTAGCTATTCATATCTGTTCATCATGTTTATCACCAGGAACAACAGCACAATACAATGTGACCCATTTTACAGTAAACTTGGCAACATTAGTATGCTAAGAAATAACATTTAAAAATATGAGCACATTATTGGTGTCTCAAAATAATACATTAATACTGTACAGAGCACAATTCTATAAATCTTGAGGACAAAGTCATATTTCTACAGTAGCATTAGTAAAAAGTAAAAATAAAAAAGAAAGCAGATTAAAAAAATAAATTATTTACAAGTTTGATAATCACCCAACAAGGAATTACACATTATTACATTCTATACTGTGCCCTTTAAAGGTATTGGAACAATTGTTTATGCTATTTCCAATATAAACATAAAAATTTCTAAAATTATCTTCTTTAAACTCAAACTGAAAGCAAATTTCTATAACTTGATAATGAAATTAAATTTATTAAAAATATAAAAGCCAAGATAATAGGGTTGCATAATACCTGTAAATATTCACTTTTATTACCAGTTTTCTTTGGACAAGTCGGGATGAATACATACAACATTTTCATGTCACTGAAAATGTCTTGGACTTTATTTACATCACTTATGAAGAAATACAAACAGTATGGCACTCCAAGGTAAATCTGTGTGGAGCAGACAGTTCTCAAAAACTGAGTGACTGTGCAAGAAGTTGAAGAGTGAGGAACGCCACCAAGACACCCCAGAAGTTACAGGCTTTTGTGGCTGCGAATGGAGAAATTGTGCGCAGCACGTTTTTTTTTTTTTTTCTTTTTTTTTTTGCAATTTGTATCACCAGTTATCTACAGCTGAGATGCAAGCCTAGATTTGATATTTTGGTGAAACAAAATCGTGCTTTACACCACTTCGTCATGAAGCACTTCACATTTTTCCACACTATGCGCATTGCAATTTTTGAGTACCACTGGGCCTGAAAAAATTCTAAGGGAAACACTGACATACCTAAAGAAAAGAAATTCCAACTTTTTATGTGTAATTCAGTAAAGATCATTCAGGAAAGGTATTTCAAACAACCTTTTTCATTTTCTCATCTTTATACCGTATTTAACTGGTCCAACAGGTAATGGAAAATCACACCAAAAACTGGCCATATTTTAGCTTACCATGAAAAATTTGCTCTGACTGTAATTCTGCTACCTAATACCACACATGCAGAAAACAGAATAAATAAAATTACTTGATTATGGCCCAGTCACACGTCATACGACGATTTCTGAACGAAGGGAAAAAAGTTTTAAAAAAGTCACAATTCGTTGAGAAAAGGTGGACGAAACAGCTTTATCACCAAATAGCCTGTGAGTTCCAGGACTTGGCACTGGGACGGAGCTCATATCGCCTGAGTCCTGGAAATCTGCAAACAGAAGCTATGGAGATCTGTGCGCACATCGGCAGACCCACCTGCCCCGGTTCCTCGTCCAGAACTTAAGAGGGATCATCTCCTTCATCATCAGAATCCACACTGTCTGTCGATGCACTGTGTGCTTAGTCCTGATCCAATAAAAAAAAAAAAAAAACTCTGGTGTGCCCTGGTCACCGTTGTGTCACTGTATTACATTACTAAGCCATATATATTGATTTATAACAGAAAACCACCAAAGGGGGGAATAAATATAAGTGTAAAGATGATTGACTATACCACAGCAGTAAACTGATCAGTCCATGTGATCATGCATTGACTCACATGTGCGGTTATTTCCACCAGCTGCAGCTGATCCACAATGTGAATTCTGCCTTCCAGAACAGCTCTTTATATAATCATTTGAAATATCTACCTGTTGCCACATGTACATAAGGGCTGGATTGCCATTCCTACACTCATATTGTTATATTTAATAAAAAATAATAAGCGCACGCAGGAATAAGCGCACTGGTGCTGCAGATAAGTTCAAGTACTGTCGGAAATTACACAACTTTTTTTTTTTGTTTCAAATTCAGCAGTTGTTTGTGGCAAAATAATTAATTGAATCCACACAAAAGATTAATTCTGGCTTATATAAGGTGCGTGAGCCCATTGAAGCTGACCCCCCCCCCCACCCAGATAAAAAAAAAATCCAAGCAAACAAGCAGAGTTTGCCATGTAATTTCCAATGGCACATAAATGCAGCGGCAGCAGCAGCACTCAGAAACGGCTCCTGTACTGTGTGAAAACATTCAGCTGGTTGAACGAAGTCAAACTAAAAGCTAACGTTACAAAAACTAAGCAAACGATAAAAAAACCCATCAAGAACGACAGTAAAACGAAATATGAACAAATTGAGGTTTTCATTGCCCTTCGTTCACATTTTTCGACAGTTTAAAAATCCTGACGAAGCGACCACTGCAGGAACGAAGCTGAGCAAACATTAAACAATGCCAACAAAAGTCCAGGTTTCTTGTTTTGTTAGGGCTTCTTTGCCCTTTGTTAAGTGCCGTGTGACTGGGCCATTAGTCACAGCATTTATCATCCAATTACGTGATGAGTTAATGTGATAATCTTTGGATTTACTGATTACTAAATAATTTTGTTCTAGCCCTTGCATGGACTGTCATATGATTCCTCAAATGGCGCTTTTGGATAAATGTTTTCCCACAATCAGAACACTGAAATGGTTTCACTCCAGTATGAGTGATCATATGCCTCTTCAAATTACCCTTCAAGCAAAATGATTTCTCACATTCAGAACAATTAAATGGTTTGTTTCCTTTATGAATTATCATGTGTGTTCTCAAAATGCTGCTTTTGTTGAATGTTTTTCCACACTCAGAACAGCTAAACGGTCTTTTTCCTGTATGAATTACCATGTGGAATTTCAAAAGACTGTTCTTTTTAAATGTTTTTTCACACACAGAACACTGAAATGGTCTTTCTCCTGTATGAATTAGCAAATGGGCTTTCAGACTGCCATGATTGTTAAATGTTTTTCCACACTCAGAACAGCTATAGGGTTTCTCTCCTGTATGAATCAGCATGTGGATTTTCATATTGCTATTTTTGTTAAATGTTTTTCCACACTCAGAACAGCTAAAGGGTCTTTCTCCTGTATGAATCAGCATATGGGTCTTCAGATTGCTGTTTTTATTAAATGTTTTTCCACACTCAGGACAGCTGAAGGGTCTTTCTCCTGTATGAATTAGCATATGGGTGTTCAGACTGCTCTTCTGGCTGAATATGTTCCCACATTCTGAACAGCTAAACAATTTCTGGTTTCCTGTGTGGATCAACATATGGGTCTGTAAATTGCTATTTAGATTAAATGTTTTATCACACTTTAAACAGCTAAACGGTTTCTCTCCTGTATGTCTCATCAGATTACTAGTGTTAACAATCCTTTGATCAGACTCGGAGTTAAATGGTTTCACACTAGCATTACATCTGTTGTCATAAACAGGGATTCTAAGGATGTTTAAAACTGATTTACTTTCCTTGCTCTCCTTCCAGTCAACATCAATGACATGATTTCTACTAGGTCCAGAAGTGCGTGAAATCATGGATTCACTATGTGGGTGTAAATAACCGTCTTGATCTAACCTCTCAATTGGTTCTGATCCTTCCCAGTCCTCTTTACCCGCTTCAGATTTCATCTGTTCTGCTGAGCTGCTGGCAACAGGCTCAGCGTCCCTGTTCTCCTCACTTTGGAGCTGATGACAATGTGAGGAATGAGACGTGACATCATCGATTGTGTACATGGAGGACTTAACCTCCAGCACTTGAAGGTGCTCTTGTTCCTCACAGGTCCACAGTTCCCCCTCTTCTTTCTTAATGTGATGGAGTTCTGAGTCCTCTTGGTCCAGACTAAAGGTCCATGCTTGTTGCTGAGGGGAAACCTCCATTTCTTTTACCAACAGCTGCTGCAGATCTATATATAAAAACAGGCATTAATAATAATAATATCTTAAAGACTGTCTCCAAATTCATCATCCAAAGTAATACAAGCCAACACTATGCCAAGTGAATTCATCATACAAAGTACTGCCAAGGGATTGTCTTCTTGCACATGCACTTATTTGGGGACTCAGTTTAATTAATTTGATACAGATCTAAATGTAAGATGGCATCACACGAGTGGCAGCCTATCCCCTGTTGTATTGTTTTTGTGTCTTTGTCACCACTAAATCCAGGGTATTTCCACTAATGTGTGTTAAACCCTGAAGACACTGCTGGAATCCTAATTCATCCATAATGTCCATAAATGATTTGCAGAGGTGGTCTGAAGGCTTATTTATATGAATGTTGAAGTCACCAACAATCAGAATGTTATCTGCACGGGTTGCCATGTCAGACAGAAACTCACCAAATTCATCTAAGAATTCAGAATATAGGCCCGGGGGGCTACGTATATACGGTGACTAAATAGCATGGTTGATTTTTATTCTTATTCTTCTGACCTTGGCTATATGTAGCATCCTGGGCAGAGCGGAGAGTCAGATGTTCAAATGAATGATATTTTAGACCCCCAACAGCTAATAAACTAAACCCAGATTTTGGCATTTTCACAGTATCGTAGAGTGCTGGGGTTGCACTGAAATTGGCCTTATATTTCCAGTATCTAAACATATTAGATAAAATGTCATATATGGATAAGTACATGATAGAATGAAGTACCTGTAAATAAAAAAAATAAACAAAAACTATTTGTTTATCTTGAAAATATATCAAGCAGTTGAATTTTGGACAGAAATGACTTTCCCATTTGAAAAATTCACCGTTTTCCAAGTTGAATAATTTCCAAGGCAGAATATTCACCACAAAAATATTCACTAAGAATTTTTCACTAAGAGTCAAATTTTTAGTGAAAATTTCAGCTTCTACATCAACATTAGTCATCCAGTAAATGATATAAATAATCCAGGTAAGTTTTACTAAGAAACTTGAACTTATTTTAACTTGGAAATATGGCTATTACTGACTGGCTATTACTTATTAATGCGAGGGCTGCTGAAAAGCATCTTGGCTTTGTTGGGCTGAGCAGTAAAATGATGCAGACTGTGCTTCGGGGTTGTTTGCTGGTCACCAGCTGACCGAGCCACCACAGTTTAGTTGTTTCACCATATTTTGCAAAATGCTCCAGCTGCGGACTGCCCTACCTACAGTTACTGACCGTAATGCTGCTACTGGTTGCTAACTGCCAGAAAGCACAACAGCATAAGAATGTAAAGAGAGAATAACGTCAAAACTTTGTTCCACAATTTGCTCACCAATAAGATGCGCCATTTCTTCTGACACGGTACCATACGCAAAATCACAAATTGCTATTAGTATGGAATTCACTTATTTTAAGCTTCCCAGTAGGGCTGCAGCTATTGAATATTTTTTTAAATCAAGTATTCTATTGATCATTTCATTGCTTATTCAAGTAATTGGATAAAGAATACTTTAGCATTTTTAAACATTATCAAGAGCGCATTGCACAGCATGTATTTATGTGGAAAGCATGACTGATTGAGAGGGGGGTTTATCAGCATGTTTTATGTCATGCCATCATTAGGAAGAGATTTTAGGCGTATTTGGAAAAACAAAACAAAGCCCTAGTTTTAACTCATCGCAAGTGTGCACCTCCATTTTAGCTGCTGGCTGTATCCATGCAAACTGTAGCCATGCTAACTGGCTATGTCACAGCCAGAGGACAGAGCTTGAAAGAAAATCAAAGCTTGTACTGTTTGTAAAACTCAGCACTGGTGTGCTACTGTTCCTCTGTGTTGTCACTACACAGTAAGACAGAGAGAACACACAAACGCTAACGTGTCAATGCGGCTTTTGGACAGTTTTCTGCCTTTAGCGGATGGTTTGACTCTCCACCATTGCACCACCTTAAGTCTGAATGCGCTGAGAGTCAACAATAACAGTTAATGTGGAGCAATAACACTGGTCAAAAAAAAAATTCTTACATGGACTTTGATAACTGATTTTGGCTAATTTTTTGGTGAATTTGAATCTGAGCTCAGATTTCCTCTATCACATCACATTTTTTGCAATCTGCATGTTCCATATTGATGGATTACGCAAAGGTTGCTCATTCACGCATGAGTTTGGCGCTACTAATCATGTACAAAAGAAGCTTCAAAAGCAGAATTTTTAAATTAGGTTCATGAAATGTTAACAAGAGCTGCAATATCATTTATGGTGCGGAAGAGGTGTGCGAGACTGCAGCTTTTCCTTCAATGCTTAATACAAGAAGTGTGTTTTCGTATCTCACTGTCAGAGTTGTTCAGAGGTGGACCTGAAAAGAACAACTGTTTACACACAGAAATGATCACGCAAGAGATACTGAATTTCTTTGTCCTGTACAGGAGAGGACCAACGAGAAGCTCCCTCAGAAAGAACTGTTGTCCGTCCCAAAGGTCCCGCCCATTTGCCTCTCCTTTCTATTGAATATCGTTACATACAGCATATAGGAGTGACAATATCACAAAACAATGGAAAGACACAAAGTCTGGTCTCACATTGATATGAAAACTGTTATGGCTTTTGAGCCCTCAGTTTCCTAAGCTTTCCATAACATTGTCCAGCCCTTGAACCATGTTCCAGTTACAATGCTCTTCTTCAAGGCTGAACCATTAATCAAAAGTACACATCTGCAATTAGCCAAACATGACCCTAGCCAACCAGTCTGACATTCTGGCAAAACAATCTGCACATTGAATGGTCAAAGATCATCTGCTCACTTTTCTCGTTTGACAGTCTTAATGATCACTTGAACCATTCAGCGTATATGATTGCTTTTGACACTAAGTAATTATTTAAAGGAATAATGGTACATGAACTTTCACACATGCATATACGTATATATGAAAAATAGAGAACAGAATCAAAGACATGATTACAGAGAGTACATCAAAGTGAAGACATTAATATTTGATAATACATATAATGACAATATAGAGAAAAACCCTGTCATTCTTAAGGGTGATTCTTTAACTACTGGCACTACTGGCCTTGTAAATGTAATTTCCACCACACCATTGCCTTACAATATAAAGCGCCTTGGGGCAACTATTTGTTGTGATTTGGCGCTATATACATGTGCTCTGATGTCACTGTTTATCTCCATAGAAACTACCCAAACAATCTTTCATACAAACTGTTTAAAGGGACATTACAGTGTTGTGGTGGAAATTACGGCAATAGTGTGGGACAACTACATTTTGTTTAAAAAAAATCACAACAGTTGTATGACATTGAATACCCTATTTATGTTTTGATTATTTTACTGATATTTTATTCAGAGATATTTTAAAACATTAGAAAAACATTTCTTTACCATTCATTTTTATAAGGGGTGGTGGCCAAGTGGTTAATGCGCTTGGTTTCAGTGCAGAAGGCTCCGGGTTCAAATCCCACCCCTGCCAAGTTTCTCCATGTAATGTGGAGTTGCGTCAGGAAGGGCATCCGGCGTAAAACCTGTGCCAGTTCAACATGCAGATTCACCTTGGATTTGCTGTGGTGACCCCGAGTGCAAACAAGGGAGCCGCCGAAGGGACTTACTTACCATTCATTTTTAATCACTGAAGATCAAAAGTCTGGGTGTGGGACAAGCACAAAACGGCAATATTTGCATATAATGATGCTGAAAAAAAGGTGAAAAAGTCATCATAGACTACTAAAACAAATTTCTTAAAACACTTTCATTGTAAAGATAACTATAAAAGTGTGAAATTTCCCCTTTTTTTCTGTTTTTCATACAATATGATCAAAGGACATAATAAGTGCCCGTAATCTAAGAATCACCCTTAAATGTGATGTGACTGGCAAAAACTAACACCAGATTCGGATTCAGCACCCCAAATGACCAAAAATCCGTTGAAAAACTCCATGTAAGAAAAATCATGTTGACCAGTGTAATACACCAGAGCTAAGCAGGCCACAATAACGCGAATGACAGCAGAGACTTTTTTTAATAGGACTTTGGTGACAGTTGGATGTCTAGAAACTTCCTACTTTTAAACTCTGATAAGACTGAAATGATGGTTCTTGGTCCAGTGAGACATCGGCATCAATTTGACCAGTTAACACTCAGCCTCGACTCGTGTGTCATACATCACACTGACAAAGGGAGGAACCTTGGGGTAATTTTTGATCCTTCGTTGTCCTTTGGTCTCCATATTAGAAATATTACTAGGACTGCTTTCTTCCACCTGCGAAATATAGCGAAGATTCGTCCCATCCTGTCTATGGTTGATGCTGAGACCCTGATCCATGCGTTCATCTCTTCTAGGTTGGACTACTGCAATGTTCTATTTTCTAGTTTACCGCAGTCCAGCATTAGGGCTCTCCAATTGGTTAAAAATGCTGCAGCCAGACTTTTGACACGAAGCAGAAAGTTTGACCACATTACACCCATTTTGGCGTCTCTTCACTGGCTTCCTGTCCCAGTGAGATCAGATTTTAAGGTTCTGCTACTAACCTATAAAATTATTCATGGACTGGCACCTCCCTACCTAGCTGACCTAATTAAACCTTACGTACCAGCCCGGGCTTTACGTTCTCAGGGTGCAGGACTACTTTGTGTCCCTAGGGTGAAAAAGAAGTCTGCGGGTCACAGAGCTTTCTCTTATCGTGCCCCTGTTCTGTGGAATGATCTCCCTGCGTCAATAAAACAGTCAGATTCTGTGGAGACTTTCAAGTCCAGACTTAAGACGCACTTATTTTCCCTTTCATGGGTGATTCTTTAACTACTTGCACTATTGGCATTGTAAATGTAATTTCCACCACACCATTGCCTTACAATATAAAGCGCCTTGGGGCAACTGTTTGTTGTGATTTGGCGTTATATACATGTGCTCTGATGTCACTGTTTATCTCCATAGAAACTACCCAAACAATCTTTCATACAAACTGTTTAAAGGGACATTAGTGTTGTGGTGGAAATTACGGCAATAGTGTGGGACAACTACATTTTGTTTAAAAAAATCACAACAGTTGTATGACATTGAATACCCCAATTATGTTTTGATTATTTTACTTATATTTTATTCAGAGATATTTTAAAACATTAGAAAAAATGTTTCTTTACCATTCATTTTTATCATTGAAGATCAAAAGTCTGGGTGTGGGACAAGCACAAAACGGCAATATTTGCATATAATGATGCTGAAAAAAGGTGAAAAAGTCATCATAGACTACTAGAACAAATTTCTTAACACACTTTCATTGTAAAGATAACTATAAAAGTGTGAATTTCCCCTTTTTTCTGTTTTTCATGCAATATGATCAAAGGACATAAGTGCCCGTAGTCTAAGAATCACCCTCATATGGTTAGCATACTGGTACAGTTTTGTTTTATGCTTTTTACGCTTTTAATTCATGTTATTAGCAATTGGAGTGGGCTGCAACCTCAACTTTACCTAAATTCTGGGTCTTTTAGTGAAGTTTAGGGCTAGTGGCCGGCGATCACCTTAGTATTTCTTCTGTTTTTCTTGTTGATTAATGCTGGCAAATTATACAGTATTTTTTGTCTTTCTGATGCCTGATTATGTTTTTTCTCTGTTTAAGGTGCAGCTCCATCCAGAGATGGGAGTTGTATTTGTGTTGGAGATCCTCCTGTCCTGTGCACCAACAGCAATTCTTTAACAGTGGAATATCCGGATAAAATGCTGAAACCGACTTCTTCTGAAACTTCTCTGTTCTCTCACGATGTCCTGGATCAATAGAGCCTGAAATGTGGAGGTTTTCAGCTTGAAACAGGCTGACGACGGCGCCTGGGAGCGCTGCACGATGTCTCGCTCTGTGGGAAGTCCTTAAAGCGACAGTATCACCTCAAAATCTCTCATCAGCCATTAAAATTTTCACCGAAAACCAGCTTAATTTTCGATGTGTCTCACAGGTTTAGAAAAATTTTTGATCAAACAAAGCGCCAGTCTCTCAGCAACTTCTCAAAGGAATTCCGACGAGGGGCTGGAGGACTCCTACCACAAGGAGTGCTCACAGGCGAATGACGTCACCGACAGGCGTGGAAAAACTCACGCATGCGCACGAGGGCTCAAGCATGTCTGACGTAAAAACATATGAATGAAATCCATAGTTTTTGAAAAAAAATAAAAAGGCCCTATACTTTATGGACAGCCCTCGTAAATCACTAAAAAGATAACTAGATGAAAGAAGCAAGCAGATTGTCACGAATCAACGACTTTAAATAAAACTCAACATTGACATAAAGACAGTATATGAAATGTGACTTGATCAAATGCGAACAGTGAGTTAACAAACCTGTTTTGTCGTCAGAGTTAAAAACAGTCTCCAGTAGTTTTCTTTGTCGTTCGTTCTCCAATTTTAAACGACAAAGTTCATCCTCGTACTCCGCTATCGTTCTGTCAAACAGCTCAAATATCTCTTCTTCATCATCTGCAGGTAGTTTCTGCTTCAGTAACGCTCTCAGAATTTGGATTTTAAACATTTTGACACAATAACACAAACCGTTTCTACACACACAAGGCCCAGTTAGCAGGCTAAGCTAACTCCGCTAGCTCTGGAAGCTAACGAACGGCAGAAGAAAAAAGTAAATAAATATCTTGAAGTTATTCAAGTTGAATCTGGGTTGATGCGGGTACCCGAAAACGTATAATGGTTCTGTTCAGCTGAAAATCACGTTAATTGTAGCCAAAACTGTTATCAAAGCCTCTTCACACACGAACCATCTTGGGAAGGTGCAAAACTACGTCACTTCCACTTTTGACTTTCAAAATAAAGTTGCAGGAGGCTCTTCACAAAATCCACCATATTTATTAGAATTCATTAATTCTAAAGTGACAAATAATTCAAAACAAGTAAGTTAAGCTTCTACCTTTTTTACTTGGGGTTGCCACAGCAGATAAGCAATTGATCTGCATGTTGATTTGGCACAAGTTTTGCGCAGGATGCCATTCCTGATGCAATTCCACATTGCACATCGAACAGGCAGGAATGATCTTGAACCAGGATCCTTCTGCTCTGGAAACAAGTGTACTAAACACTTGTCCATGCTGCCAAAAGAACTACTCAACAAAATTTTAAGGATTTTTTTTTTATATATAACAGACATTTCTGGTCTTGTCCTTCATAAATATAGAGCATTTTGGGAGAACATGTCCTGGATCAGCCAATATAAACCTGACCACGAGTAAAGCATCCCTCTTCAAAATCCGAGTTAAACAAATTTAATTGTGTTTTCCTCAGACTGAGTAATAGAAATCAGACACACTAGTGAGAAGGGAAGGTCAGCATTTGAGGGCATCGGTGGAATATACACTTGCGTCCTCCCCCGCCCCCTTTCCCATATGGACAAATAGCTATTCTGGCTTCTTTGGCATTAGGAGAGAGAGTCTGTGCTGTTGCACATCCTTTTCTTGACAAAATCGGTTGTCAAATTACTTGAATAACATCACTAAAAAGGACAAATATGTGAAAGTGCTAAACGAGTAGCAATGACCTGTTTTCTGCAAAAGTACAATTACTGAGAACCAACTTTTTCATACTCTACACTCACCAGGAACCCACTAAGCACAGCAGTTGTCTCCATGAGAAGGTAAACACAGCGGTTATCTGTTTGGTAACTTTCATATTTTGAAAGTGTTTTGTGAATCCTCATTCCCCTTTTGGACCTACACTGCTGTGTTTTCTATGTTCATACCAAGTTATAAAGTATGCCATTGCTTCTTGGCAACACAAATTATGTATTTGACAATGATTTGTTTATATAGAAAAACGTGTTGTACATAACTTACTGGATGAACTGCTGGGTTACAGATACATAAACCTAGGTCGGATTTCCAGTCACACGATCTGTCCTTGGACAACACACTTCATCTCCATTGTCCCAAATCCTCCCAGCTGTGTATACATAGTCTACAATGTTAAATATTATCTGCTCAATATATACAATAATACATTGTACTTATATTGTATGTTGTAAAGTTGACACCAGCATATGCTCCATGACACATTCCTCATATGTGTGCATTCAAAGGTCCATGAAGTTTGAAATGAGCCTGTCAGTTTCTTTCATTTCCAAAGAGGGGTCTGGGGGCCACCAAGGGCACCGCTACTTGTTTAATTTAAAAATAAATAAATACGATTAATCAATAAATGTATTTAAAATGGGAAGGGGTGTGGCAAGCGTTTCTGCACAGCATAACAGCAAAAGTAAAGATTAAGTGTAAGTTCTCATTATTTGTAAAGCGCTTTGGGCGTCTGATGCAGATGGAAAAGCGCTATATAAATGCAGTCCATTTAACATTTACTTCTTGTTGAACCTCATACACCAAAATATTTCAACAGCTTTAAATTTACACAAACCTTTGCTTTTCTTTCTACAGCACCACAACACTAAATCTGCTAACAAACAACTCCTGAGATTTGCTGTTCATCATGTTGTTTATCACTGGGAAGAACATTACAGCACGATGTGACCCATTTACAATGAACTCGACAACATTACTATATGAAAGAATAAAATACACATATTTATGAATGCAAGTGCTTCATTATAATACATTCATACACTCCAGAACTCCATTCTACACATGCTGAACACAATCAGTTTTCCACAGTAGTATAATTCCAAAGAACTGTTAAATAGTAATAAAGTATAAAAAAGAAAAATTAAAAGAAAAAAATACATTTTTTAAAATCAATGCATGAAATAATAATAATAATAATAAAAGGAAAGTGGTCTCTGTGTGTTTGTGTATCCGGAGCATCAAGTGAAATCCAGAAAGATCCGGCTTTCGTCGTTTGGCATACTTATGTAGTTTTTCATGAGGATTCAATTTGACTGGACCAATATTTTGAGAAATCAGTAATTTTTGAAAACAAAAGCCTGTTTAAGCCACACTTCAGCAATAAGAGCCTGTATTTCAAAATAAAAGCCTGTGAGATTGCAGCACACCTGATAGAATTAGTCTGGCCATCCTTTAACATCCCAGACAGCAGATTCAAATCTTGACATTTTCTGTATACATGTGACCCCAAACCCAGAATTAACATGTTCACACTCCAGACAAAACAGCAGGATTATGCCTCGTCTCTCACACAGTCCAAAAAAAAAAAAGAAATCTGATCGAATGTGAACTGTCACAGTGCAAAAATAAAAGAGTTATTCATAATTTCTTTACATGGACTATTGTACTGGTTAAGCAACTTCAGAAAAGCTTATTGATGGCAAAAATTCATTTTAGAACATTGAACTCAAATGATATTTACAGATCGTTATGCCGGCTTGTGTAATGTCCGTCTGCCATGAGAATCTGACATGCTGATACTAAGTGGTTTACACTCTCAACAGCTGCATGACAGAATCGGCATTGATCATTCTGTGAAATTCCTGCCATTTTTTTGAAGCCATTTGTTAGTAGTCCCTGATCTTGCGCTCCAACTATAATTCTTTCTCCATCAAAACCAAGTTCTCCATTTGTAAGCCACCGCATAGATCCTTCTTTGTCTATGTATTCCTTTTCAAGTTCTTCTTGGAATCGGCCAGCCCTTTTGTGCTGTTTCCATCTGTTCATTCGATGTTTTTGTTCTCTTTTGCTGTATTTTTCCCTGGCCTGTCTTGCTAGTGTTGTTGCAGGTGTCAGATCATTGCTTTCTCTCTCTTGCAAGAGATCTCCAAAGTTTTCTGCCAATTTAATAATAGAGGTCTGTTGTGGCATAGTCTTAATATGATGTTGCATAACCTTTTTCATAACTTCTTGAGAGCTCTTTAAGTACTGCCCAATACTTATTATAGATGCTCTATAAGCCTGATTGATCTCCATAAGACCTAAGCCGCCTTCTCAACGGGGGAGATATATTCTATCCATGCATTGGTTTCTGTATGTAATTTTATGCAGGGTGAGCATCTTCCTAGTTTTAGTATCTAACTTGTTAAGCTCACCCTGTGGCCAGTCTACTATGCCAAAGCCATAGTTTACCACAGGCTTTCTCCTGTGTGACGTAGCATATGGGCTTTCAGACTGCTGTTCTGTTTAAATGTTTTTCCACACACAGAACAATAAAAGGGTCTTTCTCCAGTATGATTTTGCACGTTTCTTCAAGTTGCTGTTTTGGTTAAATGTCTTTCCACACTCAGAGCAGCTAAAGCGTCTTTTACCTGTATGAATTAGCATATGAACTTTCAGATTACTGCTAGAGTTAAATGTTTTTCCACACTGAGAACAGCTGAAGGGTTTTTCTCTTTTTTTTTTTTTCTCTCTCTTCAATTTCTTTTTTTACAGAGTGCAATGGGCCCCAACCCTGGGGTCTACAGTTGCATCCTAATCATTAATCATTATTGGCATTGTATCCGAGGGCTCTCTTCAAGATGGTAACTGTTCCTTTAACTGCGGATATCTGCACCTCATGGGCACTTGGGTGACCAGGGATTGCCTCAAGATATTTCTTCAGGTTCTTCATAAGCCCTGTTGCTCCCACCACGACTGGTATGATATCAATTTCTTTCAATGACCACGTTATTCATAGATCATTTTTAAGGTCTTGGTATTTCGTGATTTTCTCCCTCTCAGCTCTATTCAGGCCATAGTCATTGGGGACTGTCACATCAATAATTATTGCTGTCTTCTCTTGCTTGTTCCAAATGACAATATCAGGTTTTACTGCACCTCCTTCGATATGTCTTCCTGCTGGGATCTCTTCTTTTCTCCTGTATGAATTAGCATATGAGTTTTCAGATTGCTGTTCTGTTTAAATGTTTTTCCACACTCTGAACAAGGAAAAGGTCTTTCTCCTGTATGCTTTAACATATGTTTTTTCAGATTGCTGTTTTGGTTAAATGTTTTTCCACACTCAGAGCAGTGAAAGCATCTTTTACCTTTATGAATTAGCAGATGTGCTTTCAGATTACTGTTATCCTTAAATGTTATTCCACATTCAGAACAACTGAAGAGTTTTTCTCCTGAATGATTTAGCATATGGTTTTTCAGACTGCTGTTTTGGTTAAATGCTTTTCCACACTCAGGACAGTTGAAGGGTCTTTCTCCTGTATGAATTTGCAGATGGGTTCTCAGATTGCTGCTTCTGTTAAAATTTTTCCCACACTTTGGACACAAAAAAGAGGTCTTTCCCACATGGATAGCCATATGCCTCTTCAAATTACCCTTTTGGGTAAACACTTTTCCACATTTGCAACACTTAAATGTTTTCTTTCGCTTATGAACCAGTATATGGGTTTTCAGACTGCTCTTATGATTAAATGTTTCACCACACTCATAACAGAGAAGCAGTTTCTCTCCCATATGACTTCCATTGTGTCTCATCTGGTTACTGTTGTGAACAATCCCTTGCTTACATTCAGGGTTAAATGATTCCACACCAACATTACATCTGTTATCACAAACAGGCATTATCTCATTTTTTTAGGGCATTTAAACCTGATTTACATTCCTTGATCTCCTTCCAGTCAACATCATTTCCAGTACAGTGTGAAATCATAGCATCACTATGTGGGTGGGAATAATTGTCTTCATTGAATCTGTCCACTGGTTCTAATCCTCCCAAGTCCTCTTTATCATTGTCAGTTTTCATCTGTTCAGTTGAGCTGCTGACAACAGGCTCAGCCTCCCCGTTCTCCTCACTTTGAGGCTGATGAAAATGTGAAGACTGAGGTCTGACATCATCGTTTGCATACTTGGAGGAATTAAAATCTAGTATGTGCAGATGCTCTTGTTCTTCAAAGGTCCACAGTTCATCCTCATCCTTTTTAATATGATGGAGATGTGGGTCCTCTTGGTCTAGAGAAGACATCCATGTTTGTTGCTCAGGGGGAACCTCTGTAACTTTTACCAACAGCCGCTGTTCATCTACATAAAACAAATAATAATAAACAACAACAGTATTAGTATTTAATTAAGTTGACTACAACTAAGTAGGAACTCGACGTACAATTTGAATCTTGAAGGACAATACTGCAATTTGTTAAATGTATGGTTTTCCTCATTTTACAGTCTGGTTCTTAAATATTTCTACAGCAGTACAATTTTGTAATTTTATGTCTATACACCACTACAATATAATTGAAATGAAACAATGACCGTGTTCTTTTAGTGTCAATGTTGAATTTTACTTTAAGAGGTTTAACAAAAATATCCCATCAATCATTTAGAAAGTATAGTTATTTTTATGCACATTCCCTCCATTTTCAGTCTATAACTAACGAGACAAACTGATTATTGTTAACTAGTGCATTGATATAAGAATATAAAATAACACATTAAGTAAATTCCATTGAAACTCATTTAATAGCTAGGATGTCAGTGTTAAAGCTTCTTTACACACAACATGCTGAGTCTTGTTGTCCTTCACATTGTTAAAGAGGGTTTCTGAACAGCATGTTCTGGAGCCATCACTATAAACCTGACCACGAGTAACACATTCATCTTCTAAATTCAAACCCAACAGCCAAAGGTGGAAAACCCTGGCTTCAGTGATTAAAAGTCCTGCCACATACCCAGTTTCATGCAAAAAGTACAAGATCTTATTTCATCCCATAACAAATGCAGCATGCAAGGTGTCATTTGGTGGAGAGGTGAAGGACACCTTCTTGCGCATTTAAAAATATAAAAGCCAATATGATGGGTTGCATAAGTATTTCAATTCAATTTATTCATTATATAGTGCCACATCACAGCAAAGCTGCCTCAAGGCGCTTCACACAAGCAAGGTCTAACCTTACCAACACCTAGAGCAAGCACACAGGTGACAGTGGTAAGGAAAAACTCCCTCTGATGATATTGAGGAAGAAACCTCAAGCAGACCAGACTCATGGGGGTGAACCACTGCTTAGGCCATTCTAACAGTTCCAGGTTTTTACAAAGCTTTACAAAGGTAAAGAAACAGAAAGCTGGAATTCAAAACAACATGACATAATAACAAAAGAATATGTGTTTGATTGGTAATTGGCCCCTTTGGTATAATGCCTGTAAAAAAAAAAAAATCAGTTTTATTGCCAGTTTTCTTAGGGGATGGATACATGAACATTGCCAAGTCACTGAATATGTACTGGGCTTTATTTACATCAATAATGAAGAAATACAAACAGTATGGCACTCTATGCTAAATCTGTGTGGAGTAGATTGTTCTCAAAAACTGAGTGACTGTGCAAGAAGGAGAAGAGTGAGGAAAGCCACCAAGACACCCAGAGAACCCAGAAGAAGTTGTAGGCTTCTGCGGCTGTGATTGGAGAAATTTTGCATAGTGGATGTTTTGCATTCTGTTTCAGTAGTAGGATTGGGCGATATGACTAAAATTCATATTGCAATATAAATTGAATCCCTTTGCGGTAACGGTATACAGTGGTCCCTTGCTATAACGCGGTTCACCTTTTGCGGCCGCGCAGTTTTGCGGATTTTTTTACTGCAATTTTGCATGCTTTTTTTTTTTTAACAGCGCATTGTGTTCTGCGTTCTCATCAGGCGGGCCGGTCACGGCACTGGTGGGCATCACCGCGATTGGCTAAGGGAGAGCACACGCATTGTGTTCTGCATCCTGACTGGCTAAGGGACTGTACACCATTGTCAATCAGTCTCCTTCGTGCCATGTCTCCTGTACAGTACAGAATGCGGTCAGCTTGCCAAATTTGTTCATAAGAATCTTCTCGCCCAGGAGAAAAAAAGTGTGCTTTCCCTGGCTGTTTTAGCGGACTACGATCTTCCCACGGAAAGCAATGTACGCAATCACTGTTTTTTATTCATTTTTAACCGCATCCCCATTACATACAACTGCCGACTATTTCTTTGCTCTGTGCATTTCACGGAGGACTGTTTCACAAACCTTGCACAATTTCGAGCTGGCTTCAGTCGGCATTTAATACTCAGTAGAGGGTCAGTTCCGACTGCGACAAAATCAACCCCAGCAATCAGTACAGCCTGTAAGTATCACATTTTCTTTTGTTTTACATTTGTGTTGCACCATATTCCTGTTGTAAGAATTGCACGTTAGAATGGCACTTTAGCTCTGGTTTGTTCCTCTAAAGGGAATGAGCTAACCCCTTAGCAGCTAGGGATGGGTATCGAGAACCGGTTCCTTTCGGGTATCGTTAAGAAATGACTCGATCCACCGACATCAATAAGCTTTGTGCTTAACGATTCTGTTATCTGTCCTTCAGAGTGGCCGTTGTTTTGGGGGGTGTTTGTCAGTTAAGTGATAATTTCTGTATTGATTACAGACCCTGCAGCGGGTCCGTAAACAACTTTTCTGCAGCGCGGCTTTGCTTTGAACCTTGAACCAATCGAAGCAGTGCTTCGCAGATTGAAGCATTGCTTCGATTATTCTTTCTTTCGCTTAATTTTCTCCTGCTAAAACCGTAAAGAGCATACGTCTGTGAGTATTATTTACCTTTTCTATGTTAAACCGACCTGTTATGTTCTTCTGAAACAGTTGATAGATGTATTTTATAACTTAAAAACGGGAGCGATGCTAACACGTTAGCATGTCTATGGCATTTTCATTGTTAAAAGTTAGCACTGCAGCTGTCATCACGTTTGGGTGCATTTGTTTTCAAATTGTAATATTTCTTAAATTTATTTTTGTTTATATATTAATAATCTAATGATTATTATATACAATTTTAGAGAAAGAGGCAAAAAAAAACTGAATAGAAACACAACAGAAAATATAAAAGCAATGAAAATAAATAATGCTTTCTTTTCAGTGAGAGCAAGGGCAGCCAATCAAACAACGGCAACCAATCAGCGCCAACATCTACTTGCATTTCATAATGAGGTTGCCAAATAAGCTCCGAAACGACGCCATTAAAGGCAAACGAGGCATTCTAAACCCAGCATAGTAACATAGCTGTTTCAGAGAGCCTTTTAGGAAGGTTCTGAGCCATTACAGACCCAAACAATTTTTTTTGGGCTACATATCACATCACAGAACAAGGATTAATGCCCCATTCAACCTCTCTCTATCACCTTTAATGCTTCTTTGAGAAAAGTGTATAAAGTGTGTAGTGAGGGGTTTTACAGCCTTAAAACATCTATAATAATTGTGGAAAAAATAACGCTGACTACTTCGTGGATTTCACCTATTGCGGGTTATTTTTAGAACGTAACTCCCGCGATAAACGAGGGACCACTGTATATCGCGATATAAACTTAAGTGTAAAAATTAGAATGGAAGTGTTTCTGAATAGGTCATATAGTCCCTTAGTAAAGCTAAATTGATTAAAATAAATAAATAAAAAACAAAAATAGATATAATTCATTTTGAGCACCTGACTGACTTGTTAGATATTTAATTTTGGGTATTGGAATGATCTCAATTTGTCATTCCTGCTTCTGTCCAGCAGGAGGCAGTCTGGGGTGTCTGTCTTTGGTGGTGTTTTGTCCAGAAAGTCCCCAGAGACCCCAACCACGTGGGTTGATGATCCTGATTGGCTACGTCTTCAGTTTCCACCAATGATAAAGCCGAAGGCGTGTTTTTTTTTTTTCCTTTTTCTTCTCTTCTTTGCTCTCATGCCTCCTTACTCATGCAGCTCAGCTGAATGAGGACAGACTGCTGCAGCTTTCTGCAAATACGCGGAAATAGGCCTGTGCGGTTTTACTTCAAGTAACACTGGTTGGAAAAGCGGTTAAGTGGGCTTGTTTCCACAGTGGAAAGTTCCCAGTTCAAGGCCACACCTTCCCATTTTCCAGGACCCAGGAAGGGCATCTGGCACAAAACATGTGCCGAATCAACATACACTTGTCAGCATACACAAAACACTTATTTCCATTGTGCTCCGGATGACTGGTCAGGTGCCAGGGCCTGAAATTCCACGTTTTTTGAATAAAGTCTTGCTTCTGTTCTGCCATGAAGCTGAAAAACTGGTAATGAATTGAATGACAGAAGTTTAACCACTATCGTTTAAAGAAATAACAATCCTTATTCTCCAATTGTTTTCCATTAGTTGTAGATTTAAAAAGGGCAGGATTTTACTCTATCAAATGCGGGGGGGGGAATCAATCCAAACCTGTTTCGTCGTCAGAGCATCCAGTAGTTTTCTTTGTCGTTCGTTCTCCTCTTTTAAACCACAAAGTTCCTCCTCGTATTCTGCTGTTGTTCTTTCAAACAGCTCAAATATCACATCTTTATCATCTGCAGGTAGTCTCTGCTTCAGTAACGCGCTCAGAATTTGGACTTTAGACATTTTCACACAAAGACGCAAAGTGTTTCTGCACACAAACGGCCCAGTTAGCAGGCTAAGCTAACTCCGCTAGCTTTGAAAGACAACGAACGGCACAAAAACAATTTGAAAATCTTGAAGTTAACGTTTAGCCTGGGATCAAGGTTAAGTAGACACGCTGATCATTTCTAATGGCTCAGTTCAGATGGATATCAGGTTAATTTTCGACAAAAGGACACTGCTACCAAACGTTCTTCACAAACACGCGCCATCTTGGGAAGTTATTTTCATTAAGTTGAAATAAACCTTCAAAATAAAACTGCAGGAGCCTTCTTCACGAAATCCATTATCGCACGAAAAGAAAAATATGGCTCAGCTGGCTTCTTTTAACGCCAGCCTGTGGGGGGGGGGAAAAAATGTGGACTTGGATTTGAATCCTGCTCATGTGACCTGTCTGTCGGTGGACAAGACAATCTGCATTAATTGTTAGTATGGATGGTAATATGCCTTTCAGATGACTCTTCAGGAAACATGCCTTTCCGCATTCAGAACAATTAAACGATTTATATCCCTTACGAAACATCATAGGTGTTTTCATATAGTTGTTACTCTTAAATGTTTTTCCACACTCAGAACAGCTAAATGGTCTTTCTCATTTTTATTTCTCTTAGATTTACGGCAATTTTCAAATGCTTTTACACACACAGAACAGCTGAAGGGTCTTCCTCTTTTTTTTTATTTCTCTTCAATTTCTTTTTTTACAGAGTGCAATGGGCCCCAAACCTGTGGTCTACATACCTGTGGTCCTAATCATTACTGGCATTGTATACAAGGGCTCTCTTCAAGATAGTCACCGTTCCCTTAACTGCAGATATCTGCACCTCATGGGCACTTGGGCGACCAGGGATTGCCTCGAGGTATTTCTTCAGGTTCATCTTCATAAGTCCTTTTGCTCCCACCAAAACTTGTATGATATCTATTTCTTTCAATGACCATGTTGTTCATAGGTCATTTTTAAGGTCTTGGTATTTCGTGATTTTCTCCATTTCAGCTCTATTCAGGCCATAGTCACTGTCACATCAATAATTTTTGCTGTCTTCTCTTGCTTGTTCCAGATGACAATATCAGGTTTTACTGCACCTCCTTCGATATGTCTTCCTGCTGGGATCTCTCTGTCATAAAAGACAGTCACTTTTCCATTGGATGAGACTGGTGCTGGCTCATGCTCCCAGACGTGTCCCTCTACTTCCACCTCCAGTTCCTTGCATACTTTCCAGTGTAGATATTTACAGATTTTGTTGTGTTGGCTTGTATAATGTCCATCTGCTATTTCTCTTTCTCTCATGTATGACTACTGTTGTGTCTCATCAGTTTACTGTTGTGAACAATCCCTTGATCACACTCAGGGTTAAATTGTTTCACACAAACATTACATCTGTTATCACAAACAGAAATCATTTTATCTCTCAGGGAGTTCAAACATGATTTAGGTTCCTTGGTCTCTTTCCAGTCAACATCACTGATGTGACTTTCAGGTCCAAAAGTGTGTAAAATCATGGTGTCACTATGTGGGTGTAAACAACTGTCTTGATCTAAGCTGCCACCTGGTTTTGATCCTCCCCAGTCCTCTTTAATGTCTTCAGTTTTCATCTGTTCAGCTGAGCTGCTGACAACAGGCTCAGCCTACCTGTTCTCCTCACTTTGGGGCTGATGACAAAGTGAGAACTGAGGTTTCACGACATCATTTGAATACTTGCAGGAATTAAAATCCAGCACTTGCATGGCAGCAGCCTGACATCGGGGTGAATGTGAAGCATTATTGTTGTAAAGCGCTTTGAGCATCTGATGCAGGTGGAAAAGCGTTATATAAATGCAGTCCATTTACCATTTTATTTATTTACCAATACTGCAATTTGCTAAATGCAAGGTGTTTTTAGAATTTTACTGTCTTATTCATCAGTACTTAGACAGCAATACGGTTTTTATCATTTTACATCTGTGCACCTGTGACTGCTTGGATAGGCTCCAGCACCCCTGAGACCCTTGAGTGGAGTAAGCGGGTACAGAAAATGGATGACTTAAGTTCAGATGCCAGTGTTAAAGCTTCTTTAACGCACAACATACCTGTTGTTCTGGACAACATAATCTGGAGCAGCCATTATAACAAGTCATCAGGAGATGACATATCCCCCCGATCCCCACAAGTCAGTAATCCAAAGTGTCAGGGGATCACCCAAGTACACCTTAATGCTAAATATTAATGAAACTGGTCAACTGGTTCTTGAGACATCGTGCTAACAAGTGTGGCAATGACAATATCAAGAATATTTCACTGTGACCTTGAAATTGGCCCAAGGTCAATGTAATCGACTTGTGTCGGGGATCACCCAAGTACACCCTTATGTTAAATATGAATGAAATCAGTGAACTGGTACTTGATATATCGCACTAACAAGAATAAATGGACGGACATGCTGATAGCTATATCCCACATTATTTCATACCATGAGGATGAAAATGACTGAATAAAGAATAACCTCTTCTAAAGTCAAACCAACAATGTGAGGTGGAAAACCCCAACATCAGTGAGAAAAAGTTCTACATTTGTTGCGTCCACCCACTAAACCAGCTAATTGTACTTACGTAGTATCATTTCTTTTGATGATCTTGATTTCATTTATTGAAGTTATTATGAATAAATGTGGAGCTTGGATGAATATGAAATGTATTAGGGCTCTTTTGTAAATGGACTTATTGTTCATTCCTTGTGTCTGTGTGTATACATTAAATTGTGTAAATATATACTCTATATTGTATATTAACATATTTACTCAGGATATCCTGAAAGACTATTGCCACCTCTGCCTATCGTCTTTGGCAGAGGTTATGTTTTTGCCTCTGTTTGTCTGTTTGTAAACAGCCTGCCACCCACGATTTTTATATATATATTTTTTTTTTTTTTTTACACAGATGATTCATATCCTGAATCAATAACTGATTCTATTTTCAAGGTCATAGGTCAAAGTCAGGAAAAATCTTGGAATATTGGAAACATCCCTATCTATAAACATTGAATGAACTTTCAAAAAGTCGTAACTGTCAAAACAGGCTGAATTTCTTTCATATTTGAGAGCGTTATGTTGGATTGTATCTTTTATTGTCTGACAAAGTTTGATCTGATCAAGATTACAGATTTTGTGGCCATTTAAATGTAACATTGAAAACCCCATTTAATGTATATTTTACATTATATCTTGTTCAAACATGCCCCATCACTGTCATATTTGAAAGCGAGGCGCAGACTGACACTCACACTATTGTCTGACAAAGTTTGATCCGGATCTGATCAGGATTGTGGATCCTGTGGACATTTTAATTTAATATTGAAAAGCCTATTTGATATACTTTTTGCATTATATCTCAATCAAAAGTGTCTCAGTCACTCATTTTTTGACAATGAGGTGCAAACTGGCACTCTCATTGAATAGATCAAGTTTGAGCTGTATCTGATCCGTTTTGTGGATTTAGCAGATACTTGATTTTAACATTGTTGGTGACATGTTGTTTTTTATGTGCTATTTTTACTTTGTTGTATGTGTGGTTTATTTTTTATTTTGATGAATCTGTGTTTTTACTGTAAAGCACTTTGGACACCATCTGGCTGCTGTAAAGTGCTTTATAAATAAATGTTGATTGATTGATTGAACACTGAAAAGCCATTTTGATTTATCTTTTGTATTATATTTTAGCTTATAAAAAGCCAGTTCCGACAGGAAACAAGACTTTGACCTTGAATGTTTTTCCAAGGTAAAAATTTGTGGAAATGGAAAGTAGTGTTGGCAGAAGTTTATGCTCTATGAGTATGGTGCTCTAGTTATTATTATTATTAGGGGGCACTGAATCTGGTACAACAGCAAACTGTAACTAAAAGCCCATGTCCTATTAAAAATATATAATAAAAAAAACCCGTTCTTGTTCCACCATGAACCTGCAAATCTATTAAAACAAACAAGATCAATTAATCCATCTCACCTTTCTTTCTTTCTTGTTTATTTGATGGGGACAATACACATTAATGAACACTGTACATTTTCATGACATAGTGTGAATATGTCAGATTTAGCTAAAAGCTACTTTCCAAGCTATCTAAACATTATATGGTAGCTGGATTTTGTTGATGTATGTTCGAGTCATATTGTTCTCCTCTTTGGTTACGGTTATGAATAAGGTACAAGTTGCTTATAATAATTCGGCAGATCGCTGAAAGTGATTTTTGTGATCTGATGGACTTTGGGGTTGGCTGTAGAGCGTGATGGCAGCATGAGCTGTTCTTCTCTCCCGTGAGTTGGTGCTTTTAATCCCTCTGGCGCACAATTCAAAGATATTATAGTTAATTTTATTATGAGTATGACCAAGGGAAACAAACGAAGAAGTAAAGGGATACGAGATAAGTTGGTGGAGGACCTAAATCTGGCTGCGCAACATGAAGACGAGGAACGAGCAGCAGACCAACATGGCGATGATGCAGCGGCTAAGTGTTTGGGACTGGAAGACATAAGTAAGCAGATTAATGAACTCAAGTCTGAATTAAAAGTTGACCTTAAAATGCTTAAAGAAGAAATTAAATGTGACATACAGGAGGAACTGATTGAGTTCAAGCAAGACGTTAATCAGCGGCTCATGGCTAATTTACAAGTTATGTAGGAGCAAAACGCTAAAGTGGAGGCGATGAAAGCGAGAATTAATGACTTTGAAGCCTGGAGTTCGGAGGCTGATACTGTGCAGGACCTACAGAATGTAGAGGATAAATTAAATGACTTGGAATTAAGAGCTAGGCAAAATAATTTACGTATTTATGGTGTGCCAGAGGGTGCGGAGGGCAGCTCAGTGCCAGAGTTTGTGGAGAAGTTGTACTCCAATTTCCAGAAGACATTGAACTACAGATACATGCCCACAGATCCCTGACACAGAAACCAAGCCTTAATTTATCTCCAAGGTCCATTATGGTTAATTTTCAGGGATATAATGTAAAGGAAATGGTCATTCAAAAAGCATGGTGAATGAAGATTACAATTGGAGGGAAACTGCTGTACTTCAACCATGATTATACAACTACCATGTAGCGCCAACGTAACGCATTCTCCAACATTAAAAAGCTCTTAAAGAAAAAGGCATCAATTTCAGACACCTTTTAATAAAATGCACATCCACTGTGACGGTGGGGTGCAGGTGTACAACAGTGCAGGAGCTGCAGCACAGGAGCTCAGACAGCAGGGATTCACAGTGGAGGTGCCGGAGGGACCCCCAGAAGAAGAGATCTGCTAGCGCACCTACAGCGGGGCGCGCAGTGGAAAAGAGTGGGACTGCATGCTGGCTTGGACACAGCAGCACGGGCTAAAAAAGTTCTTCGGCAGTTTCAATGCCAGACATCTGATTGACCGGGGTGGGGGGGGGGGGGGGATCACTGGTTAATCTAAATAACTGTCCTATCCTTTAAAATACATTCGTACTGACTGATCGGGAGTGAGGGAGACCAACGCGGCCAGCAAACTCAATTTCACACTAGCAAGTCAATAAAGACTGTGGCTAACCATCTGAAAGGGGGCCCTTTCGTTAAGGGAGGCTTTTCTTCCCCCTCAACTTACCTGAAGGATGTTCTTCAGACTTTGGAGGTCATTTTGTGTCATAGTTTTCATTTTGTGTGGTAGAATAATGTTTCAGTTGATTAGTATTGCACTTTTTTGTTTTGTTAACAAGTTTAGGTCTGTTTTTTTTGTTTTTGTTTTTCTTTTTTTAATTTATTTTTTTCTTTTAGCATGTGGAAATATATAGTTGAAAAACTTTTCAAGTCAAGATGCAGCAGAAGCATGTAAAACTATCACTGAATGTTAATGGATTGGGAAACCCAATAAAAAGGGCAAAAGTGATGGCAATATTAAAGGAGGAGGCAGGGCATATTGTATATCTGCAGGAAACCCATCTTTTTAAACAAGAACATGAAAAACAAAAAAGATTTGGATATAAAAACATTTTCTATATCTCATTTTTATTCCCATACAAGAGTTGCCATTCTCATTTCAAACAGGGTTAAATTTGGATTCCTCAAAGAAATAAAACAAAGAGGGTAGATACATAATCGTTAAGGAAAAACTTGAGGAAAGAATGGTAACTGATAGATATCTATGCACCGCCAGACAGCAATAAACATTTTCTTAAATCACTGTTTGAGGTGACTGCATCAGAATACATTTAATGTAATGTATACAAACTGCAACCGACCAAACCTGTTTTTTTCCCCAAAATGAGACATCCTCTCTTTCTTATTAATTACATCCTGACGTGCAGCGCAGCCAGCTCAGAGTCGATGGAGTCACATCTGTGTCTATAATTTCTATTCCTGTCCAGAGATCTAGGATCCAATGAACATGTACAGATTGTATTCATTTTATTTATGTCCAGAAATCAAGGATCCAATGACCAATTTCACATTAATTTACTTTAAGACTCAATAAAATGTTGTTGACATAGAAAACCTGTAAAGGCTACTTTTAGTACACAGAAAATTCACAAGCGGTATTGATAAGGGAATTGATAAACAATCGGATCAATAAGCAGAATCGATAATGGCATCAATATAATCTTATCAATACCTATCATTAATCATATCGCACCAAATCGCATTGTGAGGAATTGAATCACCATCAAATACATATCAAATTGCACTGAATCAGGAACAGGGTTGAATTGTATCGTCATGTATCCCTATATGTATCATATCACTGGTAGTGTATTGAATCGTCGTTAGTGATGAGATTCACATGCCTAGTGCAAACAGATAAAGTAACAAAAACCCCAAAAAGGTATGACAATGTTGTGATGATCTTTATCTCAGGCGTTATTACGTTACTACGCTGGGTGGGAAAAGTAAGCTCATTCCTGATGAGGAATTATCCTGCACCAAGCCGGTAGCGTGTTACTGAATCACTGCCATTCAACAAACAGAGAATATCTCCCCTTCCTCTCCATCTTTTCTGTTTTTTCTTCTTATCATCTTAAGACACTCTTAGGCTTCTTAGAAGTCCTCCTCCTTACTCTTAACACTTTGACACCTTAGGAGCTCTCTTAAGGCCTAAGGTGGTTTGTGAACAATTTTTATTTTACCCAGGGGCAATCCTAAGATATGTATAAGAATTCCAGGAATTCAAAGATTTTTATTAAAATTACATCACTAGGATTTTAGCCTTAGGATGCTTTGTGGATATGGCTCAGGAGTATTGTTTCTGTGTAGGCTCTCAGTTGTCCAGGTAGTTTCCATAGTAGAGAAGCTTGAATCTTCGACTGGACCGGGTTGCTTGACGCGAGGACGTTTCGCTTCAAATCGCAGAAGCCTCCTCAGCTAAAATTCTTGCTCTGGTGGTCTGACTTCTGTCTTGACTCTTATAGAGAAGAATAATCAGAAGTCACAAAAGCTGGAGTTTTAAACCTAACCAGACCCCTCCTACCGAGAGGCAGACTGCTATAGGCTAGTGACTAAATAATAGCTCTAATTAGCACCTATTGTGCTCTAGTTAGCACCCTCCTAATGACAGGGCAGCTGTCCCTCTTATTGATGGGATGGACCCTCTCCTGATGGCTCCTTTGACGACTCTGCTGATGACGTGAATGACTCATTACCATGAACAAAAGACTGAAACTGCTTTGACCTGAGTACCCCATTGTAAACAGGGGATAAGCGTGTCTCAGACCCCCTCCCCGGTTAAGGCTGGGTTTCAAACGTTTCACAAAGAATGCCTCCTTGACCCCTCTCTCAAACCATTTCTTCTCTCTGGCTAATATTTTAACTTCCTTGTCCTCAAACGTGTGGTTAGTGTCTTAAGGTGGAGATGAACTGCAGACTGAGGTCCACTGGCGCCCTCTCAGGAAAACTGTAACGAACACTACATAGGTGAGACTAAGCAACCTTTACACAAAAGGCTATACCAGCACCGCAGAGAGGGTGCCAGTGGACCTCAGTCTGCATTCTATCACTAATAATTCCTGCAACCTTTATCCTCCCTGCATGCACTCTTCATTACTCTTGCTACTACTATTACTACTTTTCTCCTCTCCATCATATCAGCCAACTATCTCCCTTTTTTCAGTCACACAGCCAACATTTAAAGTCTCACACTCACTTCTACACTTCTGGCCTTCCTCCCCTTCCATTGCTTTTGGACATGTTCTCTGCATCATTTTCTTCTTCTGCTTCACCCAACAACAGGACAAAACAATGTTACTTATTGGTGAACTGGACAATAACATAAAATAAATAAACTAAATAAACTGTTTAAGAATGTGACAGCTTTATTATATGACATTAATAGTGCAAAACTCAATTCTGCACACATTAAACAATTGGCTTTCTATAGCAACATAAGCAAAAGAAAAAAAAAAAAGACTTAAATAGTAATAAGAGTTTAAAAAGACAAAAATTTGAAGAAAACATTGTTACATGTTGGAAAATCAAGATTACATTAAATCAATATGTTCTCATAATAAATTCATACCACAATCTCTTACTCATTAAGTAACTCTAAAATGTTTGATACAATAATTGTTGATATGACCACGGCATCCATCTACTGATGTAAGTAAGTCTTTAGACACTCACAAAGCTTTTATTCATGTTGTGAGTGTGTGTTTAGAGAAGGCTTATGACAGATTGCCAAGAGAAGATCTGCGGTGTTGACTAAATAAGTTTTGAGTGGCAGAGAACCTCAAGGATTGGGTGATAGCAGTCAAATGCGTTTACGTTGGAGGTGGGATTACGTCAAAGATCAAATCCTTTCCAAATCCCTTTCTTGTCTGCACTGGTAATTGACAGGTGGGTGGACAAGACCAGACAAGTACCTCCATGGATTATGTTTGCACATGACAGCGTGATCTGTCATAACAGTAGAGAGCAGGCTGAGACCAGCCTGGACAGATGGAGAAATGCTCTGGAGAGAAGGGGATTGAAAGTCAGTAGGACATGACAATGTACCATATTTTCCGGAGAATAACTCATGGTTTTTTGTCTTATTTTTTTTAGTACTTTAGGATCTGTGACTTGTGTTCTGAAAACCACACATTTATTATTATCATCAATATCAATTCTTCTTCTTCTTATATTATTATGTCTATTTATACAGGACTTTCCCAGGAATCAAATCACTAAAAAATAATCTAGTAATAAAAGAATAAATGCAAATAATAAAAGTACACTACAACAATGCACTAAAAGCTGGTGAAGGCACATAAATTTAATTTTTTTGGGTTCAAGTGTTCAAAATCATGGAGAGTGTAGTAGAAGGGGAAGAAGAGAGCAGGTAGGGTGGAGTGGGTACAGCAAAGAGGGCGGGAAGTGATTTGTGATAGCAGGGTATCTAAAGGAGTGAAAGGGAAAGTATCTAAAACAGTAGCTAGATCAACTAGCAGTACAGTGGATTGGAAATTCTGGTGTGACAGAAGAAGACACAGAGGACAGGGTGAACTTGAGACAGATGTTCTGTTGTGGCGGCCCCTCACATGAGCAGTCGAAAGGAAAAGAGCTAAAATTTTTGTGAAATGAAGTATGGAACTTTGTGAGGGTTTTTATTTTTAACTGCTTTAATATGTGCACAGACAAAGGTAAGTCACTTCGGCTTCTTTTCTTTTCACCTCAGGTCACTCCACCAGATCAGAGGCAGATGGATCTGCATGTTGATTTGTACAAGTTTTACGCCAAATGTCCTACTTGACTCAACTTCACATTACATGAGAATGGACAGTGGTGGCTGTGAACGAGGAACCGTCTGTTCTGGAAACAAACATGCATAAGTTCTTGACCACCACCCCTGGCATGTACACACCAAAGTGTAACAGTAATTTTTTTTTTCATGTGTAATTTAGTAAGTAAAAATATTCTGAAAAGATTGTTTCATTTTCTTATCTTAATGTCTCACTTGCCCAATACAAAAACATGCACCAAACAAAGCCCAAAGATTTGACCCTTAATTGGAGTAAGGGGTTGAAGATACGTGAGCGAGTGAGTGGATTTCTTGATAACAGAATGCAATCGGCCACAGACCCCGGGGTCTACAGTTGCATTCTAAACATTGCTGGCCTTGTAACCGCGGGCTCTCTTCAAGAAGGTGACAGTTACCTTAATTACTGATAACTGCACCTCTCTCTAGTATGGGTGGGCCATATGCCTTTTCAAATGACTCTTCAGAAAAAATGCTTTTCCGCATGCAGAACAACAAAATGGTTTGTATCCCTTATGAAACATCATATGGGGTTTTCAGATAGTTGTTACATTTAAAAGTTTTCCCACACTCAAACAGCGAAATGGTCCTTTCTCCTGTATGATTCAGCAGATGGATTTTCAGATTGCCATTTTGACTAAATGTTTTTCCACACTCAGAGCAGCTGAAGCGTCCTTTGTCCGTATGAATAACAAATGCGCTTTAAGATTACTGGTTATCATTAAATGCTGTTCCACACTCAGAGCAGCTGAAGGGTTTTTCTCCTGTATGAATTAGCTTATGGGTTTTAGATGGGTCTTTCTCTTAAATGCTTTTCCACACTCAGAACAGCTGAAGCGTCTTTCTCCTGTATGAATTTGCATATGGGTTTTCAGATTGTTGTTACTTTTAAATGTTTTTCCACACTCAGAACAGCTAAAGGGTCTTTCTCCTGTATGAATTTGCATGTGGGTTTTCAGACTGTTGTTACTTTTAAATGTTTTTTCACACTCAGAACAGCTAAAGCATCTTTTATCTCTATGAATTAACAGATGCGCTTTCAGATTACTGTTATGCTTAAATGTTTTTTTCCACACTCAGAACAGCTAAAGGGTCTTTCTCCTGTATGCATTAGCATATGTGTTTTCAGACTGCCATTTGGATAAACGTTTTTCCACACTCAGCACACTTAAAGGGTCTTTCTCCTGTATGAATTAGGAGATGCGCTTTCAGATTACTACTATTCTTAAATGTTTTTCTACACACAGGACAGCTGAAGGGCTTTTTTCCTGTATGAACAATCATGTGACTTTTCAGATTACTCTTTTGGCTAAATGTTTTTCCACACTCAGAGCAGCTAAAGCATCTTTCTCTTGTATGAATTTTCAGATGTGCTTTCAGATTACTACTATTCTTAAATGTTTTTCCACACTCAGGACAGCTGAAGGGTCTTTTTCCTGTATGACCATCAGATGGGTTTTCATATTAGCTTTTTCTATTAAAATTTTTCCACACTCAGGACACTTAAATGAAGTCTTTCCCGTATGGATGGTCATATGTCTCGTCAAATTACCCTTTTGACTGAATGCTTTTCCACATTCGGAACACCTCGTTGTCTTTCCCTGATGAGCCATGATATGAGTTTTCAGACTGCCATTTTGATTAAATGTTTCACCACGCTCAGAAAAGCAAAACAGTTTATCTTCTGTATGATTACCATCATGTCTAATCAGGTTACCATCGTGAACAATCCTTAGATCACACTCAGGTCTAAATTCTTTCACATCAGCATTACATCTGTTCTCACAAACAGGGAGTATTTCATTTTTCAGGGAGCTTAAATCTGATTTAGGTTCCTTGGTTCCTTTACAATTAATATCAATGACATCACTTTCAAGTACGGTATAGTGTGAAATAAACAGCATCACTATGTGGGTGAAGTAACTGTCTTGATCTAACCTCGCAACTGGTTCTGATCCTCCCCGGTCCTCATTATCATCTTTTATTTTCATCTGTTCACCTACCTACTGGCAAGAGGCTCAGCCCTCCCTGTTCTCCTCATTTTGGGGCTGATGATAATCTGAGGACTCAGGTTTCATATCAGTGTTTGTGTACATGCAGGAATTAACCTCCAGCATTTGCAGGTGCGTTTGTTCCTCACAGGTCACATTTCCTCCTCTTCCTTTTAATATGATGCAGTTCTGGGTCCTCTTGGTCCAGTTTAGAAGGTCCATTTTTGTTGCTTCGGTGGAACCTCTGTTTACCTGTACCAAACAGCTGCGATGCATCTGTATAAAACAAATAATAATGAAAGGCATCACAAGTCTGATGCATACCCTGCATGCTCTACACACCACAATATAAATGTACAAGTAAATATACAAATGTTAGTAATGATGCTTTTGACTGTTAATGGCTTCATCATATGACTTCCTTGTGAAGTCATTCATACTAATCAATCACAATTATTTTGCTGATCAATATATGCTTTAGATCATCAACAAGACTTCTTGGTTGTTGATTTTATATACAGTGAGGAAAATAAGTATTTGAACACCCTGTGATTTTGAAAGTTCTCCCACTTAGAATCATGGAGGGGCCTGAAATTTCATCTTAGGTGCATGTCTACTGGGAGAGACATAATCACAAAAAAAAAAAAAAAAAAATCCGGAAATCAAAATGTATATTTTTTAATAATTTATTTGTATGTTACTGCTGCAAATAAGTTTGAACACCTACCATCCAGCAAGAATTCTGGCTCTCACAGACCTGTTAATTTTTCTTTAAGAAGCCCTCTTATTCTGCTTCTTTACCTGTATTAATTGCACCTGTTTGAACTTGTTACCGGTATAAAAGACACCTGTTCACACACTCAGTCAATCACACTCCAACCTGTCCACCATAGCCAAGACCAAAGAGCTGTCTAAGGGCACCAGGGACAAAACTGTAGACCTGCACAAGGCTGGGATGGACTACAGGACAACAGGCAAGCAGCTTGGTAGAAGACAACAACTGTTATGATTATTTATTAGAAAGTGGAAGAAACACAAGATGACTGTCGATCTCCCTTGGTCTGGGATTCCATGCAAGATCTCACTTTGTGGGGTAAGGATGATTCTGAGAAAGCACAGAACTACACAGGAGGACCTGGTCAATGACCTGAAGAGAGATGGGACCACAGTCACAAAGATTATATTAGTAACACATGATGCTGTCATGGTTTAAAATTCTGCAGGGCAGCAAGGTCCCCCTGCTCAAGCCAGCACATGTCCAGGTCCGTTTGAAGTTCACCAGTGACCATCTGGATGATCCAGAGGAGGCATGGGAGAAGGTCATGTGGTCAGATGAGACCAGAATAGAGCTTTTTGGAATCAACTCCACTTACCATGTTTAGAGGATGAGAACAACCCCAAGAAAACCATCCCAACCGTGAAGCATGGGGGTGGAAACATCATACTCTGGGGGTGTTCTTCTGCAAAGGGGACAGGACGACTGCACCGCATTAAAAGGAGGATGGATGGGGTCTTGTATTGCGAGATTTTGGCAAACAACCTCCTTTCCTCAGTAAGAGCATTGAAGATGGGCCATGGCTGGGTCTTCCACCATGACAATGACCCCAAACACACAGCCAGGGCAACTAAGGAGGGGCTCCGTAAGAAGCATTTGAAGGTCCTGGAGTGGCCTGGCCAGTCTCCAGACCTGAACTCAATAGAAAATCTTTGGAGGGAGCTGAAACCCCAAACCTGAAAGATCTAGAGAAGATCTGTGTAGAGGAGTGGACCAAAATCCCTGTTGCAATGTTTTGACCTCTGTAATTGCAAACAAAGGCTACTGTACCAAATATTAACATTGATTTTCACAGGTGTTCAAATACTTATTTGCAGCAGTAACATATAAATAAATTATTAAAAAAATCATATATTGTGATTTCCGTATTTTTTTTTTTTTTTAGATTATGTCTCTCACAGTGGACATGCATCTAAGATGAAAATTTCAGACACCTCCATGATTTCTAAGTGGGAGAACTTGCAAAATCGCAAGGTGTTCAAATACTTATTTTCCTCACTGTGTGTGTGTGTATATATATATATATATATATATATATATATATATATATTATATATACATACATACACACACACATACACACACAAAGTGTTTTTGGATGATGTTTTCCTTAACCTTTATCCAAACCACAGTGACTACAAATAAATAAATGAAATAAAATAAAAATTTAATCACCTCTAGACATCAATCAAAATAATATTCCCAGTGTTTGATCCATTTAGGCTTCTTGGTTATGGAACTATCAAAAAAAAACGTTTTTTGGACATTTTCCTTGACTTTGTCCAAACTACACAAAAATCAAATCACCTCTTGACCTCAATAAGGTAATAATCCCACCAAGTATGAAGGAAATTCCTCCAGCCAATTTTGAGTTATTTTGTCTCACACACACATACACGTGCAGTGAATGAAAACACCCTGCTTCACTACTTTGCCGGCACGCAGGGTACTCACTCACTCACTACTTAATTCAGGACACAAAAGATGGTCCCTAGCACAACAGAGACAGACAAATAACTACAATAAACTAAATACAATTAAAAACAGAAATCCATAACAGAAAAATGTTCAAATATTAATTGATTAGAATGCCAATGGCTCCATAATGTTGATGCGAACATGACCATACTCACTGCAGGGTTCACTAGTGTCGCAATTATGCTGTTGGATGACTCAGATAGTCTACACATACACCTATAGGTGCAAACATCATACAGTACTGTCTGTGAATGTTCCTACCATCAGACAGGGTTAAGATTAGACAGAGTGAAAATAGGAAATGACAATTTACTGCAATTAATTGCTGTTACTGTAATAACAGTAACAGCATAGCTCATTCATTGACTTGAAAAAACTAAAAGCTCAGCAAACAATTCTCCCAACTGCATAAGGTGCTTACATAATGCCATAGGGGGCGCACTATTTGTTTTGCCTAAATTTTCTGAGGTTGGCAAGCAAACGTTATTTCCTGCTCCAGCTCCTTTGTAACGACCATGTATTCAGATAGCACAAACAAAGTTGTCATAAGTATATGTATAGCAAAATGACAGTCACATTTGTGTTGCTTGATTCTTTCATTTGTCTGTCCAGTCAATAAGTGGCATACACATCACAAAAAGGCTGGTAGCCTGGTAGCCTCCACATCAGACCTCTCCCAGTGAGACTGCGAACAGAGCCGTCCCATCACTTTCTCTCTGGTTACACTTCTCCAAAACTGGATAAACTTGTGCAGTTTTCTATGTGACACTCACCAGTTTCTGGTGTAGTTTTCCACTGCAGGGAACATCCCTTCCATTGAGAAATTTTTTCAGCTGTGGGAACATCATACTCCTGAAATTGTCGTGCTCCTAAATGATGACAGACTGAGAAAATAAGTGAGAGTAAACAAATACTAAAAATTATTACAAAATAAAACACATCAACCAGGTGCTAATCAGCACAAAAACTGTCATTGTATTAAACAATTTTGTAAATGTATGGTTTATCTATATATACTACAAATGAAAGCTTTGGACATACTTCCACATTCAGTTGAATGGGGAATGTCAGATGTCAGCTTATTTATGTCATTCAGGAAATCACAAAACTAAACCATGTAGCATTTTCCTGAGATACTAAATCAATTATGCCATTATCACAGGAAAGCAAAGTTTGACATAGCTCAAGTTCTGTCTGAAATAAAAGGGGGAATAATGCATTATCACAAGAAAACTGAATAAAAATTCAAATGTAAACTGATGGCACATTAGAGTTTCCATAATCAAGGGAGTTGAGGTGGATTCCTACAAGTACCTTAGGTTGTAGTAGGACTGGACAACCCACACCAACCACCTGTGCAGGAAGGGACAGAGCAGGCTGGACTTTATGAGGAGGCTGTAGTTTAAAATCTCCAGGAAACTCCTGTGGATGTTCTACCAGTCGGTGGTAGCCAGCGTTCTTTTACACTGTTGTGTGCTGGGGGGGCAGCACATCCAAGGAGGACACACCCAGCCTGGACAAACTGATGAGGCGGGCTGGCTCTGTGGTGACGGTGGCAGAGAAGAGAACACTGGACAAACTGCTGGACATTATGAACAATGCCAGTCATCCTCTGCACACCGTCATCAGCAACCAGGGGAGCCTCTTCAGCCACAGACTGCTCCTTCCCAAGTGCAGGACCAACAGACTGAAAAACTACTTTGTCCCTCAGGCCATCAGACTGTAGAAGTCCTCACTCAGGTGGAGGAGGAGTAACAGGAAGATGGAGGACGAGAAGGAGAGGAACAGTAGTAGCTAGTAAACCAGTTTTGATCTGTATGTCTGGTATTTATATTTGTCTGGTATTTATATTTGCAAACTGTTTTTACTTTCACTTTTGACACTGTGTGCTTCTTACCCTGTGTGCTGCTATACAATGCTGCTGGAACCTCAATTTCCCCGAGGGAGTCTTCCCAAGGGATCAATAATATTCTATGTATCTATCTGACCAGGGGAGGTGATGATCTAGTGGTTAAAGTGGTTAAAGTGTTGGGCTTAAGAGGATCCTCGGTTCAAATCCCAGCCTGACTGGAAAATCACTAAGGGCCCCTGGGCAAGGTCCTTCATCTCCTAGTATGGCAGCACCCTCACATCGGCGTAAATGTGAGGCATTATTTGTAATGCGCTTTGAGCGTCTGATGCAGATGGAAAAGTGCTATGTACAGTAGTGTTCAGAATAATGTCTATGTTCTATCACTCTGTTGTTGCGGCTGTCCTTTTCTTTGCTGTGGTGTGTTGGGGCAATAGTATCTCTGCCAGAAACCGCAAGAAGCTGGATAAGCTGCTTCTCAGTCAGTGATCGGGGAACCACTGGACACCGTGGGGGCAGCTGCAGAGAGGTGTATGAGGTGGCAGGTGCAGGCAATCCTCAGTAACAACGACACCCTCTGCATGAGACTCTATCCGTCCAGAGGAGCAATAGATCTGAGCACTTCCTGTCGGTTCGGTATAGGACTGAGCGCTTCAGGAGATCCTTCATTCCTGCTGCTATTCGAGCCCACAATGGCTATTGCTGATTTAGCTGTGTGTGGGGGGGTTATGTTACGTTTTTTACTATTTTTTATATATTTATTGTCTTTCTGTCTTTTAAAACCGGATTTGCTACTGTACAACTGAATTTCTCCATGAGGGGATTAATAAAGTATCTATCTATCTATCTAATAGTAGTGCTATGTGACAAAAAAGATTACTCTAGGTTTTGAGTATATTTCTTATTGTTACATGGAAAACAAGATACCAGTAGATTCAGTAGATTCTCACAAATCCAACAAGACCAAACATTCATGATATGCACACTCTTAAGGCTATGAAATTGGGCTATTAGTAAAAAAAAAAAAAAAAAAGTAGAAAAGGGGGTGTTCACAATAATAGTAGCATCTGCTGTTGATGCTACAAACTCAAAACTATTATGTTCAAACTGCTTTTTTAGCAATCCTGTGAAGCAATTAAACTAGTATTTAATTGTATAACCACAGTTTTTCATGATTTCTTCACATCTGCGAGGCATTAATTTTGTTGGTTTGGAACCAAGATTTTGCTTGTTTACTAGTGTGCTTGGGGTCATTGTCTTGTTGAAACACCCATTTCAAGGGCATGTTCTCTTCAAGTATTTTGACATATCTAAACTGATCCATGATACCTGTATGTGATATATAGGCCCAACACCATAGTAGGAGAAACATGCCCATATCAATGATGCTTGCACCACCATGCTTCCTGTCTTCACTGTGAACTGTGGCTTGAATTAAGAGTTTTGGGGTCGTCTCACAACTGTCTGCGGCCCTTGGACCCAAAGAGAACAATTTTACTCTCATCATCCACAAAATATTCCTCCATTTCTCTTTAGGCCAGTTGATGTGTTCTTTGGCAAATTGTAACCTCGTCTGCACATGTCTTTATTTAACAGAGGGACTTTGTGGGGGATTCTTGCAAATAAATTAGCTTCACACAGGTGTCTTCTAACTTTCACAGCACTTACAGGTAACTCCAGACTGTCTTTGATCATCCTGGAGCTGATCAATGGGTGAGCCTTTGCCATTCTGGTTATTCTTCTATCCAGTTTGATGGTTGTTTTCCGTTTTCTTCCACGTGTCTCTGGTTTTTTTTGTCCATTTTAAAGCATTGGAGATCACTGTACGATGAACAGCCTATAATTTCTTGCACCTGCGTATAAGTTTTCCCCTCTCCAATCAACTTTTTAATCAAACTACACTGTTCTTCTGAACAATGTCTTGAACGTCCCATTTTTCCTCAGGCTTTCAAAGAGAAAAGCATGTTCAACAGGTGCTGGCTTCATCCTTAAATAGGGGACACCTGAGTCACACCTGTGTTGTTCCACAAAATTGACAAACTCACTGACTGAATGCCACACTACTATTATTGTGAACACCCCCTTTTCTACTTTTTTTTTTTACTAATAGCCCAATTTCATAGCCTTAAGAGTGTGCATATCATGAATGCTTGGTCTTATTGGATTTGTGAGAATCTACTGAATCTACTGGTACCTTGTTTCCCATGTAACAATAAGAAATATACTCAAAACCTGGATAATATTTTTAGTCACAATAGCACTACTATTATTCTGAACACTATTGTAAATGCAGTCTATTTGACCATATTCTGTACCCATCCAGCCACAAAGAAGCTGGATGGCTGCCTTCAGGGCTTTTCCTGTGTAGGGTAATGTGTAATGTATTTTCTCTAAATCTCTCTTCTGGTGTTCAGGATTGACTGCATTTACTATTTTTAATTAAATTTTGTAATTTGGTCTTTATGTAACCAGGTTAGTCCCATTGAAATCAAAATCTCTTTTGCAAGGGAGACCTGGACAATTATAAAGTTTCCAATTCACCTAACCTGCATGTCTTTAAATGTGGGAGAAAACCGGAGCTTCAGGATGAAACCTACACGAACACAGAGAGAACACGCCTACTCCACACAGAAAGGCCATAGGTGGGAAACATCCCATGATCTTCTTGCTGTAAGGCAACAGTGCTAACCACTAATCCACCATGCTAACTTGGCTGTCCACTGACATCCAGCATCGCCATGCTGTGGTGTACACAGAGCTTGCCGCCCATTATGGCTGTGTAAACAGAACCATGTGTTGCGTGTGACATCAGTGCACATAGTTTCTTGTGCATGCACAAATAGCAAATATGCCAAGATGGTATGGGGGTCATCTCAGTAAGTGACAGACCAAAATCAGGTTTATCTCGATCTTCTCTCTTAATATTGCTTCCCTTGACTCAATTCAGCAATACTTTATCTGGACAGGGTTTAAATCAAGGCAGTGGATATTTTGCCGGACACTGCAAATACGCACCTTGTGCTATTTGACCAGATCTCCTCGCTGATTAACTAATTCAAATGACATCATTATAGAGTTTATTTCAACATGGTGGTGCCCTCAGCAAAGTTGAACTGGACGATATTTTGCCGTACGCGGCACTGGCAAAATGGTGGGTTGCGCTGTTTTGCCAGCCATATAAATTTATTCATGACAGAATGGAACGACCAGGGTCGGGCGGGAATTTAAAGGCGATCAGACTTTAAGATCTCCTTATTTCACATTCATGATAGTAGCTCGATACTGGACATTGATTTTCATTATTGACAATTGGCATATTTTACCATTCACTATTTTCAGGGGTGGACTGATCAGTTTTGCAGACATGACACTGACGGAGAAAAAAAACTGGATAAACAGCATTTTCATTTTTATTGTCTTGAATTTGCAGGTTTTATTTATAATCCCCCGTCCAGACACAAAAAATTACCAACACTGCAAAAATTATTTCCAACCGTGACCCGAAATTATTTCCAACCGCATGGCGAAAAGCGCCGGTGGACATAATTTTGCCACACCGGTGGAAATTATTTCGGGCACTGCTATGCCACGTTTTTGAGCTGTTTTTAGTGTCCGAGAATCCCTCCAACAGTAGGTGATTTTCTGTTCCGATTCAACAACTTCATGACACCCAAAACGGCATTTAAAGATGAAAAATTAGCACCAACACTCAATGCACCCTCGCACACGCCACCATGTTGAAATACCCTCTACGATTACGTCATTTGAACTAGCCAATCAGCGAGGAGATCCGGTCAAATAGCGCTAGGTGCGTGTTTGCCGTTGTGCCCGATTCAGCACCCCTGCCGTGAAATGCACCCCCTTCACGGGAAACCGCGCATTTGAACCTCGTCGCCCTTTAAACCACATTTAACAGCACAGATACACAGTTTGCACAGACAAAAATGTACACAAATCAATATGATCTTTATTCTATCTCACGTTGTCTCCAGATATGTGGGAGTGATCAGAATATGTTCATATTTATGAGCACTAATTGGCTACTTTTGTTCACTCAGTAGGAACGAAGCGTCTCTATTTTCATGTTTATTTTATGACGTTTCATCACACGATGGTGTTTTAGTGTTTGTTTAAATGATTTTAATTTTATTCATTGACGTTATGAATGAATATGCAGCTTGAATCACTGTGGAACGTTTGAGGACCCTGTTGAAATTAGCGCCATATCCCATTGTCTGTATATGTATTATGTCTGTATATAATATATTACTTTATTCAGAGTATCCTCATCATCATCAGAATTATTATTATTATTATAAAAATGTACACAAAACAATGGTTATCATTCCATGTAATTTATTTACAAATACAACACAAAAAGTGAAAAGAACATGTGTATTTTTGGAAGTGTGTGAAATATATTTTCTGTCTAACTAGTTACTTAACTTATGTAAATAGATTTATTGGAGGGGAAGGGGAGAGCAGTGGGCGGGTTCTTCAATTAATTCCTCCCCGGGCGAGACCCCCTTCAAGCCCAACCCCCCCAAAAACCCACAACATTTTGCAAAAACAGCCAATTTTTATTATTTTTATATTATATTACATTATATTATGCTTTATTAATCTGTCTTTCAGGGAGCAACAATTAGCTCTTTATTAATGTGCATATTTGTCTCAACATTTAGCAAAATATGTAACTTGATATTTGTAAATATTCGGCTAAATGTGTAAATACTTTGCATTAAGTAATCTAAAAAAAAGTTTTAGGTTTGACAGAAATGTGACACTGTAGTGTTTTCCTTTTTCCATAGGTTTTTGGTCATCTGTGGAACAAATGAAAAATTTAAAACTGAAATGTTACCAGCATTCCTATGTCAATGAAATCAAATGTGATTCTTTTCTCTATTAAATAAACCAGTTAATTATGAAGATAAGCCTCATTTTAAATGTCATTATTTTTATTATTAGTACTATTTTGTCAGTCTTTGGCCTCCTCTGTCAATTGACCATGGATTTTAGCATCCTTAAAGTATAAAAAACAGAGTAGGTGTCATGGAGGATAGTTTTGGGAGGGGTGCATTTTACGGCAAGCCAGTCTGCCGCGAAATGCACCCCCTCCTATCTCCCCCCTAGAAGGTGTCAAGTTGATGAAATTTCCTGTATCAGTATCTGTGCTATGAATGTACTTACCACATGTGGTGATAATTCACTCCAGGTGCAGTCAAAGAAATCACACCTGGTGTTGTGTACATTTCAAGCACCCCAAAATGGCAATTTTGTCCTTGTACCACTGTAATTCAGTTCCAGAAGATGCCTGGTATGTTTGCTTGCTCCACTATCATGATTCAGACATGAGGAGTTTATCTCAAATACTTTCCAGTATGTATGTTGCTTCTCGTGTAAATAATCCTTGAAGCCCTGCACATGACCGACAACATGATATGGGGAGTGGTCACGTGACTGCAAGGGTCTAGATGTATGGATTCCATATAATAGGTGAGCACGGCACTACATCACATCCGGTTAGCAACGTGACCCCAATGAATGGGATTTGTTGTCAACGGCTCTGCTAGACATAAATGCCCGGCTGTCCACAGGGGTCATGAATAAAGTAACAATCCATGTCCTTGTTTACACAGATTGGCTGTGTCAGAGGTGGTACCACCATACCTGTGTACAGAAAGCCTCCTTGAATCAGAAGTACCTGTGCCCTGGGTGCAAGTGATGGTATCTCGTGTTCAAAAGTAGTATGGCATGTTTGAAAACATTGAAAACATCGATTGTTAGTGATTGTTAGTTTGTAATTTTATTGATAACATATATAGATTTTAATATTCTTTATACTGGGTTATTGTACTGCAATATTTTTTTTAGGTTTTCATATAATGGCTTCATATTAATATTGTATTTCTAATCATATTTACAATGGTGTTATAATTACAAGATAGTTTACTTTATGTTGTTTGCTTCAATATTTATTTTAATATTGTATTTCTAATCATATGTACAGTGGTGTTATAATTACAAGATAGTTTATTTGTTAACTTTTTTATATTATTGCTTAAATATTTATTTTAATATTGTATTTCTTATGTTTAAAGTGGGTGTTATAATTACAAGACAGTTTGTTAACTTTTTTATATTATTGCTTAAATGTTTTAATTTAATTGCATATCGTGTTTAAAGTGGTGTTTCAAATAAAACAAACAGTTTATACGTTAGGTTTCTTAGGTAATTGCTCAAATATTTAAATATGTCAGTTGACATTGTGTGTGGTGTGCGCACGCGAGCCACTTCTGAAGACATGTAAGTTAGGGGAATTGGTGACTTAATTGACTGTACCCAGGTGTGTGTGTGAATGTGCTGGTTGTCTTTATGTGGTCCTATGGTACACTGACGTTGGTACCAAATGCAGTGTACCGTAGGGTGAGGCCTACCACTTTGCTCCATGACTGCTGGGATAAGCTTCAGCCCCCCTGTGACCCTCGAGTGGAGTAAGTGGGTATAGAAAAAGAATGAATGATTGTGTTTAGAATTGCATTTTATACAATAAATACTTTACCTTAATTTCATTAAACTGCTGGAATTTAGTTTAATGCTGTTGTCGTGTTCTTTATATTCTGGGTATGTATAGTGTTTAAATCACAATTAAGTTTATTTGCTTAAATTATATTGCTAATATTTATTTTAATATTGATTTTGAATATCACAGTGTTGTAGTTTTTTAACTCAAAGTGTTTATATTCCTTATATAGTACAGTCAGTGAGTTTTTCTTTGTATTTGGCAAAATAAGTAATTATAGCTAATTGTAGCAAATTTGGTTTCAACTAATTAGGGAAAATATCATTCAAATTACACTGAGTGGGCAATGTCACAAAATTTGGGGGGTATTTTGGGAGTATATTTACAATGCAGATACTAATAGGTAATAGATAATAATAATAATGCTGCAAATTTCAAGAGGGCTCCAGCACTTTTAGCTTGGACCCATAATTATATATAATAAAACTGCAGTACATATAGAAAATAAAACAGTTTACTATAGGAGTATTCATTTATGGGCAGCATGTGGCTTTGTGGTTACGGCTGTTACCTCACAGCCAGAAGGCTGTGGGATTGATTCCCAAATGTGTAATAATCATGCTGTAATCAGCATCTTGATCTGCCAGTTGTGAGGTGGGATGGCTGATCTTGCAAAGGAGAAGTGCTCACTAACAGATTTGTGAACAATATTGGAGAGAAATGGGTCTTTTGTGCATATAGAAAATGTTTTAAAATGTTAGTTCATGAAAACAGAGCAAAAACAAAAGTGTGGCATTTATATTTTTGTTCAGTGTATGCAGAAAATATATTTAACACACACTTCCAAAAATACATGCTCTTTTCACTTTTGTGTTGTAATTTTTTTACTCACAACAATAATGACAGTTATCATACTAATAATTATGATGATGATGATTAGGATACTCTGAATAAAGTAATACATTATATACAGACATAATACATATACAGACAGTAGGACTGGACGCTAATTTCACAGGGTCCTCAAACGTTTCACAGTGATTCAAGCTGCATATTCATTAATAACGTCAATCAATGAATAAAACTAAAAGCATTTAACAAATAAACACAAAAACACCATCGTGTGATGAACGTCATAGAATAAACGTGATATCAGACGCTTCGTTCCTACTGACAAAAGCAGCCAATTAGTGCTCGTAAATATGAACATTCTGTTCACTTGACATAGAATAGGATCATATTGATTTGTGTATATGTGCTGTTAATGTGAGTTTAAAGGCGAGGAGGTTCAAATGCGCGTTCCCGCGAAGGGGGTGCATTTCACGGCAGGGGTGCTGAATCGGGCACAACACCGTATCCGCCAAAATATCCACTTCATTAAATAAATCAAGACGAGTCATTTACGCACACAGACAGAAACGGACTTAACTCATTACTAACCACGTTAAAAAAAAAACAACGAAAACCCCAAACCTGTTTTGTCGTCAGAGCTAAAAACAGCATCCAGTAGTTTTCTTTGTCGTTCGTTCTCCTCTTTAAACGACAAAGTTCCTCTTCGTATTCTGCTATCGTTCTTTCAAAACAGCTCAAATTATCTCTTCATCACCTGCAGTAGTCGCTGCTTCAGTAACGCTCTCAGAATTCGGACTTGACACATTTTTCACACAATGACACGAACTGTTTCTACACACAAAAGGCCCAGTTAGCAGGCTAAGCTAACTCTGCTAGCTTTGGAAGCTAGTGAATGACAAAAGAAGAAAAAAACCCTGCGCATTTTGAATTCTAGATTCTAGACAGAACTTCAAAAGGCGCACTTAAGATGATTATAAGGTTCACTTTCGCCAAAACGACACTTTGCTAACAAAAATTTTTCAGAGACAGACGCCATCTACGGAAATTGTAAATTTCATCACTTCCGATTGACCTTCAAAATAAAACTGGAGGAGGCTTCATAATATCCATTATGTTACTGCATGGATTTCAAAACTAAAAGCCTTTGCTTACTAAGTAAAATCCCACACCGGTGTCCCGTCCAAACTCACCGCATCACTTTTTTCTTTCAACAACACCCCATCTCCAAATCTGCAAATAAGAGATCAGCTGATGTGAGCGCTTTATGTAATACCTGAATACTCTGCACAACTCAATTCTACAACGTTGAACACAGATTTCAAAAGGTAGCATAATAATAATGACTTTATTCCAGACTCAAGAGTACATAAATGACGTCCATATCTGGGCTGTTACAAACTTATATAGAGAACTTTGTATGTAACATCCGTAACCAGTGGGTCCAAAACCTGGACCTATATTTTAAGCTGGTGTCAAGACTAACACAGACTTATTCACAGACTTGTCTCGACGCTGCAGAAATGATACACAAAATTCCTGATCACAGCCTGACAACTGTATGGGAAAAACTGTACAGAGTGTACTTGTACTCTCATATTTGGAAAGTCCAATGAATAATTAAAAATATCATGATAGGACACATACAGTTGTTTATAGATGATTTCTTGTAGTTCCACCAAAGTTGAGCTCTGTACATAGGCAAACAATATGAATGAAACAAGGCTGATTTAACATCAAGATAAAAATAAGAAAAAACTTCAGTAGTCAAGAGTCCAGACAAAAATGGTTACATTAGAAAATCATCCCAAAATCTACATGAAAAACAATAGTCTATTATTAATTCATACAACCACAAGCTATTACACATTAACTAAATACATGATACAATAATTTGTGAACACAGCAACCAAACTTAAATAACTAAATCTTGAGACACTCACTCACAAAGCTTTTATTTATTTTGTGTATGTGTTTGGAGTGGCAGAGCAAGATGTGAGGTGTACTGCAGGATATGTACAAGGACCATGTCACAGCAGTCAGATGCATTTATGGTGGAGGTTTGATTTACATCAAGGATAGACTTTCTTTTTTGCAGTAGTAACTGATGAGACCAGACAGGTGTCTCCACAGACTATGACATTTGCAGATGACATTATGACCTTTAGTGACAGTAGAGAACAGGTTAAGATGAGCCTGGAGAGGTGGAGATATTTTCTAGAGAGAAGGGGAAATCAAATTTAAATATCTATTTTTCCATTAGGAACTTAGACAATGAAAGTAAGAACAAGACAGAGAATGTGCGAATGAGGAGGTGCACAGTGAATAATGATGTTACAAGGTGGAGCGGTGGTGAAGCAAGGTAGACTCATTTAAATGCAAGGAGCCAACTATTCAATGTCAGTGTGTAGTATGTCTGTGACAGAAGGATACCTGCAAGCATAAAAGGGAAGGTTTACAAGACTGTAGTGAACCAGCTGTGTTGAACAGGGTTCGATTTTAGCAGTTACCCGGGAACCCGTGGCACCCTACTTTGGGGGCGGGCACACAACTCTCTAGACTTGCATTCCTGACTGGAATCCACCTTTTTTTTTATTTCATAACTGTACAGAAATCTATCAAATTTGGACAAAGACCGACACACACAAAACGTCATCAAAAAATGTTCTTCTCCTCTGTTTGTAATGCCGCGTTTTATTATACACAGATCAAATGGAGCGTTTTTGAGGGAAGAGCGAACAGCAGCCAGCGGAGAGTTTTTTATATTTCGCTACGTGCGCACGCGAGCAAATCATCCGTGAAGATTATTTTATTAACTACACAGATGTATACTAAAAGCAAATGGTGACTGGTTTATAAACACAATTATGACAGAATTTTTGAGGGAAGAGCTGCCTTAGATTCTGAGCTTAATTCTGATTCTGAGAAAGAACACCTTGAAGTGCTGCAGAGAATGGCAGATGACCATGATGACTGCTAATAGATTTTCTGTAATCACAAGTGTAATCAACACTCATGGCAGCCATGATTGTTAATGGGCTGGATGTTTAATAAAACATCGGCAGCTGAGATGACCCCCATGCCAATCTGCCTGTGCATATTGGCATGGGGTCATCTCAGCTTCTGACAAGGTTAGAAAATTCCGAAATTTCAGAAAAATATTACTCCAAAAACACAAAAATTCCTTTCCAGTTGCTTTGCCGCTATGCTGCGTAGCGGTAGGTTTGGTACCGAACTTTTCTGAGGGGCACCAAACATTTCAGATTTTGGTGCCCTTAAGGCACACAACTATTTATTCTAAAAGGCAAACCCTGCTGTGTTGTACAATTTAGAGGCAGAGGCGAAAACAAAAACAGGATGTTCGGGAGGTGGAAGAGCTGAAGATGCTGTGATTTTCTTTCGGAGTGATGAGGAATGCTGTCAGCCTTTTCAACCAAAAATTTGGGATTTTGTCGATGCTGGGTGCCTTAAAGTTACTGTACGAGGTCTGTTAGAAAAGTATCTGACCTTTTTATTTTTTTCAAAAACCATATGGATTTGAATCACGTTTGATTGCATCAGCCAAGCTTGAACCTTTGTGCGCATGCGTGAATTTTTTCACGCCTGTCGGTTGCGTCATTCGCCTGTCAGCAGGCTTTGAGTGAGGTGTGGTCCACCCCTCTCGTCTATTTTTTATTGCAAATAAATGTCTGAACGATTTGGAGCTTTGCTGCATCAATTTTTTTCCAGAAACTGTGAGAGACCTCCAGGTGGACACCGTTCGGAAAATTAATATGGCTTTCAGGGACGATTTTATGGGGATTATACAGATTAAGGAGTGATCCAGACGGTTTAAAAGACCGACTGCCCACAACTGCTGAGAGAGCGGAACGCTCCCAGCCCCCATCGACAGGCTCAACCCCGCTGAAACAACCAGATCATTTCCAACGTGAAGGCTTTGTTGACCTCATCTGACTTTCACAAAAAGGCTGAAGATGTGGACATCAGCACTTTTTCGGTACATTTCCACTGTTACATGAGTTTTTTTTTTTCATGGAAAGAAAAGCGGAGGGACGCGCCACGGAGCTGTTCATTACGTGGGACAAAACCACCTCGGTGTTGGTCTCACAGGACGGCTTTCAGGTGGATTTCAGACGGCTGTCGGTTGCTTTTCAGTCGTGTGATTATCCGATTGTGATTGTGCATGAGCTGGACCTGCCCCAACATGTCCTGGAAGACTTCATCACGGCGTTGCTTTGCGCCATGCAGCTCCACCGCGATGCGCGGAATTCCTCCGCATGTCTGTCTCAATGTGCCGAAAAAATGCTGATGTCCACTCTTTTCACAATTCCTGTGCTAGTCAGACGACATACCGGATCAAGACAGTGTCCAGTTTAGAATGAACGGCACATTCCACTGTTACAGGAGTTTTTGTCATGGAAAAGAGGAGCAGCTCCACTGTGCGTTGCGGTGGAGCTGCATGGCACAAAGCAATGCCGTGATGAAGCCTTCCAGGACATGATGGGGCATGTCCAGCTCATGCACAATCACAATCGGATAATCACACGACTGAAAAGCAACCGACAGCCGTCTGAAATCCACCTGAAAGCTGTCCTGTGAGACCAACACCGAGGTGGTTTTGTCCCGCGTAATGAACGGTTTTCCGTGGCGCATCCCTCCGCTTTTCTTTCCATGAAAAAAACTCCTGTAACGGTGGAATGTACCGAAAAAGTGCTGATGTCCACATCTTCAGCCTTTTTGTGAAAGTCAGACGAGGTCTCAGATCAACAAAGCCTTCACGTTGGAAATGATCTGGTTGTTCCAGCAGGGTGTCAGCCTGTTGATGGGGGCTGGGAGCGCGCCGCACTCTCAGCAGTTGTGGGCGGTCTTTAACCGTCTGGATCACTCCTTAATCTGTGTAATCCCCATAAAATCGTCCCTGAAAGCCATATTAATTTTCCTAACGGTGGTCCACCTGGAGGTCTCTCACAGTTTCTGAAAAAATTCTGATGGAAAAAAGCCCAAATCATTCCATTTCCTGACAATGAAAATCCGCCGAAGGGTGGACCACTCCTCACTCAAAGCCTGCTCACAGGCGAATGACGCAACTGACAGGCGTGGAAAAACTCACACATGCGCACGAAGGTTCAAGCATGGCTGATGCAATCACACGTGATTCAAATCCATATGGTTTTTGAAAAAAATAAAAACGTCCATACTTTTTCTAACAGACCTCATATTCATGAATTTTATTTATCACTTCTTCAGTTATTATAGTTTGCTGGCATTTGCTGTTTGTCTTCTGTTTTATTATTTCAGGTGAATTCCTTTACTTTTTTCATTTGTCTGAATTTCCTTCTGAGTGCAGTGGGCCCCAGACATGGGGTCTAAAAGTTGTACCCTTAACATTACTGACATTGTACAGTAGTGTTCAGAATAATAGTAGTGCTATGTGACTAAAAAGATTAATCCAGGTTTTGAGTATATTTCTTATTGCTACATGGGAAACAAGGTACCAGTAGATTCTCACAATAAGAAATATACTCAAAACCTGGATTAATCTTTTAGTCACATAGCACTACTAGATAGATAGATACTTTAATGATCCAAAAGTAAATTTAAACACCCCGTAGCTTAAAACACATCCTTATACGTATACAGTACATTCAACACACATAAGGACAAAAAAACAACCAGAGTGGATATTCATGATGATGGTACATTACACCTTCAGTCACTGTAAGTGCAAATGCATCAATAGGGGGAGCAGTGCAAAAAGTGGGTCAATGTGACCATACTACAAATCTTATGTCCATGAATCTTAAAAAACACTATCCAATGCATTAAAAATACCAATAAATAAATAAATAAATAAATAAATAAATAATTAATTAAAAGTCAAGACCTCAAACCCCATAATCCATATTTCCCCAGCGCTCAGGGAAAGTTAAAAAGCTGAATGGCCCGGGGGGAACAAAAGATTTCCTCAGCCTGTCTGTTGAACAAGACAGAGAGAGCAGTCTACCACTGAAAGGCTTTTCTGCCTGTTCAGTGTGCTATGTAAGGGGTGGCGCTTATTATCCATGATTGACAGGAGTTTGCTGAAGGTCCTTTTCTCAGCCACCATGCTAAGGACTGCAACTCGGTGCAACCACAGAGCCAGCTTTTCTCACCAGTCTGTCGATACGTCCAGTGTCCCTCCTCTTGGCACTGCCGCCCCAGCATACCACAGCATAGAAGAGAACACTGGCGATAACAGACTGATAAACATCAGTAGGAGTTTACTGCAGATGTTAAAGGACCCCAGCCTTCTAAGAAAATAAAAGTCAGACTCTGCCCTTTTTTGTAGGAGAGTGCATCTGCGTTAGCTGTCCAGTCCAGTTTGTTGTCCAAGTACAGCCCCGGTACTTGTAAGCCTGAACAACTTGTACATCAACCCCCTCAATGGAGATTGGGAGTGAAGGGGATTTAGACCTCCTATAATCCACCCACCATCTCCTTGGTCTTAAGAGTGTTCAATTGCAGGTGGTTTGCCCTGCACCACTCGACAAAGTCCTTCACCAGAGTCCTATACTCCCCTTCCTGTCCATCCCTAATACATGCCACAATAGCTGTATCAGAAAACTTCTGCATGTGGCATAGCTCGGTGTTGTAACTGAAATCTGATGTATAAAGGGTGAACAGAACAGGAGAGGACAGTTCCTTGTGGGGCACCTATACTACTGATCACAGTCCCAGAGACTATTATTCTGAACACTACTGTACATTATTAATTTGCACTCAGGACATACCTCTTTCATTCTGTAAATTTTATGTTTATTTTTCTTTTCTTCTCCAGACTTTTCAAGTCAGCGCAAGGTTTACACGGGTTTATATTTGCAGTGAAAGGCTTGCACCTTAACTTTCATTGTACTGGTTACAATGACAATAAATCTGTATCTGTATCCCAGCTACCAATATGCAAACCAAGGTTTGATTCCACCCAGCTGTAAATGGGTATCAGCCTTAGCTTGGGAAGTAATATGTGTCAAACTAGTGTCCTGTACAACAAGTCAAAGACCCTCCATGCTATGGAATCCAGAGACAAGCACCAGCACACAAGTTACACAAAACTGTTTTTGTTTCGACAGCACCACAACAAATCTGCAAATGAACAACTATTATGACATTAGCTGATGTGTGCGCTTTATTAATGCTCTGCAGACTGAATTCCACACATGCTAAACAGATTTCAACAACAATAAATAAGCTCAGTTGGATCTTATGACTGCAATATGTAATCCCACTCATTTTTCTGGAATGGGTGAAGCTGAGACTGTATTTTATTTGTGTTTGCTGTAATCTGTTTTGTGCTGCTCACTTGGCCAGGCCACTCTTGAAAAATAGGTTTTAATCTCAATGAGTCTAAATAAAGGACATCAATTAATTGATTCAAAGTTAGCATAAATAAAAAGAAACTTAAATATTAAGTCTAAAAAAACAAAAAAGTCACGTTAGAAAATCACCCAAAAGACTACATAAAATTAATATGCTGTTATGAATTCATATATCCCCATGCACATTAAAATCAGAGCATTCAAATTTATGTAACTAAATCTTTCAAGAGTCACAAACCTTTAATTCAAAACCTATAAGATACCAAGAGAAGAGCTGTGGTACTGAGTAAAGAAGTGTGGTGCAGCAGAGAATTATGTGAAAGTGGTCCAGCATATGTATAGAAGGACCGTGTGATAGCGGTCAGACATGTTCAATGTAGAATTACATCAAAGACTGACTGAATTCTTTGTTGTTTTCAGCCATGATGGACAAGGCCAGATAAGTGTCTCCCCAGACTATGATGTTTGCAGATGGCATTGTGATAAGCAGTAACAGTTGGGAGCAGGTTGAAACAAGCCTGGAGAGGTGGAGATATGCTCTGGAGAGAAGAATAACATCAGAATGAGCAACAGAGAGAGTTGTATGTGTGTGTGAGAGAATGGGGGGGTGGGGGGGGGGGGTGAAGGTGGACTATTTTAAATGCCAGGAGTCAAGTGTTAAATGTCAGTGTGGTGGAGAAGTGAAGAACAGAGTGCAGGCAGGTTGGAGTGGGTGGAGAAAGGTGGCAGGAGTGGTTTGTGACAGAAGGATACTTGCAATAAATAAAAGGGAAAATTTACACTAGCTATGTTGTACAGCAATAATAACAGAAGCACTGAACATTGTGTACACACCTTGGGAATGTGGAAACTGCTAGTTATGACAACTGTATGCTAAATTTGTGTGCTTTGCATAGTCTAAAGTAACAAGCCTTTTCTTTGGGAGAACTAACATTTTGTTTTCTTCCTGATGTTATACTTTCTGTTTGTTGTTATTCCAAGATGGGGGGGGGGGGGCTAATCCCAGTTCTATGACATTATGAGCTTAGTACAGTACATTATCATTGTAACTGGTGTTTAGCCTACAACCAAATTACCATTCATAAAGGATTTTCATCAGAAATACTTCTGCTCTTCTTAAATGACAGGCAATTATTACAATAAATGTTTTTTTATGACAAATAGAAAATGTATCTTGGATCAAATGATAAAAACTGGGTAAAACTGTTGGCTAAATAAAGTCTAAAATGAAAAAGGGTTACTCTTAGTACATAAAATATGACCTCAATGAAATTGACTGCAAAATGAAAAATGTTGCAGGGGCAGTGGTGGCAGACTCCAGCTGAAATAATACTACTTTTGCACTCAGGCTCAATCAGAGGAGTGTGCCCAGAAAGGTTCACTTGAGCTGCATGTTAATTCCTGTTTAAATGTTAGCATATGGAGAGGAATTAACATATTTTGCAAAGAGCAGGGGGCAGGCAACAGAAACAAAAATCTCTGGGCCCACCAGTGTTAAAAAAGGACAGTGCAGGTAGAATGATTTAGAGCCGTGCCAGAGAGGCGAGTTTCAGATGATCTGAACATGACAGAGAAGGACCCAGATTATATACTAGGGAAGGCAATGGGCAAATGGTTAATGACTCACCAGGCAGGAGGCAAGGAAAAAGAGGAAAAGGCAAGAGAGGAGGCTTATGGACGTGGTGGGGAAGACATGCAGGTGGTTAGTGTGACAGAAGATGCAGAGAACAGGGTGAGATGGAGACTGATGATCTGCTCTGGTGCCATCCAATGCAAAAACAAAAACAAAAAAATAAATAAGATAAAAAAACAATTGTTAAATTTGTGAAATAAAGTATGGAACTGAGTTTTTTTTAAACTGATATACGTACGAGGTTTATTAGAAAACTAACCGGCAGTTTTATAAAAAAAAAAAAAAACTATATGGATTTGAATCACGTGCGATTACACCAGACATGCTTGAACCCTCGTGCGCATGCGTGAGTTTTTTCACGCGTGTCAGTGACGTCATCTGCCTGTGGGCAGGCTTTGAGTGAGCATTGGTCCCTCTCGGCTGAAATCCTTTGTCTGCGACACTGCTGGAGACGGCGCGCGTTGCTTTATCAAAATTTTTTCAGGACCTGTGAAGGATATCCGAGTGGACAATATCCGAGAAATTCTGCTGGTTCTCGGTGAAAAGTTTAACGGCCGATGAGAGATTGTGGAGTTTCTTTCGCTTTAAGGACAGCTCACAAAGCGGATCGGCGCGGCGTGGTCGGAGGTGGCGTCCGTCTGGCTGTTTCGAGCTGAAAACATCCTAATTTAAGGCTCTGTTCACCCAGGACGTCGTCAGAGAACAGAGAAGTTTCAGAAGAAGTCGGCATGAGGAGTTTATGCGGACATTCCACTGTTAAAGGAGATTTTGTAATGAAAGAAACGTGCGGGGCAAATTCACCGAGTCGGTTCCGTGACGACGACGCAAATCCGTCTGCGCCGCGACAGGAAAAACACCTCCGTGTTTGAAAAACCATTTGTAAAATTCAGGCAGTATTTTGATGGCTTTCAACAAGTGAGTATCTGAGAAATTGTTTAACAGTTGGGCATGTTCCAACTTGTCCGTTAAGGTTTCCAATGGAGGTGTCTTTCCTGTCGCGACCCACCGTGGTCGGGTCCGGCCCGACATGCGAATCTGCCCGCATGTTGTTTCATTACAAATCTCCTTTAACAGTGGAATGTCCGCATAAACTCCTCATGCCGACTTCTTCTGAAACTTCTCTGTTCTCTGACGACGACCTGGGTGAACAGAGCCTGAAATGTGGAAGTTTTCAGCTTGAAACAGCGAGACGACGCTGCCTCAGAGCGCAGATCGTCGTCAGGCGCCGTGGGCCGTCCTTAAAGCGACACTTACTGACCAAAATCTCTCATCAGCCGTTAAAATTTTTACCGAAAACCAGCTGAATTTATCGAATGGTGTCCACTCAGTTGTGCCTTACAGTTTTGAAAAAATTTTGATCAAACAAAGCAGCAGTCTGAGCCATTCCGGGAAAAAAAAAAAAAAAAAAAAAAAAAAAAAAAAAAAAAAAAAATCGACGAGAGGGTGGGCGACTCCTCACTCAAAGACTGCCCACAGGCGAATGACGTAACCGACAGGCATGAAAAAACTCTTGCATGCCCACGAGGGTTCAAGCATGTCTGATGTAATCACACGTGATTCAAATCCATATGGGTTTTTGAAAAAAATAATAAGGTCGGATACTTTTCTAATAGACCTCGTACATACATTAAAAGCACTTATGTGTAATTTAGTAAGCATCATTCCGTTAAGGTATTTTGACAAGATTGTTTCATTTACTTATCTTAATTAGCCAAATACAAACACATGTAGCAAACAAACGAGAAATATTAGTTATCTGGATTTTGAATTAATAACTATCCTTGTTCTAGCTAGAGCATGCACAATCACATGGTTCTTCAAACTGCAGTAAATTGTTTCTCGCCTGTATGAGTAGCCATATGCCTTTTCAAACGATTTTCAGGAAAAAATGCTTTTCCACAAACAGAACAACAAAATGGTTTGTATCCCTTGTGAAACATCATATGGGTTTTCAGATAGTTGCTACTTTTGAATGATTTTCCACAATCAGAGCAGCTAAATGGTCTTTCACCTGTATGATTTAGCAGATGGATTTTCAGATTGCTGTTTCGATGAAATGTTTTTCCACACTCAGAGCAACTAAAGCGTCCTTTACCTGTATGAATTTGCAGATGGGCTTTCAGATTACCATTATCATTAAATGCTGTTCCACACTGAGAACAGATGAAGGGTCTCTCTCCTGTATGATTTAGTATATGGGTTTTCAGATGGTTGTTTCTCTTAAAGGTTTTTCCACACTCAGAACAGCTGAAGGGTCTTTCTCCTGTATGATTTAACATATGAGTTTTCAGATTGCTGTTTTGGTTAAATGTTTTTCCACACTCAGAACAGCTGAACGGTCGTTCCCCTGTATGCTTGAGCATGTGTTTTTTTAGATTGCCAATTTGGTTAAATGTTTTTCTGCATTCAGAACAGCTGAAAGGTCTTTCTCCTGTGTGATTTAGCATATGTTTTTTCAGACTGCCAATTTGGTTAAACGTTTTTCCGCACTCAGAACAGCTCAAACATCTTTTACCTCTATGAATTAACAGATGTGCTTTCAGATCACTGCTATTCTTAAATGTTTTTTCCACACTCAGAACAGCTAAAGGGTCTTTCTCCTGTATGAATTAACAAATGGGTTTTCAGACTATCATTCCTGATAAATGTGTTTTCACAACAGAACAATGAAAGGGTCTTTCTCCGGTATGAATTAGCATATGGGTTTTCAGATTGCTGCTTTGGTTAAATGTTTTTTCCACACTCAGAACAGTTAAGCGTCTTTCTCCTGTATGAATTAGCAGATGTACTTTCAGACTATTACTATTGTTAAATGTTTTCCCACACTCGGAGCAACTGAAGGGTCTTTCTCCGGTATGAATAGCATATGGGTTTTCAGATTATAGTTTTGAGTAAATGCTTTTCCACACTCAGAACACTTAAAAGAAATGTCACCTGTATGGATGGTCATATGTCTCTTCAAATTACTGTTTTGGCTAAATGCTTTTCCGCATTTGGAACACTTGAATGTTTTCTTTCCCTGATGAACCATCATATGGGTTTTCAGGTTGCCGTTTTGATTAAATGTTTCACCACACTCAGAACAGCAAAACTGTTTCTCTTGAACTATCCTTTGATCACACGCAGGGTTAAATGGTTTCACACCTGCTTTATATCTGTTATCACAAACAGGGACCATTGCATTTTTCTGTGCGTTTAAAGCTGAATTATGTTCCTTGGTTTCCTTCCAAGCAACATCACTGACATCACTTTCAGGCCCAGTAAAGTGTGAAATCACAGTATCATTATGTGGGTGGAAATGACCGTCTTCATTTAACATGCTAGCTGGTTCTGATGCTCCCCAGTTTTCTTCATCTTCAGTTTTCATCTGTTCCGCTGAGCTGCTGGTCAGAGGCTCAGCCACGCTACTCTCATTTTGGTGCTGATGAAAACATGAGGACTGAGGTTTCATATCATCATTTCTGTACATGGAGGAATTAACCTCCAGCACTTGAAGATGCTCTCGTTCCTCACAGGCCCACCGTTCCCCCTCTTCCTTCTTAATGTGATGGAGTTCTGTGTCCTCTTGATCCAGGCTAGACACCCATGCTTGGTGCTCAGGGGGGGCTACTCTTTCTTTTACCAGCAGCACATCTACATGTAATAAATAACAAGAACAGTAATAACATCATTAACTTCTACAGCTTGGTGGGCAATTTTCAGCATGAATGCAATGCTCTTGAAGGACAATACTGCAATTGGAAAATGTATGGTTATTGTAATGTTACAGTCACGTTAAGTATTTAGACAGCAATTTTTTTTTTCCATTTCATCTGCACACTAAGCCTCGGTCCCACCAAATAATAAAGCCATGAATAATGAGCCACGTATGGATTTGCCAGAAATTTCAGTGATATTTGAATATGAGTCATGTATAAATCTATCACGTATCAGCTACAAAGAAGCCTCTAAGTACCAGCCTCTAATCAGCCACGACCGACCTGTCATTTAAACCCCGTCCAGCCTCGAATGGCTCATGTCGCCACATATAATCCACGTCAAGCCACATATGATCCATGTAGCGCCATGTAACGTGACGTTCGTGCACTTTTAGGCATGGGTTTGGTCGGACCTTCCACCCCTCCCACACTTGGTCCCTTTAAAGGGTGGGTCTTCAATTCACAGCATCCATTCAAGAGGTCACTTTTTTTTTTTTTTTTTTTTAAACACAGTCCAAAAAAGACACTCCTGCACAGTCCAGCTGGTGTGCACATCCGTGCGTTAGGCTGCAGTTCACCTGTGTTACAGTCATTAAATGCAGCAGTTCTGCGTGTGCACCCAGCTCTCTGTGACAAAAAAAACAAACAAAAAAAAAAAACACCACAATGAGGTGGACACTTTAATTATACATACCTGGCCATGTGTGGATCAACCCCCCCCCCCAAAAAAAGATCCACAAACACAAAACCCATCCATTACCAGACCAGCTAGAACCGAAACACGGGTACCTGGGCAGTCGCCTCTGTTTCTTCTCGCTGGCTTTATTTCTTCTGGGGCTTACAGTCATTCTGACATCAGTGATCCAACTTTTAACTTTGTGTTCGTCCATTATTGGCTGTAAAAATTGCTCTTTTGCGTGCTCGTATTCTGCCTGAATGCTCGTCTTGAGTGCGAGTCATTGCGGCAGCATGCACACACAGCGGAGCTCATCTGATCCATTATGACAAGATGTTAAATCTATCATAAATATACTTTTACAGCTGCTTATAAAGAAGGAATGAACATGCGACTGTTTTACCAAGCTATTACAATATAAGCATTTCAAATAATTACCTTTTAAGCTGTTCCAAATACCATCTACACCTCAGCGCACAAGAGGGAGGAATAAAAAAACAGTCCAGATGAAACAGTCCTCTGTGATTCCAGAAGCAATTAGAGGTGTTTTCAACTGCCAAACTCTGACAGAAAATGATTAATCTGCTACAAAGTAATTATTTTATACAGTGTCCAGCGCACAAAGCAGGTGGGATTGTCACGATGAAGTGCTCGAGAGGGCAGAGCCTGTCCAAAATAGCCTGTCCTGTCCTCATAGCTGCCAGGTGCTTGGATAATGGGCTTTTAACAGCTTCGTCCTCACCGCAAACATGCCTCTAAAATCCTCATTTGTCCTCGTAGCACCTTGTACACAAATTGCTCCACGCTGTTTCTAAATTTTGAACTTCTTGAAATTAGCGCTATGCTCAGAGATGAGCCTATTCTCCCATGTTTGTTGAATACCTGGACTTGTACCAAAAAAAAAACAACAACATGCTATGTGGCTCATTTTTCATTATTCAATGGGATCAGGGCTTTACTACCAGAATTGAACTGAAGCACTCAAGATGTTCTTTTAGTTTAAACTTTGAACTTTACTTCAGATGGTTGACCAGAAATATCCCACTAAACATTCAGGAATTACAGCCATTTTGAACACAGTACAGTGGTCCCCCTCATTAGTGGCCCTTCTCATGAGAGGTCACCCCTCACATACAGCCACATTTCGACTGCAACAACCATCTTTCTATTGATTTCACCTCTCAAGACAGGCCACCCCTCAAGCGTGGCCAGCAGCCCATTCAAAAGGATGAAAATCCCCTCAACAGCAGCCATTCCGTGGAAATTCCTAATCAAGTTTTCCCACAGAAGTCGTGTCAAAACGCCCCTGTATTACGCCAGTAAACAAAATAAAGAAAAATGGTTCCTGTTGGTGAAACGTCCACATCTTGGAAAAGAAAAGCTTTAACAAATTTTAAATTTATTTTCATTTATATAGTGCCAAATCACAAAAAGTTGCCTCAAGGCAACTAGAGCAAGCACACAGGAGACAGTAGTAAGGAAAAACTTCCTCTGATGATTTCAGGAAGAAACCTCAAGCAGACCAGACTCAAAGGGGTGAATCTCTGCTTGAGCCATGATACCAACACAATTCACAATAAAAGAAATTATACAGGAAATTTTGGGATTAACATTAGAAGAAAAGATGAAAGTCATGCATTTGAATGAGAAAGGAGAAGGTTGCCAAAAGTTAGCTGTTGATTTCAGTGTTGGTAAAATGCAGATCAACAACATTCATACAAAGCTGACGCACTAATTCTTGCATCATGTTTTGATGGTAATGCATGATGTTTCCAAGGCACCAGATGTTGCCATGCAAGTTAAAGATTCTATATGCTTATGTACAATCCTTATGCTGTGATGTTTTGAACTGAGATTGAGTGGAAGACATGGTTTGTCTCCGACTGTACATTAGTCAATAAATCTGATATTTTTGTTGTGTGTTGGGGGGGGGGGGGGGGTGGTTTGGCTGGACAAGGTTGGGTTGTTTTGTGTTTATTTTCCTTCCCAGGTGATTTGGGGCTGTTCTCTGAGGAAAATGTGCTGCAGAAGAGTCTCTCTCCTCTCTCCATCTTTACGATGTAATATTTCGTAGTAATAAGTGTTGAATAATCTCATCTCTGTTCCTCCTTCGCAGAGTACAGTCTGGGAAAGTCACCTGGGGGGGGGGGGGGGGTGTTGGCAGAACTCCTGAGTCCTGAATGTTCGGACTCCGACTGTTGAGACGCTGAGAGAGCACGCCGCCTTTTCACCTCACCAGAACTATAATTATTTAGTATTTCATGTATAGCACAAAGGGAGAAAAATAAATGTTTTCTTTTTGGAACTGCTTCTGATTATTTCATGCTGGGTTCAGTCAGATACTGGACCGCTCCTCAATCCGCGTCTTATCCATAACAGAATTCTCCGGCCAAACCAATATGGACCCAGCGGCAGAAGCAGTTCCATTTCAGGAGAAAGTCCAGAAGCACCTGGAGATGATTCGGGAGCAATAAATCATCACTGCTAGAATCCTTTGATGAATTTTCCCGTGAACTTCGTTTGGTTTTTGATCATCCGATGAAAACAAATATCGTGGTTCAACGATTGCTGAACCTCCGACAGGGGCGACGAAGCGCAGCTGATTATTCTGTGGATTTTTGAGTCTTTTCCGCTCAGTCTGGTTGGAATGCTGCTGCTTTGAGGAGGGTGTTTGTAGACGGGTTGAATGACTCCCTGAAAGACGAGCTAGCCGTCCGTGACGAACCGAAGGATTTAGATGAGTTAATATCCTTGGTTATGCGTCTAGACGATCGGATTAGGGAGCGTGGACGAGAGAGAGGGCGAGTGTCCGAGCGGGGTGTTTTGTCTCGGGGTTTTCCCCGACATAAGTCCGGACCGCCTCTTCTTCGTTCCTCTGAGACTCCTCCGACTGGACCTCTAGCTCCTCTAGTGGACGAGCCAATGCAACTTGAAAGGGTCAGAACAGCCATATTGCCCCGGTCAAACGAGCGTCAGGAGACAGCATCATAACATGGCTCCAGGTGTTTTATGGACATTTTTTGTGGGATATAAATGGGAGTTTTTGTAAACCAGGTTTTGTGTATAGCACTTGAGGTAGTTCTGGTGGGGTGAACAGGCTGGCTGGTCAGAGTTCGTTTGGACTCAGGTAAGCGTGTGTTTTTTTTTTTTTGATTGTTTATAGTTATTTAATTTTTGTTAGCAGAATGGGTCGTTTTATTTTGTTGGTTTTTATTTCCCTGTCCCCTAACCCCAGCCTCACACACTTCTGGCCGTTCGTCTTTGGTGTTGTGGGGTGGTGCAGGTTGGTTGCTGGGCATTCCCATGAGGACCTCTGCACCTGGGGGGGGGGGCTCCAGGGCTCTTTTCTTAGATTTAGTTGTTCCCGGTTCCTCTCCAGCCTCAGCGTGCCTCTGACCGTTCGCCATTGGCATTGCTGAGGTGTCGGGCAGTGGGGATCTACTCCAGTCGGAGCGGTGGGGCCGATCAGTGCCATACGCCTTTTCCGCTGCCCACCCCTCCCGGTAGGCTGGAGTATAGTCGGGGGGTCGACACCGGCCGTCTTGCCGGTTTTCCCCTGCCCTTGGGGGTGGAGCTGGGTTGCGTTTTTCCTATTGGCTTCTCCGGCTTAGTAGTCCTGTGCCGATTGCCACGACGTGTTTCCCGACGGACCTGGAGGGTCTTTTGTGTTTTTCTTTTGTGTTTACCCCGGTGTGCTTCCCTGGGGTATGTTTGTGGTACGTTTTTGTGTTTGGGGTTGTTTCGGGATGTTTTTTTGTTTTGATGCCGGCCAGCCTTTCTACCGCATCTCCCGGCTCTGCTGCCTGCTGTGATCTCTGCCCTCCTTCTGCTTTGGCCTTTGTGGGGTTGTTTTTGGGTCTGGTTTGTGCGGTCGCCGGGAAGCTTCCCGTTGACGGGGGGTACTGTTGTGTGTTGGGGGGGGGATTTGGCTGGACAAGGTTGGGTTGTTTTGTGTTTATTTTCCTTCCCAGGTGATTTGGGGCTGTTCTCTGAGGAAAATGTGCTGCAGAAGAGTCTCTCTCCTCTGTTACGATGATTGGCTGCACCTGTTGCATTCTCGTGCGGCTCTCTATCAGGACAATCCACGACACCTGTGATGTTCACGTGCAGATCTGAGGACTTCCAGCTGGTACCAATGTAGTGATAAGAACTACATTTAAACCAGCAGTGAGTTGGATAAGATTGCCGGAGAATACGACCTTGTGACGACCGTGTGGGGACGCTGAGGGCCGTTTCAGAGTCTGACATCGCGCCTGTGAAGGAGGACGAGGGTGAGAGGCAAACGTTGTCAGCACGCGACAGAGGTGAATATTCTGAAAAGTTTATCCGTGAATGTAAATTGGCGTTTATACGCAGCTATAAGTAATAATTGGTGGGAAATTGTTTGGCGTGCTCCTCACGGCAGTGGCGTGCGGATTAATGATCCTCCACTAGCTGTGAGCAGCAGCCTCTTTGAACTAAGTTTGAAACCAGACCTAAACGTGTAGCTGATAAGTTTGCCTCTAAACAATATTTCGTAGTAATAAGTGTTGAATAATCTCATCTCTGTTCCTCCTTCGCAGAGTACAGTCTGGGAAAGTCACCTGGGGGAGGGTGTTGGCGGAACTCCTGAGTCCTGAACGTTCGGACTCCGACTGTTGAAAAGCTGAGAGAGCGCGCCGCCTTTTCACCTCACCAGAACTTAATTATTTAGTATTTCATGTATAGCACAATGGGAGAAAAATAAATGTGTTTTCTTTTTGGAACTGCTTCTGATTACTTCATGCTGGGTTCAGTCAGATACTGGACCGCTCCTCAATCCACGTCTTATCCATAACAATTTTCCCCGCATACTTCATGCTTGTAGCAATATGTCATCAAGTACTGTACTGTACACATGCTGGATTTTGTGTCCCCTCAACAAAGGCCACTCCTCTGATGCGGCCCTTTTGAGTCTGCAATTCAGTTGGCCTTAATAGAGGGGGACCACTGTATCCCAATTTTCACAGCAAATAATTAGACAAAATGATTATTGCTAATTCAAATCATCACTTTTACAGCCAGCTTTCTTTAGACTTCTTCAGTTGTGACTGGATAAACATCCTGCACCCTTTACCTATCAGCCACAGCTATGAAGGACCAAACATGAATTCACACTAAAAGAGGTAAATACATAAATGTATAAATAAAGATTATTAACTATATAAATTTAATCTTTTAAAATACATGGTGGCTAATTGCAATTTTCCTCCGTTTGGTAGCACGATGGCTTAGTGGTTAGCACTGTTGTCTCACAGCAATAAGGTCAAGGGATCGATTCCCACCTGTGGCCTTTCTGTGTGGAGGTTGCATGTTCTCCCCATGATTGCGTGGGTTCCTCCGGATGCTCCGGCTTCCTCCCACATCCAAAGACATGCAGGTTAGGTAAACTGGAAACTTGAAATTTTCCAGGTCTCACCTTTAAAAGAGTTCATTTAACGGCTGAGTCAAAACGCCCGCCTTAAATAAGCACAAGGGATTATGTGCATTAAAAAGGATTACATTTAGTCAATTCCCTCTTTTTTCTAAGTCCGCTGCAGAGTAGTACCTTAAAATCCTAAAACTTGATTTATTTCATGCTTCACCAGCTCTGTAACTCCGTGGCCATGCAATGACGTCGACGTGTGACCCTTTTAAAGTTCTCCGTCACATCTTAATGCAATTTACCACAGGAACAACGGCTTTTTCTGGATTAATTTGTCGCTCAATGAGCTACACTTCTTTATACAATCATCAACCACCAAACCAATGGTACAGTACATACAATTTTCCTCCATTTGGCAGCACGGTGGATTATTGGTTAGCACTGTTGCCTCACAGCAATAAGGTTACGGAATCAATTCCCACCTGTGGCCTTTCTGTGTGGAGTTTGCATGTTCTCCTCAGGTTTGCGTGGGTTTCTTCTGGGTGCTCCGGCTTCCTCCCACATCTAAAGACATGCAGGTTAGGTGAACTGGAAGCTTTATAACTGTCCAGATCTCCCTTGTAAAAGAGACCTCAATGGGACTAACCTGGTGAAATAAACGTTAATTAAAAATAAACATTAAAATGAACTGCAGCTCATTTGCGAGAATTTTAAGACTCAGTGTTGTAAAGTTGGGTCATATTTGTGGACTTTTCTGCCAAACGTATTCGATCCATGATTGAAATATAATCAGCGGGTGCACTGCAAAAACTTAAAATATGACGGGACAGGAAGGAGTAAAAGCCCTATGTGGTCTCCATTGTTTTGACCAGGCTACAGCAACGGTTCGCAGCCAAGCAGATGGTCCTGATCTAAAGTGGTTCTTTTTGGTTCCTCACACCCAGGGATGTGTGAAACTTAACGCCATATTTAGTGGAGCAGATAACTGTAACAATTGTTCATTTCTGGAAACAAGCACAAAAATTGGCACACATAATCGTTGGACATTAGTCTTTTGAAAAACTGAGTATCCACTTGAATTTTCAATAGGCGGACAGCGTTAGTGAAAATCTGTCATACAAAGTCGGGTATATACTCTGTTTATTACATGGAAAAGCATACAAACGCAATGGGACTTTTGCTTTTGTCCGGTGAGTGTGAGTATCTGTTTATACGATGACGGTTCAGGTGAGTTCTATTGTATTTATACATTTATCTTTATTTCTTCTTAATTTAAGTTTGGTCCTCTGAAAGATAAATACGTTTCCGGGTCACCTTGCCATTCTACCAACTCGCTCACTTCCAAGTATTTTTTTTTTTAAATCTCTCATCCAATATCCAAAAGCCTTCAAACATACTTCTATGCTATTTTTTCTGTGCAATCGCCCACAAAGGTAGATCATTAATGGTGAAAGAAATTCATGTGAGTAATCAAATGCACTGTATACTGTAGGACTGAATGAGTTCCCTGGTTACTACAGGCAATCGCAAAGTCACACACTCGCTTCAATTACTTGCCAAAAATGACATCATGAAATCATCATTACGTGGAGATCATTTTATTTATTCATTAACTGTCCTGGGTTATGCATATCGCGTTTGTGTGCGCTTCTGAGCAGAAATCGGCAAAACATACGAGTAAGTATCAAACATGAAGAAAAAAAATAATAATACGAGGGGCGATTGAGAAGTTTTGAGCTGGACCGAGAAAAAAAAGTAGGCCACTGTTCATCTTTTGCATTCTGAGAAACCAACATTTCTCGAGAATGTGTGAGGTTTTGACTCACTGGGTGCAATGTTGAGAAATGTTCTTTGTGCTCATTTTATTTTATTACATCTATGAACCTTGTGTTTGAAATAAATTGATTGGTTGATTGATTGGTCCTGCATACACAGCTTCACGTTGTAATGGAACACAAGATTCATAAAAAAAAAAAAAAAAAAAGTAAAAAAAAAAAATCTAAGATTAAACCTCACGTACCTTATAATCAACTGTCGCTAAAATATCACGTGTTTTAAATATGTTCCACCATGAAGCTGCAAAACGAATGACGTAATAAAGGATCGATGAATCCAGCTCAAGATTAGCCCCATAAAAAAAAAAAAAAAAAAAAAGTTATCCCAGTACGCATCAATTTTTTATTTTGCCAAATTTTATTTACAGCAGTACAGCTGGTACAAGAACCTGCACATCAGTCAGGTGGCGAGTGTGCTTTGGCAGAAGACAGCCGAAGTTCACTGAGCCGGACCTGGAACTTACCACTTGTCATGATCACTGACACCCACAGACGCAAGGATGATGCCGTTTACCTTGATACAGATTGTGACAAAGCCAAGAAGCTGAAGCCGTGGTACAGGGTGAGCGTTCCCCCAAGGAGACCATGAGTGATATACAACCAGTTACAACCAGTATGCATGTGGTATGCTGGACAATGGAGGTAGTTTGGACGCCAAGTACAACAGTTCAAAGGTGAGTTTTTCCTCATTTGCTTCTTCTTCTATGGTGACTCATTATTGCCAAAAAGCACTTGCACTCAGTAGTTCCCTTGTGAAGAGCTCAGTGCTCCCCCTGCCTTCACTGCACCTGTCATTTTGGAGCGTCAGCAGTAATGCACTGATTATCACCTCGTTTCTGCTTAAAACTGCACTCCAGTCACCATCTATCTCAGTGACAGAGATCTGAAGCTTTTGTACAACAATCATTTCCAGGGAGCGATCAGAGCGTGACAGCCGCATTTCTGAGTCTGACTCTCTACACCGAAAGCGATCAAAGGGACTAATGTGATTATTAACCATCAGATGACAAAGTAAAACCTCTTAAAATCATTCTAAAGTCGATAATCTATTAATCACTGCTAATGCTCCATCGTGATGCATGCACAGTGAAGGCAGGGGGTGCTGACTCTAGAAGAGTGCAGAGTCCCTAACACCGGTGTCACGGTCTGAGATTACCACCAGTCTGAATTTACCAGGTAAAATGAGACTGTAGCAGCCACAGTCTGAACTTACCACCAGTCAGATTTTACCATCTTGGTATATTGAGACTTGTGGTAATCTCAGACCGTGACACCGGTCTGAGATGGTAAATTTGCGTGGCAAATTTGCCAAGCAAATGTCTTAAATTTTTTTTTTTTTTTTTTTAATTGGAACCACAAGTAAATCCTGTCACTTTCTATTGATGCTTATTGATTTAACCATTATAATTCTGGTTACTAGTTACCTGATTTTACCAGCTTGGTCTGATTTTACCAGGCTGGTATAAATTTACCAGGCAAGTCTGAATTTACCAGAACAAATTTATTTTTGTGTTTGATCCCCAAATGGATCCTTCAACTTCATAAATAAATGAATTTTGAATTGATTATCTCACTGAATAGTTAGCCAGACTGATTTTACCAGCTTGGTCTAAATACAGTTATTTCAAAATACGTCTGCTCGGTTTAAGATCGCCGCAAGAAATGGTAATTCTAGACCTCCCGGAAGTTGACCGCGAAAAAAAAAAATCGATTTGCGCATGCGTGTGGTAAAATGAGACTGGCGCAAACTCAGACCACAACACCGGCCATTTGGTCTGGTGTCAGGGACTCTGCACCCGCTGCCTTCACTGTGCATGTGTCATGGCGGAGTGTTAGTGGTGATTAACAGATTCTCGCCTCGTTTCTACTTAAAACTGACTTTAGAATGATTTATGAGGTTTTATGTTGTCATCTGATGGTCAATAATCAGAGTCTCAGACATGCTGCTGTTGCGCTGTGATCGCTCCCCCATATTGTATGTGGAAATGATTGTTGTACAAAAGCTTCAGATATTTGTCGCTGAGCTAGATAGGTGACTGGAGTGCAGTTTTAAGCATAAACGATGCGATAATCAGCGAATTGCTACAGAGGCTCCGAAATGACGCAGGCGCAGTGAAGGGTTCAGAAGTGGAAGGGCTGAGCTCCTCGCACCGGCCCGCAGGGTTTTTCCCCGCAGGATCCTTCTGGCTTTACATACATATTTTTGTGGATTTTAATCAAATACTACTGCAGAACTGTGAGGCTGGTTTTGTCGTAGTTCTAGAAGTTTTATTTCCCAGCCTCAAATTTTTTACTGTATAACAAAAAAAAAAAAAAAATCCACCCTCCCTCATCACTTTATTCTGACGTCAAGGATGATAAACTTTTTTTTTTTTTTTAAATGGGGCCTTACATCGGAGCTGGATGTACATCTATTGTTCTAATAATAAAACTTAATTCTGAAATTGTTTGCCATTCTTGGAAAAAAATATATATGCAGATTTAATACTGAGCAAAAAGCAAACATACAAACACACCCGCTCCCTTCCCAACCTGTTTCGTCGTCAGAGTTAAAAGCAGCTTCCAGTAGTTTTCTTTGTCGTTCGTTCTCCTCTTTTAAACCACAAAGTTCCTCCTCGTATTCTGCTGTGGTTCTTTCAAACAGCTCAAATATCTCTTCATCACCTGCAGGTAGTCGCTGCTTCAGTAACGCTCTCAGAATTTGAACTTTAGACATTTTCACACAATAAACTGTTTCTGCACACAAAAGGCCCAGTTAGCAGGCTAAGCTAACTCCGCTAGCTAGGGAAGCTAAGGAACAATAGAAGAAAAAAAATGTGAATATCCCGAAGTTAAGATTTCAGCGGAGACCTTCTAAAGGCTCATTTCAGCTAAATATAAACTATATTTTCGCCAGAACGAGTCTGCAGTCGAAGCGCTTTTAAAGCCGCCTTCCACGCACGCGCCATCTTGTGAAGTTGTGCGTTTCACCACTTTTTGACCTTCAAAATAAAACTGTAGGCTTCTTCACAAACTCCTGTTTTTTCTGAGAGATCACTCAACACGAAGAAGAAGAAACCTTAAATATGGCTTGGTCTTCGTTTTTACTGGTTGCTTATCTTTTATTATTATTATTATTATTATTATTAAATGTGTTGCATGTAGCTCAATGGATAAATTCTGTCTTTGGGCAACACACCTGTGCTTGGGAAGCAATATTGGAGCAAAGGAGTTGACTGGAAGGAGTGAGACTCTCATCCACTTCATGCAATGAAATCCAGAGATGAGCACATGCACCAACAGGCCTCATGGCCAATATAGGACTTACTTCTTAATGTTATCTGCATCTATAGTCTATCCATCCATTTTCTGTACTCACTCACTCCCCATGGGTCATGGGGGGGGGGGGGGGCTATCCCAGCAGTCATAGACAAACACATTCACACCCATGCTCAATTTAAAGATTCCAGTTCACCTAACTTGCATGTCTTTGGATGTGGGAGGAAGCTGGAAAACATGCAAATTCCACAAGGAAAGGCCCCAGGTGGGAAGCGATCCTACAACCTTTTTGCTGTGAGGCAAAAAGGTCAACAAGGTAAATATTATTAAATGCTCAACATATAATGCATTATACTTGCACTACATGTTGTAAAGCTGATATATATGCAACAGATGAGATGGACTGTTTGTCTGCCTGTGGGGTTGGCATCCAGGACAGTTCTGTCGTGTGGTGGATGTAACATTAGGTCACAGCGCAGGCTCCCACACGACCTTCCAATGAAGGAATTTTGAGCAACACTCATGGCGGCATTGCGATCAGCACTGTTGCCTCACAGCAAGATTGTGGATTTGCTTCCCCCCTGGTCCTTTCTGTATGGAATTTGCATGTTCTTCCTGCATTCATGTGGGTGCCCTCCAGCTTCCTTGCATAGACATACATGTTTGGTGAACATGGGCCTCATGCACAAAGCATGTGTACGCACAAGAACGCGCCGTCTCCACACCCATCTCCAGATGTAATCAAAAGGAAAATGACTGTGGAAATGTGCGGTATGTCGCGCAAAAATCCTGGCTAGCGTACGCACGTTTCTACAGCTATTATACCACTGCCGCCATGTAGAGGTGATGCTGGGAACCATTAATAGTGTGAAAACAAGTAGTCATCAGAGTCATGTGCACATCAGAGACACACTGATGAGCAATTAACACACCCACGTGTTTGCAATTATATGGGTCGATACAAAAGTATGCGCAAACTGACACATAAAATGGCACTAACAATGGCTGTGTTAGCATTGTTAGAGGACCTCGCAAAGGTAATAGCCGAGGTGAGCGTGTATTCAGGGAACGCAAGGATTTTCTTGCAAATGAGGATAACTGGTTCATAAGATGATTCCGATTACCAAGGTTAGTGTTACTGGAGTTGTGCGCAGAACTGCAGCAGGCCCACAGCACAATACACAGAGGAGCTGAGGGTCGGTTGTTCCCACACAGGTACTAACCACACTGGGGTTCCTGGCAACAGGGGCATTCCAGCAGGAACTCATTGATCAGTCAGGAGTGTGCCAGTCAACCTTGAGCCGAGCCATGCCAGCTGTGTGGGATGCAGTCATCTGAATATCATCCATGTACATCACATTCCGACATTACAGCACAATTTGCAGCGAGAGCCAGTTTAGGTGCCATCATATGATGAATTTGTTTTTAGTTAATAGAACATTACGGGTGACTGGTCAGCTTTACATACATGTTCCAAGGTCAAAATACAAACTCTGCAGTGATCGTAGTTTTGTAGTAGCTGGCCCCAGACTGTGGAACAAGTTACCTCCTGATTTACACACCATTTCTGACCTAGCACTTTTTAAATCAAAGCTCAATACTTAGTTATTTAAACTGGCTTTTAATACCTAGTAGTGCTGTATTTAAGTTTTATGAGCCTTTTTAACACATAAAAGGCACATAAGGCATAAAAGGTTTGTTTTATTTTTGTGAATTCTTGATCTTTGAGTTTACTGTAAAGCACTTTGGACATGGTCTGGCTGCTGTAAAGGGTTACAAAAATAATGTCCATACTTCACGAGATGTGTTTACACTGAGTGCTGAGCTCCTGACACCGCAACTCTGCTGAAACCGGCCTCTCGCGTGAGTTACAGACCGTGAGACGGGGCAAGATTCACAACTGCTAAACAGCGAGGGTACATTAATTATAAATTAAATATTTTCTCATGTTAATGTTACCAAGTTGTAGATACGCAGACAGACAGCAATATATTTTATATTATTAATTTGCACTCAACATAAATAGATCACATTCCTGCTTCAACTGCGCCACCCTGAGGACACTTTGTGAACAATCCAATTACAAACACACCAGCATCAACAACAAAACCACAAACGGACCAGTACAACGCATTACATCATTGCACTTCAGAGGATTGGGTGACAAAAAGTTTACCTCGGCAGTGCAGGTTTAAGAAAGTGACCAAAACAATAAAAAACAAAACAACAAAAACTAGTTAGTCCGTCCTTACAAACACTAATTCTGATAACAGGCTAAAATTTAGACGGACTAACTAGGGAAAAACGGAACACAACTACAAGGACAGCACCGGCCTCGGAGGATGTTCATTCAGTTGTTTAATTTTGTAGAAAAAAAGCAGATCACAGACATGACACAAAACTAAAGTAATTTCAAATGGCAACTTTCTGGCTTTAAGAAACACTGTAAGAAATCAGGAAAAAAAATTGTGCCGGTCAGTAACGGTTACTTTTTTAGACCAAGCAGAGGGAAAAAAAAATATGGACTCACTCAATTCTGAGGAATAATTATGGAATCACCCTGTAAATTTTCATCCCCAAAACTAACACCTGCATCAAATCAGATCTGCTCGTTAGTCTGCATCTAAAAAGGAGTGATCGCACCTTGGAGAGCTGTTGCACCAAGTGGACTGACATGAATCATGGCTCCAACACGAGAGATGTCAATTGAAACAAAGGAGAGGATTATCAAACTCTTAAAAGAGGGTAAATCATCACGCAATGTTGCAAAAGATGTTGGTTGTTCACAGTAAGCTGTGTCTAAACTCTGGACCAAATACAAACAACATGGGAAGGTTGTTAAAGGCAAACATACTGGTAGACCAAGGAAGACATCAAAGCATCAAGACAGAAAACTTAAAGCAATATGTCTCAAAAATCGAAAATGCACAACAAAACAAATGAGGAACGAATGGGAGGAAACTGGAGTCATCGTCTGTGACCGAACTGTAAGAAACCACCTAAAGGAAATGGCATTTACATACAGAAAAACTAAACAAAAGCCATCATTAACACCTAAACAGAAAAAACAAGGTTACAATGGGCTAAGGAAAAGCAATCGTGGACTGTGGATGACTGGATGAAAGTCATATTCAGTGATGAATCTCAAATCTGCATTGGGCAAGGTGATGATGCTGGAACTTTTGTTTGGTGCCGTTCCAATGAAGATGACTGCCTGAAGAGAACATGTGAATTTCCACAGTCATTGATGATATGGGGCTGCATGTCAGGTAAAGGCAGTGGGGAGATGGCTGTCATTACATCAGCAATAAATGCACAAGTTTACGTTGATATTTTGGACACTTATCCCATCAATTGAAAGGATGTTTGGGGATGATGAAATCATTTTTCAAGATGATAATGCATCTTGCCAAAGAGCAAAAACTGTGAAAACATTCCTTGCAAAAAGACACATAGGGTCAATGTCATGGCCTGTAAATAGTCCGGATCTTAATCCAATTGAAAATCTTTGGTGGAAGTTGAAGAAAATGGTCCATGACAAGGCTCCAACCTGCAAAGCTGATCTGACAACAGCAATCAGAGAAAGTTGGAGCCAGATTGATGAAGAGTACTGTTTGTCACTCATTAAGTCCATGCCTCAGAGACTGCAAGCTGTTATAAAAGCCAGAGGTGGTGCAACAAATACTAGTCATGTGTTTGTTCTTCATGATTCCATAATTTTTTCTTCAGAATTGAGTGATTCCATATTTTTTTCCCCCTCTGCTTGTTCTAAAAAGTAAGCGTTACTGACTGCCACAATTTTTTTTCCTGATTTCTTATAGTGTTTCTTAAAGCCAGAAAGTTGCCATTTGAAATGACTTTAGTTTTGTGTCATGTCTGTGATCTGCTTTTTTTCTACAAAATTAAACAACTGAATGAACATCCTCCGAGGCCGGTGATTCCATAATTTTTGCCAGAGGTTGTACATCTATGATGAGCTATATAACTCATGCAGAGGACTGGTGTGTTATTAAAACAGGACATGGAAATAAACATGAACTTATGTGTACCTAGCATGCCTGGTAGCCAAGATGAGGTTAAAATCTGCCTGAAGGAGGCCAGAGAGGCATACGGTAAAAAGCTAGAGAGGAAGCTGGGTGAAAACAACATGCGGGAAGTCTGGAATGGTATGAAAGCCATTACAGGCTGCAGCAGCAAGGGCAATGTGGGCTGCATGGACCTCCAGCGAGCAGAGGAATTGAACACCTTTTTTAATCGTTTCAGTTCCCCCCAACGACCTGCTCACCCCCACAGCCTTCTCCAGGCTCCTCTGACCAACACTCTCCTGCAGTACCTTCGTGCGCCTCTTTATGTCTGACACAACCGCTCTCTACTCCCACCTCAACTCCTCCCTCAATCACGGTAGAAGAGGTGACCAGGGAGCTGCGACGTCTGCATTCGAGGAAGGCCGCGGGTCCGGACCAGGTCTGTCCAAGGCTCCTAAAGACGTGTGCAGCGAAGCTGGGTTACCCTCTACAGCAGGTCTTCAACCTGAGTCTGCGGCTGGGGAGTGTCCCCTCATTGTGGAAAACATCCTGCATTATTCCAGTTCTGAAGAAGTCTCGCCCTCGGGAGCTGAGTGACTACAGGCCGGTCGTGCTCACGTCCCACATGATGAAAACACTGGAGCGACTGGTTCTGCAGCTTGTGCGACCCCAAGTGCAGGCAGTGAGGGACCCTCTCCAGTTCGCTTACCAGGAGAGGGTGGGTGTTGAAGATGCTGTCCTCTACCTCCTGCACCGCACCCTGACATACCTGGATGTGGGGGGATGCACTGTAAGGATGCTTTTCTTTGACTTCTCCAGTGCTTTTAATACATCACAGTCTTCTCCAGGAGAAACGTATCATCATGGCTGTGGACCCCCACCTCGTGCTCTGGATTTCGGATTATTTGACCAACCGGCCACATTTTGTACAAGTGGGGGGATGTAGGTCCTCTACATTGACATGCAGCACTTGAATACCTCAGGGCACGGTGCTTTCACCCCTCCTCTTCACCCTCTACACTACAGACTTTCACTACAACTCCAATACATGTCACATGCAGAAGTTCTCAGATGACACCACAATTGTGGCATGTATTGGGGGGGTGAAGAGAGGGAGTATAGGAGCATGGTGGGGGACTTTGTGGGATGGTGCCAGCAAAACAAGCTCCTGCTCAACAACACCAAAACAAAGGAAGTGGTGCTAGACTTCAGGCAGGCGCCAGCCTCTCTGCAGCCCATCATAATTGACGGATCCAAGGTGGAGGTGGTTTCCACCTATAGGTACCTTGGGCTGCAGCTGGATAACAGGCTGAGCTGGGCAGCTAACATGGATGCTGTCTATAAGAAGGGACAGGGTAGAATGTACTTTCTTAGGAGGCTGGCTTCATTCAGGGTCTGCTCCAAGTTATTGTACATGTTCTATCAGTCCATCGTGTCCAGTGTTCTTTTCTACGCCGTTGTGTGTTGGGGGTGCGGTGTGAGGAAGGAGGACATTCTGAGGCTGAATCGGCTCATTAAAAAAGCAGGCTCTGCGGTGGGACTGTGTTTGGACCCTGTGGAGAGGGTGCTGGAGCGGAGAATACTCTCCAAGATCAGGACAGTCCTGTCCAATCAGAGCCACCCCCTGAACTCTGTGATATCCAAGCAGGGGAGTGCCTTCAGTTCCAGATTCCTCTCCCTCAGATGTTCTACTGACAGACTGAAGAACTCTTTAGTCCCTCGGGCCATCAGGCTGTATAATGTAGCCACATCAGCCAGGGGCAGCAGATGGGGGCTATAAATGCCAAAACATAGTGTCAGGTGCCTTGACTCCTGTCACTTGTTGCACTTTGTATGCTGTTGTTGTACTATTTATTTATTAACTTGTCTCGGTGCTGTTTTTATTCATTAACTTATTTTTTAACTTGTGTAACTTTTATATGTATGAATGAGAGCGACAGACGCCACAATTTTCCTTGGAATTAATAAAGTATTTATCTATTTACAGATGTGTAGGCTAAAGTTTGTATAAAATCCCAACGTTGCAAATCTTTATTGCAGTTAGTCACAGTACAGAAAATAACTAGATGTGAATAGTGTTTGATTAAAAGTACTCATCGTGACAGATTAGGTGTAAGGTAATAACTACTAGTACTTGTTTATGGCTACTTCCATTAGGGGGCGCCACAACGGACCAGATCATAAGAATAATGTGAACTTTATTAATCCTGAAGGAAATTGTTTCATCCATCACATCTCACACTGTCCCCTGTCACAGCAACCACCTGTATGTCCTCCCTCTTCTCCCCCTGAAGGCTCTATGTTCAGCATCCTACTCCCTATACCCCCTCCTCTGCACATGTCCAAATCATATTCTCCATTTCACTTCTCTAACTTTGTCTCCAAAACCATCTTACCTGTGCACTCCCTCTGATATTTATTCCTAATCCTGTTCAACCTCATTACTCCCAATAAAAATCGCAGCACCTTCAGCTCTCCCTCCCATCTTGTTGTTAGCACCACTACCTCTAAGCTGTACAACATACCTGGTCTCGCTGCCATTTTATAAATCTTCCCTTTCTTGCAGATATCCTATCACAAGTCACTCCTGCCACCTTTCTCCACCCACTCCACTGTGCCTGCACATGCTTCTTAAACTCTCGACCACTATCTCCATTAATTTGGAAAGTTGATTCCAAGGACTCATCTGCTGTCACTACCTCTACTCCTTGCAAATTGCAGTTGTAAAAGTAGGGAGCAGCTTGAGACTATCCCTGGAAAGGTGGAGATATGCTCTCGAGAGAAGAGGAATGAAAGACAGTAAGAGCAAGACTGATTACATGTACATTTAGGGGAGGTGATGGTCTAGTGCAGGGGTGGCCAAGTTCGGTCCTCGAGAGCCACATTCCTGACATTCTTAGTTGTCTCCCTGCTCCAACACACATTCCTGACACTCTTAGTTGTCTCCCTGCTCCAACACACCTCGTGTTGGAGCAGGGAGACAACTAAGAATGTCAGGAATGTGGCTCTCGAGGACCGAACTTGGCCACCCCTGGTCTAGTGGTTAAGGTGTTGGGCTTGAGTCCAGAAGATCATGGGTTCAAATCCCCGCCTGACTGGAAAATCACTAAGGGCCCTTGGGCAAAGTCTTTAATCCCCTATTGCTCCCGGTGTGTAGTGAGCGCCTTGTATGGCAGCACCCTGACATCGGGGTGAATGTGAGGCATAATTGTATTCATTGAGATGGAAAAGAATAGAATAGAATAATTATTTATTGTCCACCGATGTGGAAAATTGTGAAAAAAGCGCTATATAAATGCAGTCCATTTACCATTACATGTGTGAATGAGGGGGAGCACAGTGGAATAGTAATATTGCAAGTACAGGTGACATTGAGATGGTTTGAGCATGTACAGAAGAGAAACCCAGCATAGAAAGACGATGCTGAGGGTAGAGTCACCAGGCAGGAGGAGAAGAGGGAGACCAAAGAGGAGGTTTATAAATGTAATGAAGGAAAACATGCAGGTGGTTGGTGCGACACAAGATGTTATGGGCATGGTGAGATGGAAATGCAACATCTGTTGTGTTGACTGTTGATAGGATAAGCTGGAATAGAAGACTATAACAATCTTTGTACATACATTAAAAATATAACTTTTTCTGTGTAATTCAGTAAGGATTAATTGGTAAAAGTTTTTTTACAAAGATAAATTCTTTTTTTTTATCTCAGTGTTTCAGTTGCCTAACATCAACACATGCAGCAAACACAAGCCAAAAATTCAATTCAGATCACTTGATGAGTATTGTATTAATTAGCTAATTTTGGTTTAATAAATTGTTCTTATTCAAGCTGGAGGATACACCATCACATGGGTCTTAAAATGGTGCTAAGTAGTTTTTCCCACTTTATGGGTGGTCATGTGGGTTTTCAAGTGAGTCTTCAGGGCAAATGCTTTTCCACATTCAGAACAATAATATGGTTTGTATCCCTTATGAAACATCATATGGGTTTTCAGATAGTCATTTCTGTTAAATGTTTTTCCACACTCAGAGCAGCTAAATGTTTTTTCGCCTGTATGAATTAACATGTGCATTTTCAAAAGACTGTTTTGGTTAAAAGTTCTTCCACACTCAGGACAATGAAAAGGTCTTTCTCCTGTATGAGTTAGCATATGGGTTTTTTGACTACATTTTGTGTTAAAAGTTTTTCCACACTCAGAACAACGAAAGGGTTTTTCTCCTGTATGAATTAGTATATGGGTTTGCATATGTGCTTTTGTGTTAAATGTTTTCCCACACTCAGAACACTCAAATGAGGTCTTTCTCGTATGGATGACCATATGCCTCTTCAAATTGCACTTTTGGCTGAACACATTCCCACATTTGGAACACTTGAATGTTTTCTTTCCTGTATGAAGCATCATATGTGTTTTCAGATTGCCATTTCTGTTAAAAGCTTTTCCACACTCAGGACACCTAAATGAGGTCTTTCCCATATGGATGGCCATATGCCTGTTCAAATTACTCTTCTGGCTAAATATTTTCCCACATTCAGAACACTTGAATCTTTTCTTTCCTGTATGAGCCCTCATATGCATTTTCAGTTTTCTGTTTCGGTTAAATGTTTCACCACACTCAGAACCACCAGCACCAGCATTACATCTGTTCCCAGAAACAGGGATTATCTTGTTTTCCAGGGAGTTTAAACATGATTTAGCTTCTTCGGTCTCCTTAAAATCAACACCACTGATATCACATTCAGGACCATTAGACTGTGAAATCATGGCATTGCTACATTGATGTAAGTAATTGTCTTGAACCATCCTCCCATCTGGTTTTGATCCTGCCCACTCCTCTCCATCATTTTTGGTTTTTATCTGTTCACCTGAGCTGCTGGCAAGTGGTTCAGCCTCCCTGTTCTCCTCACTTTTGAGCTGATCATAATTTGAGGACTCAGGTTTCACATCATTGACTGCGTGCATGGAGGAATTAACCTCCAGCAGGAGACGGTGCTCTCGTTTCGCACAGGTCCATGGCTCCTCCTCTTTCTTTTTAAAGTGATGGAGTTCTGGGTCCTCTTGGTCCAGACTGGAGGTCCATGCTTGTTGCTTAGCGGGAACCTCTGCTTCTCTTACCAACAGCTGCTGCTGAACATCTACATAAAACAAGCACACATATGAATAACAATTACAACAACAGCAAAAGCAATGACAAAGTGTTCTGTATAAGGCACAGTTTAAGGGTCCTGGCAGATGAGAGCAGATGAGGAGACAGTAAGGCACTTATAAGGTTCAGGGTGTTGCTATGTGGTGAGTTGGGTTTTGTCATACCCTGCTGGCGACATGTTACCTCCATGCGGCAAATAAGAGGTGCAAATTTTGGGGGCCTGCACTCAGCCTGTGGAAAGTTGCTGCGCAGATTGCAGTTTCCTGTTTGTGTGTGCAAACTAGGTCAATGTCACTCCTTATCAACCCCAACTATGTAATGGAAATTTTGTGTCCCTACACTTAACCTGTGTAAAATTATTGGTAGTACTGAATTTTCCCATTTGTGTATATCTGTGTGACCTTGAACTCACACAGTACACAATACCTAAGAAGTCCTTGAGTAGTGCAAATTTGGTGGGCCTGCAACCAAGCTATGGAACGTTATTGTATTGTGAGTACTGCTTTTATCTAGTTTTTTCCTCTGTGACCTTGAAAATTAGATAAAGTAAGTCACAGAACTTGACAAGGATCCTCAAAAGGTGTGGATAGTGATGGGGTCAATCTGATCAAATATCGGTATTGGCTTCCAATACCAACGCAACTCACGGATTGGAATTTTCTGATGCAACCTGGAAACTTTTCCAATCCAGGACCCATCTGCATGTGTGCTGATAGACTGGCTGCTGGGCTTTGCTGTGTGTGGGGCAGGGGTGCCTGCAGTTTCAGCCAGAGTGCTAATGCTGGTTCTCTGACTTTTAACGGGAGGAAGGATCCCACAGTTTACCCAGACAGACTTCAACCATAAGTAAATTAAGTAAATGGACTGCATTTATATAGCGCTTTTCCATCTACATCAGATGATCAAAGTGCTTTACACATCAACGCCTCACATTCACCCCAATGTCAGGCTGCTGCCATACAAGGCGTCCGCTACACAACAGGAGCAGCTAGGGGATTAAGGACCTTTCCCAAGAGCCCTTAGTGATTTTCCGGTCTTGATCCTCTGGTCTCAAGACCCAACACTTAACCACTAGACCATCCCCTCCCCCATACTTTTATTTATGGTTTTGTGGCATTTTGGAAATGTGCACGTTTCGGGACTTAATTTTTAGTTTTTGCTCCAACACTTGCTTTGACAATGTAAACATATGTTTCCCTTGTCAATAAAGCTCCACTGAAATTGAACTGAGAGAGCGCTGTCTTTTCTCTACAAAGTCTATGCTTTTTTTCAAGACCTGCCATTTCTCATCAATCAAGATTTGGCTGATTTGATTTTTTTTCCACAGGGGTGCAGTTAAAAAGCTCTCAGTTGGATCTCGGTGTTCTTAACTGAGTGTCTTGCAGTGGTCCTAAGCAGGCTTTTTAGGAATTTATTAGAGCAAAACAGAACAAAGGAATACAGTGACAACTCTCAGTATCTACAACAAAGAATCAGATGTAATAACGAAGCAATTATAAACCTCCAAAGAAAATACAATCTGCATTACATCATTTCCTCTATGAGTCTGGTGGACTGTATCCGTTATAATGCGGTCTGAAGCGTTTACTTTGAAAATTACAGTGTTTAAAGCAGGCCACCTAGATATCCCAGCTAGGAATAATGGAATAAGACTCTGTTTCTATTTTGTGGGTTTTCTTCCCTAACTGGGGCCATGATTAAGAGGGACGGCCAGGGGCTAGAGGTGAAATTATTGGACCAACAATGTTTTATTAATCAGGAACGAAAGTCGGAGGTTCGAAGACAATCAGATACAGTCGTAGTTCCGACTATAAGCGATGAGAACCAGCGATCCAGCGGTGTTATTCCGATGACCCGCTGGGCAGCATCCGGTGTACCGGGAAGATGGAAGAGACTCAAAATGGGAAAACTCACCCGGCCCAGGCATGGAAAGGATGAATAGATTGATCACTCTTTTGCTCCCACCGGCTCCCATCAGTGTTTATTCTCGCCCTTCTTTGTTGGTGGAGCGATTTGTTTGGTTACCGATAACGAACGAGACTCCGGAACGCTTGCTAATTATGCGGTCCTGTGCAGTCGGCGTCAGCTTCTTAAAGGGCCAAGTGGCGTTCAACCACACGAGACTGAGCAAAAACATGGGTAATTGTGACAGTAGTGAGGAAGAAAGCAGACATGCAAACTCCAGCCGAATTGTTTAAGCCTGCAGCAAACCAGTGCTTGAGTCCCGTGACCGTTGACCTGGAAGTGCTACAGGCTCTCCCAGGCATGCGCACTCGTAACTATAGACATCTTTACAGTGTCAAATCTTGCGTGTAATCACGTTCTCGCTGGGGAGGCCAATATTTCGTTGTCAGTGTAAACAAGACTTGCAGCAACTTGTTTGCAACACTGCATCGTTATGGAAGTGAGTTCAACCAAAATATGTATTTAGGTGTTTAACTAAGATAATCATGAATCTTTAATGTGAGTTTTATAAAAACAAACAAACAAAAAAAAGTTGCGTGTCAGGAACCGGTTCTTTTCGGGTATCCTTAAGAAATGATTCGATCCATCGACATCAATAGCCTTTTTGCTTAACGATTCCCTTATCGGTCCCTCAGAGTGGCCGCTGTTTTTGGGGGTGTTTGTCAGGAAAATGATCATTTCTCTACAGTGATTACAGACCCTGCAGCAGATCTGTATAATCAACCGTTTCTGCAGCATGGCTTTGCTTTGAACCTTGAACCAATGAAGCAGTGCTTCGATCTGCTGCTTCGTTGGTTCCTTTTATTTCACTTTATCTTAATTTTTCCCTACTAAAACCCTAAAGAGTATATGTCTGAGTAATATTTACCTTTTTATGTTAAACTGACCTGTTTATGGTCTTCTGAAACAGTTGATAGATGTATTTTATAACTTAAAAACAAGACCGATGCTAATACATTAGCGTGTCTATGGCATTTTCAATGTTAAAGTTAGCATTAAAGTAGACCTGCATTGAAATAAATGTGGTCAGATTTCAGAAAGAAATAGCTGATATGTATTTATAAGACCCTTGTGAATGCAGTCAGGTAAATCTGTAAACCCAAATTTGTAATTCAGCTGAGAAATCTTCGTTTAAAAATGACAAATTTGCAGCTAAAATTTATCCCTCCGTGAAAACAGTTTGTACATCCGGATCATTTCCATGACGTCGGGAACAAGACGGAGCGCTCCCGCCTTCAGTCCGATCCCACATTGAAATTGATTTTATCTGTTAGTAATGTTACGGTTATACACATCCTAGTTTCAACATCCACAAGTAAGCGGCAATGAATGTGAGATACAGCTCTGCATGCTCAGATCAGCGGCGACATCAACAGCGGATGCCGTTCTTCCTCGACGCCTCTCTCTCTGCCTCCGATGCGCTTACCGAGTGCATGTGCTCGTTAAATGCCGCCGCGGGCCACTCACACCCCCGTGTCTGCTGTGCAGCCGCAGACATGGCTCTGTCTACTGAATGGAGATGCAGCCAACTTGGCACAAGTCCAGAGACTACACTCGCTGTTTTAATGCGAAGCGGCTGGTGACACCTGTTGCTCGCAAGGACAGAATTCGTGTGGCAAAATCCGCAGCGCCGCACGTCTCGGTAATTGGAGCCACAGAGCTCCGTGGACGCTGAGAGAGGTTTATATCTTTTTAATGACTTGAATTCTTTGCGGGTCCCGCCTCCGTACCTTGCGACAGTAACACCGGAGGCGAAAGACAGTAGATTTTTGCGACACCACTCAATCAAACGGGCGTATGAAAAAGTCCCCCAAAATAATTTTCAAGCACAAATAAAAGAAATGTGTACTCACCAAGCGTACCGCAAGACAATATGAAGTTTTAAAAAGTAGATCCTTCCGTATAAGACAAGAAAAAGGTGCAGATGCAAACTGACGTAATTCCACAAATTACAGTTGGTGCGTGCAATGCATGCTGGTATAGGGTCTTTTCCCTGACGTCTCGGCAGCGTCCCGGATGTGCTGACAGTTTTGCGGAGGGCTAAATTTTAGCTGTAAATTTCTCATTTTTAAATGAAGATTTCTCTGTTGAATGACAGATCTGGGCTTGCAGATTTACTTTACTACATTCAGAAGGATGTTATGTGTAAATATAAGTCATTTTTTGGTCCAAAGATCTGACTGCATTTATTTCACTGCAGGTCTACTTTAAGCTGAGCCATTATCAAGCTCCCTCCCCAGCACGCAAAGGATTCTGGGATACTCTAAAGGGGGACTTTGACCAGCTTTTATTTCTGTTGTTCTAAACATCTTAATTCTAAAATACTTTGCATTATTCATGGATAACTGTGCAAGGTTTGACTCATTACCATGTGCAAAAAACAAACATAAAAAAAACCCAAACCTGTTTTGTCATCAGCGTTAAAAACCGGATGCAGTAGTTTTCTTAATGTCTCGTTCTCCTCTTTTAAACCACGAATTTCCTCTTCGTGTTCCGCTATCGTTCTTTCAAACAGCTCAAATATCTCTTCTTCATCATCTGCAGGTAGTCGCTGCTTCAGTAACGCTCTCAGAATTAGGACTTTCGACATGTTACATACAAAATGCCCAGCTAGCAGGCTAAGCTAACTCCAATAACTGTGGAAGCTAACCGGAAAGAAGAAAAACATATGAATATCCTGCATTTAATGTTGAAGCAGACACACACGGAACTTCAGTTCAGGTGGATATCAGGTCAGCTTTCGCTTAAAAAAAAAAAGGAGTCTGCCGTCAAAGCTTCACAACACGCGTCATCTCAGGAAGTCGTAACCTTCACAACTTTCCATTGACCTTCAAAATAAAACTACGGGAGGCTTGTTCACAAAGTGGCTTCCTCTTTGCCACTTCTTTTGCTTCAGTTTTTTTTTTTTTCCCCCAACTTTTATGTTTGTTGCATGTCCATGTTGCATGAAGCTGAGTGGAATAAGGAGCTGGGACACCAATATTCAGGCCTGACTTGGATTTCCAGTCACAAGTGTCCCAGTCCATCCAGCAGTAAATGGTACTGGCCTTGGTTGGAGAAATAAGAAGATAAACTTTACTGATCTCACAGAGGAGAAATTCACGTTACGTCAGGTCTTAAGAAAACACACAAGGTGGGTGCAAGTAGACGAATATGTTCATCAAACAGCGTGTACAAGGATAAGCAATGATAATAATACTTGTAACAGTACCAAGACATAAGAAATGAGGTAGAAATAGAATATATATATATATATATATATATATATATATATATATATATATATATATATATATATATACACACACACACACACACACACACACGCGCAAATAACCTGCATCATCCAGAGGGAGTCATATAAATTTATCTGCTTTCCTCTCTTATCTCCTTCTCAACAGGACTACCTTGGTTAAATAAAGGTTAAATTAAAATTAGGAGCATGCCCGACATTGTCAGGCATGCATACAAGCACGAAGGGGCCATACAAACTACTCAGGACTATTTTGAGTTGCTGCAACGAAATTTTTGGCAAAATAGACATGCCTACTGCATCATTTTTTTACTTTGATTTTCAGGGTGTCTTTGAATTCAGCCCTCTGTAGTAGTGATGGGATGATGATACCTCAAGGAGTGTATTGACACTACACAAACTGTGTCGGCACTGTGTTGACACTGAGTTGGTCGCTCAATAGTGACACCTGCAGTAGTTATAAAATCATTGCAGGTAAATAAGATGGAAAAGCTAACGTGCTGCAAACGCAACATCAGCCTGTGAAATGGTTAATCGCCAGTCCTCTATTTAAAATATGATCTCATCATTGCATAATTTCATGTGCTCAGTTTGTGTGTCGAGTTAAGCTGTTCATGAGAAGAGTTTCAAATGTGCTTAAAACCTTGTTTGTGTAAATGCTAAACTGATTTGGTTTGTAAAATATAGCAAATTTGTCTGTAATAAAATTCAGAGTTAAAATTTGTAACTTGTGTATGGAAATTTGTTAACTTAAGTGTTAAAGCATATGAAATAAAAGACTGAAAATAGATTCATTTATGCATTTTTATTGAGGAACAAAGGTTTCTGAAGGAGATTTCTCCTCTTACACACCAGTTCCCCTGCCTTAGAAAAAACTCTTTCACAGGGTACAGATGAAGATGGTGAGCATAAAAATTTCAGTGCGAGTTGATAAAGGTGTGTATATGTTTTCTGGTTATTCTTCCAGTATTGTAAAGGAGTACAAACATATCTAATTGGAAAAATAATAGTAAACAATGCCGAAGGAGAAAAAGATTTATCTTATTTGGCGTCAAAAGATCAAAATTATTCCAGACTGGGGACACGTGATTTTTTTCTTAAAGCAATACGGGGTTTCACTCTTGTGTGCTCGGCAGTGTTGACGCACCAGTGTTGTTCATCCCATCACTACTCTGTAGGTTGACAATTTTCATTTCCATCAAACAATGTGGCATCCTTTTGTTCCCAACGCATTATCCAGTCAATATCAGGAAAGACATCCAGCATGTTTTTTTTCTATTGACAACTAATGTCTTTTCAAAGTGTTCCTTTCATTTTTTTTCAGCAGTGTATATTGTGGAGTTGAAATGTGCTTGACAACTGAGATGGACTGTTTGTGTGTCTGGGTGGTTGCCATTCAGGACCTCACATTCATAGTGTTCATCATGTTATCATTAAGGGCACCATAACACAATGTTACCAATTTTCCAGTGAAGCTGACAACAGTATTATAGTAGGGTTAAAAAGAGAGCCATATTTATGAACGTGAGAGCTTTACTGGTGTGTCAAAAATAATACATTCATACAGCATAGAGCACAGTTGTCCACATGCTGAACACAAAACCAGATTTCTATAATGGCATTTTAAACTACCATTAAATAGAAATCAAGAGTCTCAAAAGACAAAAATTAAAGAAAAAAAAAAATGTTATGTCACAAAATCATCCAAAAAGACTTCATGAAGTCAATATCCTTGTTTATAATTACCTACAAATGCAGCTGCTCTGCACTGTGCATGCTTGATCCTGTGTGATTTCAGAAGCTAAGCAGAGTAGGTCTTGTTTAGTACTCAGATGGGAGACCTCTTCAGAAGACCAGAGACCGTGTAGATTTCTCGGTATAAAACTGGAGATGCATCAGGAAGGGCATCAGCCATAAAATTTGTGCTAACTCCCAATGTGGGTGTGTACTGAATCCACTGTTGTGACACGGTACTACATATGGGCCAACCAAAAGGTAAACAACATAAATTCATACAACCAAAGAACTATAAACAAAATGTCTTGATACAAGCATGCATATATATATAAAGTAAGTCCCTTTGGCTGCTCCCTTGTTTGCACTTGGGGTCGCCACAGCAACTCCAAGGTGGATCTGCATGTTGAATTGGCACATGTTTTACGCCGGATGCCCTTCCTGACCTTCTGAACTGAAACCAAGCGCATTAACCACTTGGCCACCACCCCTGTTATATATATATACACTCAACAAAAATATAAACGCAACACTTTTGGTTTTGCTCCCATTTTGTATGCGATGAACTCAAAGATCTAAAACTTTTTCCACATATACAATATCACCATTTCTCTCAAATATTGTTCACAAACCAGTCTAAATCTGTGATAGTGAGCACTTCTCCTTTGCTGAGATAATCCATCCCACCTCACAGGTGTGCCATATCAAGATGCTGATTAGACACCATGATTAGTGCACAGGTGTGCCTTAGACTGCCCACAATAAAAGGCCACTCTGAAAGATGCAGTTTTATCACACAGCACAATGCCACAGATGTCGCAAGATTTGAGGGAGCGTGCAATTGGCATGCTGACAGCAGGAATGTCAACCAGAGCTGTTGCTCGTGTATTGAATGTTCATTTCTCTACCATAAGCCGTCTCCAAAGGCGTTTCAGAGAATTTGGCACTACATCCAACCAGCCTCACAACCGCAGACCACGTGTAACCACACCAGCCCAGGACCTCCACATCCAGCATGTTCACCTCCAAGATCGTCTGAGACCAGCCACTCGGACAGCTGCTGGAACAATCGGTTTGCATAACCAAAGAATTTCTGCACAAACTGTCAGAAACCGTCTCAGGGAAGCTCATCTGCATGCTCGCCGTCCTCATCGGGGTCTCGACCTGACTCCAGTTCGTCGTCGTAACCGATTTGAGTGGGCAAATGCTCACATTCGCTGCCGTTTGGCACGTTGGTGAGGTGTTCTCTTCACGGATGATGCGAAGGAGATGTGTTGCACTGCATGAGGCAAATGGTGGTCACACCAGATACTGACTGGTATCCCCCCCCAATAAAACAAAACTGCACCTTTCAGAGTGGCCTTTTATTGTGGGCAGTCTAAGGCACACCTGTGCACTAATCATGGTGTCTAATCAGCATCTTGATATGGCACACCTGTGAGATGGGATGGATTATCTCAGCAAAGGAGAAGTGCTCACTATCACAGATTTCGACTGGTTTGTGAACAATATTTGAGGGAAATGGTGATATTGTGTATGTGGAAAAAGTTTTAGATCTTTGAGTTCATCTCATACAAAATGGGAGCAAAACCAAAAGTGTTGCGTTTATATTTTTGTTGAATATATATATATACATATATATATATATATACACACACAACCCCAATTCCACTGAAGTTGGGGCGTTGTGAAATGTAAATAAAAACAGAATACAATGATTTGCAAATTATCTTCAACCTGAAGATAATTTGGATGAAAAAGAAATTCTGAGAATTCTTCTTGAGATGTGTGGCAACGTCATCACAAACTTCAATGTGCGTGTTGCAGCTGTAATCCAAAGAAGAGGAGCGTGGATTGAACATGTCATCGATTATTGAACTGTGCAGAAAACAAGAGAGTAAGTCCCTTCGGCTGCTCCCTTGTTTGCACTCGGGGTTGCCACAGCAAATCCAAGGTGGATCTGCACAGGTTTTACGCCGGATGCCCTTCCTGACGCAACTCCACATTACATGGAGAAATGTGGCAGGGGTGGGATTTGAACCCAGAACCTTCTGCACTGAAATCAAGCGCATTAACCACTTGGCCACCACCCCTGCGTGCAGAAAACAAGAGACAAAGTGGGAAATCTTTGGCATCAAATGTTAATTTGATGCTTCTGTTACAAGTCTGTAAATAAATTTTTCAAATAAGTTCTCATTTAAAAAACTTGTGTATGACCAAAAAGTGGTAACATTTTATTGGCCCACCCTGTATATTTTATTTTTCATTTCATTTATTTATATAGCACCAAATCACAACAAAGTCACCTTAAGGCGCTTCACACAAATAAAAAAAATCAGGCATCAGAAAAAAGAATCAGGCATCAGAAAGATAACAAATACAATACAATACAATTTGTTAGCATTAAGCAACAAGAAAAACAAAAGAAATACCAAGGTGATCGCCAGCCACCAGCCCCAAGCCTCAGCAAAAGACCCAGAATCTAAATAAAGTTGAGGCCATAGCACACTCCGTTTCCTAATAAAATGAATTAAAAGATTATAAAGCACAGTAACACACTATGCCAGTATGCTAGCCATACGAAAGGGAAAATAAGTGCGCCTTAAGTCTGGACTTGCAAGTCTCTACAGAATCTGACCGTTTTATTGATGGAGGGAGATCATTCCACAGAACAGGGGCACAATAAGAGAAAGCTCTGTAACCCACAGACTTTTATATATAAGTTGAACTATTTTTTTTTTAAATGTATGTATATAGAACTGGTCATAAATGTACATACATTAAAATGTAAATCAAGTTTTTTGTGTGATCAATAAATTCTACAAGATCTATCAAAACATCCAACCTTCATCTCAACATGAGGAAACAATATGCATTTTATTTTGTTATATTTCATTCAGTCTTGCTTTTGTCTTGTTTGCGTTCAAGTGTGGGTGTTTGCACAAATATGAGTGAGTGCATAGGAGAGATGTTGGTTAGGTCAATGTATTTTGTATGTTATCTTCATATGAGTGGGGATACATTGTTATACATAAAGATAACCTGTTTGTTGTGGATGATGAACCCAACAGGGTTCACTTAATTTGATCCCTTATGAACTTTATCAGATCTTGTTGGACTATATTAAGTACCCGCTTTTGACTAATAATAAAAATTATGGAGAAAAAAAAATGTTTTTGGTGTCATTTAGTAAGGATCATTCAATAAAGGTACTTTGAAAAGATTTTCTTTCTTTTCTGCTTTGCTTGCTTAATACAACACATGCAGAAAACAAATGCCAAATATTTAATTCAATTCAGCTGCATTAATCAATTAATTGAGTAACCAATATGATAATCTTTGGATTTTTTATGAATAACTGATCCTTGTTCAAGCTGAGCATGCACACCCCGCAAGAGGTCATAAAATGGCACCAAATTTTTTTTTATTTTTTATTTTTTACAGCGTTCAATGGGTCCCAGACCCTGTGTGGGTGTTCATATGTCTTTTCAAGTGACTGTTCAGGACAAATGCTTTTCCACATTCAGAACAATAAAATGGTCTGTATCCTTTATGAAATGTCATATGGGTTTTCAGATAGTCATTTCTGTTAAATTTTTTCCCACATTCAGAACAGGTAAATGGTCTTTCTCCTGTATGAATTAGCATATGAATTTTCAAAAGACTGTTTTGATTAAAAGTTTTTCCACACTCAGAACAGCGAAAGGGTCTTTCTCCTGTATGACTTAGCATATGGGTTTTCAGACTACATTTTTTGTTAAACGTTTTTCCACACTCAGAACAATTAAACGGTCTTTCTCCTGTATGAATCAGCATGTGGGCTTTCAAACGTCCTTTTGTGTTAAATGTTTTTCCACACTCAGAACAGCCAAACGGTCTTTCTCCTGTATGATTTAGCATATGAATTTTCAGATTGCTGTTTCTGTTAAATGTTTGTTCACACTCAGAGCAGTGAAAGCGTCTTTTACCTGTATGAATCCTGAGATGAGCTTTCAAATTACTTGAATTGTAAAATGTTTTTTCACACTCAGAACAGCTAAAGGGTCTGTCTCCTGTATGAATTAGCATGTGGGTTTTCAGATGGTTGATTCTGTAAGTTTTCCCACACTCAGGACACTTAAATGAAGTCTTTCTATGGGTGGTCATATGCCTCTTCAAATGACCCTTATGGCTAAATGCTTTTCCACATTTCGAACATTTGAACATTTTCTTTCCCATATTAACCATCATATCGGTCTTCAGATTGCTGTCTCGGTTAAATGTTTCACTGCACTCAGAACAGTGACATAGTTTCTCTCCTGTATGAATTCCATTGTGTCTCATCAGATTCCTCTTGTGAACAATCCTTTGATCAGACTCTGGGTTAAATGTTTTAAGACCAGCATTACATCTGTTATCACAAACAGGGAGTATCTCATTTTTTGGGGAGTTTAAACTTGATTTAGGTTCCTTGGATTCCTCCCAATTAACATCACTTTCAGGTCTAGCAGAGTGCGAAACCACAGCATCACTATGTGACTGTAAATAACTTTCCAAATTGCCAACTGGTTCTGCTCTTCCCCAGTCCTCTTTACCATCTTCAGTTTTCATCTGTTCAGCTGAGCTACTCGTAAGAGGCTCAGCCTCCATGTTCTCCTCACTTTTGAGCTGATGGCAATATGAGGAGGACTGAGGCTTCATATCATCGTTTGCATGCATGGAGGAATTAACCTTCGGCACTTGAAGATGCTCTCTTTCTTCATAGGTCCACAGTTCCTTCTCTTCATTTTTAATGTGATGGAGTTCTGGCCTTTTCTGGTCCACATTAGAGGTGCACTGTTGCTGAGGGACAACCTCTGCTTCTTTTACCAGCAGCTGCTGTACATCTATCAAAAATAAACACAGTAATTAATATTAACAATAATAATCATCATCTGTCGGGATATTCCTATCTGATCACATCTGAACAGAATCGACCAAATCAAGGCATTTTTGGATTGATCAGTACTGATTAAATAAAAAAGGATTCAGCCTGAATCATCAAATAAGTGCAAATGTGTTCCCCCTGCTTCACTTTAGAATCTTGGTGCCAAGGGACCCAACAGTGGTGACTGCTTTTGCTTCATAACAGAGCCACGGTGTGCTTTTTAAGTGCAATTTAACATGCTTTCAATATGCAACAAGCCTATTTTATTCACACAGACTGTCAATGAGTGTCAATCTCTCTGATAAGCCTGAAGCTGTAACAGGCAGTGCTCAGTGCTGCCACAGTAAAAGTTTATTTCATACCGGTTCAAATATGCACCAAGACTGTTTCTGCTGGACGATGGGTATGATATGACCTAATTTTCTAGCCAGACAATGATTTCCACAAAATATAAGCTTTTCTTCATCATCTTCACCACTATAATGCCTGTTTATAGAGACAGTATAGTCACATTCCAAGAGAGTTGAGTTGAACACCCCGTCTCACCAGACTAAAGGTCCACTTTTGAATATTTTTTCTTCTTTACATACAAGCAATAATATGAGCAAAGCGACGCGCAGTGGCACAAAGCTGGTATACTGCGTCCTAAAAAGGAAGAGTTAAATTTTGAGTCCACAGTGAAACAGGAAATGTTAACTGTTGAACACTTCCTGAACTGACAACTGAGGAGATCTCGTGGGATCTCACAGGAATTCAGTGGCAAGTTGAGACTGAAACAGGACGTGCCAAATTTTGAGTTCACAGTGAAACGGGAATTGTCAAATGTTGAACACTTCCTGGCATGGGCAGAGCTAGAGGGGAGGCCAGGATGGCACTGGACTCCCCTGAAATCTGGAAGAACACCCCAGGTGCCACCCCAGATGATTGACATGTCACTGCACCACACGTCTGGTTGAAAAGAGCAAACTGTATTTTGAAATTGGTGACATATATTAACTGCGAGGTCCCTCCTGTACAGTAGTTGGTGGTGTGTACCACAAAAAGTTCTAATTCACCTTAGTAGAAGAAGAAAAATCTTCCGAGCCAGATTTGAACCTGAATACGTTCTCTGAACCATGGGCAACTAATGATACCAGTTATATCGGTGAGTAAATGACCATATTTTATGCCACAAATGAGGTCCAGGATATTAAAAGTGACATTTATTCTTTAATTCAGGTTGATATATATATATATATATATATATATATATATATATATATATATATATATATATATATATATACACACACACACACACACACACACACACACGTTTCTCCAGTGATTTTAGATTAATAAAACTAGTACACAGCCAGCTGATTCATGCTCTGTTGGCTTATATGAGATGTATTTTGTGTCTGTCTGTTGGCAGCAGCTGCGGTAAATCCAGATCCAATAGCATATCTTAAAGTTGCCGCAGTTAAAAAGCTCGTAGTTGGATCTCTGAGCTTTTAAAGTGGATATGACACCTAAAAAATGAGGTAAAACTGATATAAATATCAAAATATACATACAGTATAGTAAGTTGAAAGTGGTTTTAATTATTATCACTGGGAAATAAAGTTTGTTCAGTTTCTCAAAAGTGTGTTTCTTGGAAAGCACGCTGGTAGTGTTCCATCAGCGGTCACGTGATGCCGTGATGTCACAGCGTGTAGAGTCCCGTCTTTGTCTGTTAGATTAAGAAGAGGAACAGATGGATGTCAGCATGGACAAGACGAGATCAAGAACTTTTCTGATTCCTCTTCAAGTGTGGATTATTTCTGACTTGGATCCTGAGGATGTCGCAGTAGTGATTAGACCCTACAGATTGGAGCCGTATCTTTCGGACGAACATTCAAACCAGGAGCATTCTGGCAGCAAAATAATGCCGATGGTGTTTATGGCGGAGCCGAAGCAGAGGCAAGAGACGTGCCAATTCCAATGGATTTTGAAAGGTTGCAGAATATGGAATGGTAAAGTAGGCTTTGATTTTTGTTGCTGCTGTTTATAACACTAATTACAGTGGTCCCTCATTTATCGCGGGAGTTATGTTCTAAAAATAACCTGCGATAAGTGAAATCCGCGAAGTAGTCAGCGCTATTTTTTGCAATTATTATAGATGTTTTAAGGCTGTAAACCCCTCACTACACACTTTATACGTCAGATTTGGCGCAGCTCCACACAGCAGACAGGAGGGCGGTGTGAGTGGCCCGGAGGCATCAGAGGCAGTGAGAGCAATCGCGGTGATGCCGACCGGTGCCGCGACAGGCCCGCCTGATAAGGACGCAGAACACAATGCTCTGTTAAAACAAAAAAGCATGCAAAATTGCACTAAAAAAAAAAAAATCCGCAAAACTGCAAGGCCGCAAAAGGTGAACCGCGTTATAGCGAGGGACCACTGTATAGCATTTTCGATTCGAGCATCTGTTTACTGCCTTTGTTATTGTTCAGGAGCCGTGATAGTGTATTCATCTGTTTAGTTACGTTATTTTCACGAAAGAATAGAAAATAAACGGCAAAAGTTTCGAAAAAGATCGCCAAAAACAACAGTGAACATGCCGCCACCGTGTTTACTACGTAACTTCCTTGACCATTTCAAGATTATTGTGAACATATTATTTGGGGTTGACATTTCATGTGTTCCTGTGAGCGGTGTGAGAACATGGAGACGGTAGAGGAAAGTGTCTGCTGTCGGGAGCAAATGCGTGTGTGCGAGCGGAGCGAGCGGCAGCCTGACATTTCGTGCATCACACAACACCGCGGCTTTCGATCAATCTGCCTGGACTTGAAAAGGCTAAAACCTTTCGCCCTTGTGTTTGTGCAATATGCTGCGACACACTGGTCAGGCATATCGACAAACAAGTCCCTGAGAGCTGTGTTTAATCAAAGTTTCTGCCGCTAAAAAAAGTGTAAACAACGGCTGCCAGGCGCGCAAGCCGATGCGGTCTACACGGAGTGACGTATTTTAGGCTTGGTGCTCAGCGGGAAGCTGGTCACGGGGCGTGCACATTTTTCAGTGGTGGGATGTTCAAAGGTTATATATAACGGTAGAATCGCATCCATTTTCCCAAAACGCTTAGGTTGACCGAATTATATAACCTTTGTTACATGTAATAAGACTATGTTGTCTTTAAGTGTCATATCCACTTTAACGGCGTGTCCTACGGGATCCGAAATGTTTTTTTGTTTTTAGGACTTTACTGAGCAAACCAGAACAAAGGAATACGGTGACAACTCTCAGTGTCTATAACAAAGAATCAGATGTAATAACGAAGCGATTATAACCTCCAAAGAAAATATAATCTGCATTACATCATTTCCTCTGTGAGTCTGGTGGATGTATCCATTATAATGCAACACAGGAAACCTCACATGGACACGGAAAGGATGAACAGATTGATCATTGATTTTTTGCTACCACTGGCTCCTGTCAGTGTTTATTTTCACTGTTCTTAGTTGGCGGAGCTTTTTATCTGTTTAATTCTGATAACGAACAAGATTAACTAGGTATGGGGTCCTGTGTGGTCGGCATCAGCTTAGAGGGACAAGTGGCACTTGGCCACATGAGATTGAGCAAAAAGACTGGTAATTGTGACAGTAGTGAAGAAGAAAGCAGGCATGCAAACTCCAGCCATATTGTTTATACCTGCAACAAACCGGTGCTTGGGTCCCGTGACCATTGACCCCGAAGTGCTATAGGCTCTCCCAGGCATGCACACCCGTAACTGAGAGATGTCAAAGTCAAAGTGTCTTTATTTGTCTCCGTAAGGAGAAATTTTCCTTGGACAGGGTCTGCTACACAACAACACATCCAGTACATAGCACCCATGCTATGTACTGGCTTGATGGCTTATTGGCATAAGCTCCAGCCCCTCTGTGACCCTTGATTGTTGTAAGTGGGTATAGAAAATGAATGAATCAATGTTCCACCATGAAGCCGAATAACTGCAGATGAAATAAATAATCAATGAATCCACCTCATCCGAGTATTACAGAATAATAATTTAGAATAATTTATTGCCCTTGATTTTTGAAGATACAATCTCAGATATCAGTCATTGGCCCGAACCACTTTGTGTGTCTTTACCTACTAATGGCAACTCTCAACATGAAATCAAAGCCCAACATCATCTCTGCTGGTGAGTTCAAAGTTGAGCATGTTTTACATCTACCGTTAAAAATACAAATCTAAACTATAAAATAGTTTGCCATTATTCATGGATAAAACAAGCACGATTTGTTACACTACTATGTGCAAAAAAAAAAAAAAAAAAGAAAAAAAAAAGTCTAACCTCTTTTGTTGTCAGTTAAAAACAGCAACCAGTAGTTTTCTTTGTCGTTCGTTCTCCTCTTTTAAACCACAAAGTTTCTCCTCGTATTCTGCTGTTGTTCTTTCAAACAGCTCAAATATCTCTTCTTCATCATCTGCAGGTAGTCGCTGCTTCAGTAACGCTCTCAGAATTTGGACTTTAGACATTTTTCACACAATGACACAAACTGTTTCTACACACAAAAGGCCCCGTTAGCAGGCTAAGCTAACTCCGCTAGCTTTCAGAACTACAGAAAAGCAGAAGAAAAACGAAGTAAATGTCTTGAAGTTAATATTTAATCCGGGTCTAGGTTTACGCAGACACACAGTGAAATTATAGTGCTTCAGCTCAGCAGAATATCAGGTTAATTTTTGACAAATCGTTTCTAGCATCAAAACTGTTCCACAGACGAGCGCCATCTTAGGAAGTTGTAAATTTCATCACTTCCGATTTTGACCTTCAAAAAAAAACTGTAGGGGACTTGTGAAAAAAATTGGACCTGTTCGACACCACGAAAAGAAACTTAAAAAAATAGCTTGCTATGTGGTTTTGTTGCTTTCTTACGCTTTTTCCTTCTGTGTGTTGCTCAGTGGACATGTTTTGCATCACCAATATGTAGACCTAGGGTTCTATTTCCTATCACAATACCTGTAGTGTAGCGCTAATCGCACATTTTGTGATAAAAGCACCAAATTTTCAGGAGTGTTAGTATATGGCATGAAGTTTATTTTCAGATGTGTAGGCATTTCAGGCTTGACCCCTGAAAGTCGTGAGAGGTCATTGACTAGTATAATTGATAATTATTATTCTTCCTTTCTGTGAGTTGAAACAACTTTAATTCATTAGCAAGAAGCAGTTTTCAGAGACAACTACCCACCATATTCCTTTCCCCATGAGGCCTTGTGCAAATTATGGGTGACATTCCGGAACGAAGCAGAACCTGCGTTTCTTTACATACTAAGTGTGCAGGCTTTCTTCGAGTCTTAGAGACACGAACCATGTGGGAACACCAGCTATATAACTATTCCGTTGCCTATGGAGGGGTGGGTGAACGACATGAAGAAGTGGCCTAAGATAAGTTTGTTGCATTTTGAGCTACTTTCTGAACTCCGTTGCTTTGGATGGGGAGGCAATGACTAATCTGAAAAGCTCTGAGGTGTATCAGTACCTGCACAGCAATAAGGTAAGTCCCTTTCTGTTAAAAGAGGTCATGGGACATGATCTTATTTACCTTAAGGCAGACGTAGAACCCAGCCAAAACCTTAAAGTCCCTCATCACTGAGCCTGGGTTTTAGTTTCAACATTAGGTGAAATACAAAGAGCAGTGTGTTCATGCATCACAGGTCAAGACAGATCCTGCAGCCACACTGCTGCCATCCTTTGAAAGGTAAATGTTGATTATACAGGTAGTTTTAATAATAAATTTCATAGCATTTAATGATGTATGATGCTTAATATAAAAAATTATGTTTTGCTTATTATTTATTATTTTCATTTCCAGTTGAGAATGCACTCAGGGAAAGACGGACATTATGCACTGATGTAAAGAGAAAGTGGAATGCAGGTACAAGAAAGAATGCTGAGCTGAAAAGGGTGAAGCACATTCATTTTAAACATCATAAAGCACAAGTCACGAAGGCTCATCAGCATCAACAGCAGCTCCAAGTGTGACATCCCCCAAACTTTTCAAGGATTATGAAGAATTTGGCCCCCCTTCAACAGCGTTACAGATTAGTTTTAAATAGAGTGTTCTCAGAACCAGTGCAATCAACAGATGCCCCATACAGAGCACAGCACAATGCTGACTTACAGGAAATGTCTCAATTTTTAATGAAATCTATGTTAAACTAAGCCTGACTCAGGTGAAGTTGAGTGAGGAGACGCAAGTACAGAGTGCATCACAACTATGGCATGATGCAAGGAAGCTGCAAATGACTGAGCACAGCAAAATGCACTTAAACGGAGCACTAAAAACCCACAGAAATCCTTCAATGAACACTTGCACCCCACCTTCACTGGCATTACTGCCACAAAATATGGTAATGAAAATGTCGAGAAAGCCATACAGCCCATGGAGGATCAAGGGCACATTGTGGAACGGAGAGGTCTGGTGGTAAGTCCTGACCATCCCTGGTTTGGAGCAAGCCCAGATGGAATTCTGGACTCAACACATCTCCTAGAGATCAAGTGTCCACTGAAGTACAGCACCTCAGTTACATAGTTTCCAAATCAGCCAACTGGTGAAATCAGATTCTTAGAAGATAGGAGATATGTCATTCTTCCCAATAGGCCACGTGGGTACTACAGTACCTGCAGATCCAGCTGACAATGATGTATCTGCAGCTGCAGACCTGCAAGCTGGTTATCTGGACACCTACTAAGCACTTGGAGTTGGATATTTCATTTGATAATGACTTTACAGACATACATATGAAACACCTCCAGAATTTCTACTTATCACATACACTTCCTAGATTAGTGGATGAATTTTTTGCAAAGAAGGTTGTGCTCTGCTCCCATATCTAAATCTTTTGAAAATACAGTAAGCAGGTGTGTGTTACAGACATCCAAATATAAGGAAGGATGTAATTAGACATTGACAGTTGTTTTATTTTTTACTAGGAAAACTGTGTTTTCAATACATCTTTAAAATATTTCCAAACAAAAAAATACTAAATATAAAAGATTGCATCCATATATTATAGCATACAAGAAATCAGAAAATATACACAAGTTGGAGTGACGTTTCTGAGTCGTAGTTAAGTATTCTAACAAATGTCTATGAAAAGATATGTTAAAAATAAAATAGAGCTGGAGTTCAGTTTTCTGAACGTTCAGTAATATTTAATACGTACATATCTCTGAATGTATCAACATATGTGTAGGTATGTGCATAACATTAAATGTCTTCTGTTTTCTTGAAATTAGCTCAGCTCTTAAATTCACTAAACCTGCACAAATCTTGAGAATCATATCAATATTAGGGACCAAGTTGATTGGCACGGTTTGTGAGAGAATCTTGTAGAGCTTAAGACGCCTTATTGCCCGCTTAACGTGAATGCGAGCATGAGCAATGAGGCATGTACGTGTGACCCCGTTTGTCAGCTGGCACCCTTTGAGTGTGAATGCTGGAATGATGAGGTTCACCCTATGCTCCTCCAGCAAGTCCTTCACCGTGAACCCACGGTCACCCATCACCTCATCTCCAGCACGTAAGTAGTCCAGAAAACCAGAGTTCTGTGTTATGTACCTATCACTGCATTTTCCACCATAAGCGTCAGAAATAAACATGATCATTCCAGAGGGAGAAACAGATACTAAATACTTAACAGTGTTATTTGCATAATAGTGACTGTATGAATCCAGGTTTTTTGTTTTTTGTAAAACTGTCTCTGTGCAGTCAATTACACAGGTTGTATTAGCAAAGTGGTCTTTAAAAGCTTTTGGCAATGTTGCTTTGATTGTTTCACGAGGCAACCACACAGTGAAATCCTTCATGTGTTCACACATAATGTCGACCCACATCCCCACTGTCTTGCTGACCAGACCTTGTGATACCTTGAATCGGCGTGCTAAATCAGCCATGACAAAGTTTTGTCTTAGTTTCATCAAAGTCATCAGAATTTGGTCCACAACTGGCATTGATGGTGAAGCTGGAGAAAATGGTTGTAGGCAGGCCACAAGTGTTTGAAATTCTGTGAGTGGAATCTCTGTATACAGAAGGGAGTCTGCATCACTCTCTACTATACTGTCAGCTACAGGGTGTGACAGTTCTGGTGGTAGTAGATGCCTTTCACACGTGATGAGGGGCTCTTTTGAATATCGGTGATCATCCATTGCTGGGTCTGACCACTGTGTTTGGGCATCACGAGTTGACTTAGCTGCTGCACACAGCTTCTCACCCTGATTCATCTCATCTTGTTCATCTGAGGGCAACAATACAGGACATGATCATCAAGAAGTGATGCATTAGGGTTTTCATTACAACACTTTTATTACACCCTCGTCACACCATTAATCTTCCATCAACCACAGTACTTCCCACTGGTAACAGCATCACCTCTGTGCTCCAGAAACTAAGAGAAAACCTGGTACATAATAACAGCTACAATAATAAATTCAGATTAATATTAAAATACTGCATCATTGGAGATTTTATGTCTGTCTGTACTGAAATTATGGCATTTTTTGCTTCATACTGACCAGCAGTCCAAACACATGTTATAGTTTAACTTTTCAGAAAGTTATTACATGTTGCTAATGAGTAATACTACAGTGCTGTGTCCTCCACACACGTGAAATCATACCTGTTGTTGTGGAGACACTGCTGCCGGTCCTCTTTAGCACTCTGCGTCTCTTTTCCGGTGGTCTGTCATATCCCAACCAGAAAGTAGGGTGCAGGTGTTCCTCCGTGGGCTTTTTGTCAACAAAATGAAAAGAGCACACGTCAAACATTTTAGGTGGTCTTTGCAAGTTGCGATTTTCAGCCACATCCTTCTGGGTTCCTCATCCGTCGGTAGGCGGCGGAAGCTGTACCATGTTCAAAACACTGCTGTTGTAGCCACAGGTTCAACTTTGTCTGGTTGTTAGTAAAAATGCAAACAGTGCAACATGTTCCTGAGTTGCACAGACATTTTTAAATCCTACTGGAGCTGATCAACATTTAGAAAATAAACCGGTGTCGCAGACAGAACGCTCCCCCCTAAAAATTGGTCCGCCTTGCTTCACTGCGTATGCGTCATTAGCCGCGGTTCACAGATTAATACCTCATTTAGGTATGCTTAAAACTGCACTCCAGTCATCATCTATCTTAACAACAGATATCTAAAGCTTTTTCACAACAATCATTTCCACATGAATTCAGCATTATTTCATCATAAAAGACAGATGACGAATCAGAGCGCCCTGGCTGAACGAGCTGCTAGCTGATGCCTTCACTGCGCGTCAGTCATTATAAGCATCACGGAATTTCCCAGAGTTTCTGCTTAAAACTGACATTAGAATGATTTAAGAGGTTTTACCTTTATCATCTGATGGTTAATAATGCCATTATTCCATTTGATTGCTTTGGGTGAAGAGACTACCTATCAAATGTGCTGCTGTGGTCCGAAATGACGCATGTGCAGTGAAACAAGGCGGACCAATTTTTTTTTTTTTTTTTTAGGGCATTCGGTCTACAACACTGGTACGGGGAAACAAAAAACGCTAGCAGACTATGGCTCACTGCTACTTCTGGTGTCTCACTAGAAGTTGCACCCATCATTGCTTCTACAGCAGCGCCCTCAGGAATTTAATTTATATAGTGCCAAATTACAACAAAACTGCCTCAAGGCGCTTCACACAGGTAATGTCTAACCTTACCAAGCCCTAGAGCAAGCACACAGATGACAGTGGTAATGAAAAACTCCCTCTGATGATTTGAGGAAGAAACCTCAAGCAGACCAGACTCAAAGGGGGCGACCCTCTGCTTGGGCTATGCAACCAACACACTTGATAATACAAATACAGGAAATTTTGGAAGTCCATGCTGGTGTCCAGGACAGGAGGCTTGCAGATGAAGACACAGACTCCCACTTCTGGATGGAGCGGCACCGCAGAGCTAGAGAGAAACAGAATCAAGCATCAGAAAGACTACAAAAGGGTATAATTTGTCAGCATTAAGCAACAAGAAAAACCACAGAAACAATAAGGTGTTTGTTGGTCACTAGCCTAAGCTTCACTAAAAGACCAAGACTTTAGATAAAGTTGAGTTCGAAACCCGATCTGTTTTTAAAATTTATTTAAAAGGGGAGAAAAGTATAGTACCATACCATCGATTTCTATTTACTAACTAGATGGAGGACCGGGCGATCCACTCATTTGCTGGCTGTTGCCAGAGCGCTGCCATCTTGGTTAGCGTTTAACAACTAGATATCAATAGAAATCAATGTGGGCATGATCAATGTTTTTAAGAGAGTTCCAGGATAAATCTGCATATTCCATGCTGTTATATTTATTCAAGCTCAGTCCCATATTTGTATAGCCAGTATTTGTCAAAACAAATACAGAAGAGGATCAGACAATTTATATAATAGACTTGAATGAATGTTTGTTCCTGTCCAGATAGAAAATACACCAGTTTGTCAAACACACTATGTCTAAGAGAGAAACCAAATGATGTGCACAGCCACAGCACTCCAATACAAAAAAATAAACACACTATGTCTGCCACGACATGAGATACTAGTCTGATCCTTAATTTCATTATGAAGTTAAAGATGGGAAATAATCAGGGGTGCAAGTAAGAGCTTCACACACTCATGTCATATTAATTAATAATAAAGACTGCTCTTAATACACCTGCGGGGCTGCTTTTATGGAGTGCTTCTCCATGAAATATCAAATAATATAAATAAAATGAAACAGCCACGCCAGCCAGGGTGAAAGTAAGATTATTCAATAATTTCTTGACCAAGTTGACTGACCAAATTGAGAGAAAAAGCATTTCCATTCTATGAATTTGCTCTTACAGAAAATCTCAGAATAGAAAACCTGATGTGAAGAAAAAAAAAAAAACAGAGGTTAATTAAAAAGGGATAAATTAAGACTTATGAAAGTGAGACTTCTAATTGAATCAGTAAATGAATGGTGTGATATTTATCATGACAAAGCATTCCATGCAAGCACTGGAGTGTTGGAGCCAAAACACATCTGTGAAAGCAAAGTAGAGGGATCTGTCAAGACTGAACAGTCTTCTGCCATAATTGCAGTGGGACAATGTGCAGGTTTGGAAGAACAAAGTGCCTTGATTCCTTTATCAACGGGTTGAGGGTCAAAAGACCTCAAATACTGTGCCACATTATTACAGATTCCTCAAACAAACGCCTCCTTGTCCACTCATGCACATCACAGCCCACGATCTCAGCTCCTTGTACAGGCCGTGCATTACGACTCCTCTGTTTTATATTTAGAGTGTCCTCTGATATGACACACCTCCTCCTATGGACACTGGAAACTCTGACACAATCCTCAGCAAACTTCAGAGTGTGGCTGTGGAAGAAATCTCAAAAACATTCAGATTGCCAGATGTGCTTATGTCTACAATTCCTCCAGACAAATTACAAGCAAATTCTGTTCAAGATTGAAAAAAGAAAGAAAAAGCGAAAATAAAGACTAAAGTGTGATTTTGACGGTAGTTTCCTCCCACAATCAAAAACATGCTTATTTAGGGTCTGCTCCTTCTCTGCCCCTGACCAAAGCAGTGTATCTTCATCTGGAGTTGGCACCCGGGCCATGGGCTGTGGCTGCTCACTGCTCCTGGCGGTTGGATTGTGCCCAACTATAATTGTCCAAATATAATTAGAATGGGTTAAATGCAGAGGACAAATTTCATTATATGTACAATGACAATAAAGGCCCTTCTTCTTCATGAGTCTTATACAAATATACCCAAAATATTTGAACAGCTTCAAAGTTAGGCAAAAAAAAAAAAAATATTTGTACAGCACACCACCACCAAATCTGCTCATTAACAACTGGTATTATGAAATTAGCTGTTCATGTTGTATATCAATGGGAAGAAGAGCACAATACAATGATACCTATTTTACAGTGAACCTGAAAATATTATACAAAGGAATAAAATGTCATTTAAGAAATGTGAGCACTTTATTATAATACATTATTGCTTGAGAGAACTCAATTCAACAAAATGAACAATCTGATTTTTATAGTGCCAAAAGTCAAAAGAAACTTAAATTGGAAGAGTTTAAAAAGACAAAAATTTTGATAAAAACTTGATAGTCAAAAATCATCCAAAAGATGACATGAAATCAATATTGTGTTATTATAAACTCATACAACCACAAGCTGTTATACATGAAGTAACTATAAATGTTTATAGACCAGAATACAATCATTCTTGACACAACTAGTCACAGTGTGCTCAGAGTTATGGAACTACATCTTTAGCTTTTGTTCATATTTTGTCAGTGAGTGAGTCTGTGTGTGATGGGTTAGAAAAAGCCTATAAAAGGGGCCAACAGATGAGCTGTGGTAATGAATAAAGATGTTTGGAGTAGCAGAGAACTATGCGAGGGTGGTGCAGGACATATCGAGAGGAGGATGTTGAGGATGGAGCTAGCAGGGAGAGAAGCGGAAAGCCAAAGAAGATGTTTATATATGTGGTGAGGGAGGACATGCAGGTTGTTGGTGTGACATAAGAAGATGCAGAGGACAGGGAGAGATGGAGACTCATGATCTGCTGTGGCGCTCCCCAAGAGTAACTCAAAGACTACGTAAAAAGAGGATAAAACAAATTTTTGTTAAATGTTTGAGAAATGAAGCTCAGAGAATTCTTTTATTTTGAACTGATCTATGATACATACATTCATACATTAAAAATATAGCAAACTTTTTATGGGTAATTTAGCAAGGATCATTCATCAATAAACACTGCTTCATGTTCTTAATGTTTGGCTTGCTAGATATCAATATGTGCAGTGAACAAATCCCAAATATTCAAGTCAGACAACTTTATTTGTTGTTGCATTCATCTGGTTGATCAATGTGATAACGTTTGAATTTTGGATGAAGAAATGACCCTTGTTCTAGCCTGAGCATGTACCAACACATTGGTCTTCAAATGATGATAAGAATTCTCATTTTTTTCTCTGTAGTATGGGTGGTCATATGCCTTTTCAAATGACTCTTCAGGAAAAATGATTTTCCACATTCAGAACAATAAAATGGTTTGTATCCCTTATGAAACATCATATGGGTTTTCAGATAATTGTTTCTTTTAAATGTTTTTCCACAGTCAGTACAGCTAAATGGTCCTTCTCCTGTATGAATTACCATATGAATTTTCAAAAGACTGTTTTGGTTAAAAGTTCTTCCACACTGTACAACAAAAGGGTCTTTCACTCTTTTTTATTTCTCTTCAATTTCTTTTTTACAGAGTGCAATGGGCCCCAAACCTGGGGTCTACAGTTGCATCCTAATCATTAATCATTATTGGCATTGTATCCGAGGGCTCTCTTCAAGATGGTAACTGTTCCTTTAACTGTGGATATCTGCACCTCATGGACACTTGGGTGACCAGGGATTGCCTCAAGATATTTCTTCAGGTTCTTCTTCATAAGCCCTGTTGCTGCCACCACAACTGGTATGATATCAATTTCTTTCAATGACCACGTTATTCGTAGATCATTTTTAAGGTCTTGGTATTTCGTGATTTTCTCCCTTTCAGCTCTATTCAGGCCATAGTCATTGGGGACTGTCACATCAATAATTTTTGCTGTCTTCTCTTGCTTGTTCCAAATGACAATATCAGGTTTTACTGCACCTCCTTCGATATGTCTTCCTGCTGGGATCTCTCTGTCATAAAAGACAGACACTTTTCCATTGGATGAGACTGGTGCTGGCTCATACTCCCAAACGTGTCCCTCTACTTCCACCTCCAGTTCCTTGCATACTTTCCAATGTAGATATTTACAGATCTTGTTATGCCGGCTTGTGTAATGTCCGTCTGCCATGAGGATCTGACATGCTGATACTAAGTGGTTTACATGCTGATTTGTGATCATGCTGATTTCTAAGTGGTTCTTTCTCCTGTATGATTTAGCATATGGATTTTAAGACTGCTGCTTGTGTTATACAACCCCTGGCAAAAATTATGGAATCACCGGCCTCGGAGGATGTTCATTCTGTTGTTTAATTTTGTAGAAAAAAAGCAGATCACAGACATGACACAAAACTAAAGTCATTTCAAATGGCAACTTTCTGGCTTTAAGAAACACTATAAGAAATCAAGAAAAAAGATTGTGGTAGTCAGTAACGGTTACTTTTTTAGACCAAGCAGAGGGAAAAAAATATGGAATCACTCAATTCTGAGGAATAAATTATGGAATCACCCTGTAAATTTCCATCCCCAAAACTAACACCTGCTTCAAATCAGATCTTCTCGTTGACATTGACCCTATGTCATGAAATTGACCCTATGTGTCTTTTTGCAAGGAGTTTTCACAGTTTTTGCTCTATGGCAAGATGCATTATCATCTTGAAAAATGATTTCATCATCCTCAAACATCAGAAAAGTGTCCAAAATATCAACGTAAACTTGTGCATTAATGACAGCCATCTCCCCAGTGCCTTTACCTGACATGCAGCCCCATATCATCAATGACTGTGGAAATTTACACGTTCTCTTCAGGCAGTCATCTTTATAAATCTCATTGGAAAGGCACCAAACAAAAGTTCCAGCATCATCACCTTGCCCAATGCAGATTCGAGATTCATCACTGAATATGACTTTCATCCAGTCATCCACAGTCCATGATTGCTTTTCCTTAGCCCATTGTAACCTTGTTTTTTTCTGTTTAGGTGTTAATGATGGCTTTCGTTTAGCTTTTCTGTATGTAAATCCCATTTCCTTTAGGCGGTTTCTTACAGTTCGGTCACAGACGTTGACTCCAGTTTCCTCCCATTCATTCCTCATTTGTTTTGTTGTGCATTTTTGATTTTTTGAGACATATTGCTTTAAGGTTTCTGTCTTGACGCTTTGATGTCTTCCTTGGTCTAACAGTATGTTTGCCTTTAACAACCTTCCCATGTTGTTTGTATTTGGTCCAGAGTTTAGACACAGCTGACTGTGAACAACCAACATCTTTTGCAACATTGCGTGATGATTTACCCTCTTTTAAGAGTTTGATAATCCTCTCCTTTGTTTCAATTGACATCTCTCGTGTTGGAGCCATGATTCATGTCAGTCCACTTAGTGCAATAGCTCTCCAAGGTGTGATCACTCCTTTTTAGATGCAGACTAACAAGCAGATGTGATTTGATGCAGGTGTTAGTTTTGGGGATGAAAATTTACAGGGTGATTCCATAATTTATTCCTCAGAATTGAGTGAGTCCATATTTTTTTCCTCTGCTTGGTCTAAAAAAGTAACTGTTACTGACTGCCACAATCTTTTTTTCTTGATTTCTTATAGTGTTTTTTAAAGCCAGAAAGTTGCCATTTGAAATGACTTTAGTTTTGTGTCATGTCTGTGATCTGCTTTTTTTCTACAAAATTAAACAACTGAATGAACATCCTCCGAGGCCGGTGATTCCATAATTTTTGCCAGGGGTTGTATGTTTTTCCACACTCAGAGCAGCTAAATTTTCTTTCTCCTGTGTGAAGTAGCATGTGCATTTTAAAAAGACCATTTTGGTTAAAAGTTTTTCCACACTCAGAGCAGCTCAAGGGTTTTTCACCGGTGTGAATTAGCATGTGTGTTTTCAGATTAGTGCTATCCTTAAATGCTTTTCCACACCAGAACAGATGAAGGGTTTTTCGCCTGTGTGAATCAGCATGTGGGTTTTTAGATGGTTGTCTCTCAAACGTTTTCCCACACTGGGGACAGCTAAATGGTCTTTCACTTATGTGACTTAGCATATGAGCTTTCAGATTACGGCAATTTTCAAATGCTTTTACACACACAGAACAGCTGAAGGGTCTTCCTCTTTTTTTTAATTTCTCTTCAATTTCTTTTTTTACAGAGTGCAATGGGCCCCAACCCTGGGGTCTACAGTTGCATCCTAATCATTAATTATTATTGGCATTGTATCCGAGGGCTCTCTTCAAGATGGAAACTGTTCCTTTAACTGTGGATATCTGCACCTCATGGGCACTTGGGTGACCAGGGATTGCCTCAAGATATTTCTTCAGGTTCTTCTTCATAACCCCTGTTGCTCCCACCACGACTGGTATGATATCAATTTCTTTCAATGACCACGTTATTCGTAGATCATTTTTAAGGTCTTGGTATTTCGTGATTTTCTCCCTCTCAGCTCTATTCAGGCCATAGTCATTGGGGACTGTCACATCAATAATTTTTGCTGTCTTCTCTTGCTTGTTCCAAATGACAATATCAGGTTTTACTGCACCTCCTTCGATATGTCTTCCTGCTGGGATCTCTTTGTCATAAAAGACAGTCACTTTTCCATTGGATGAGACTGGTGCTGGCTCATACTCCCAAACGTGTCCCTCTACTTCCACCTCCAGTTCCTTGCATACTTTCCAATGTAGATACTTACAGATGTTGTTATGCCGGCTTGTGTAATGTCCATCTGCCATGAGGATCTGACATGCTGATACTAAGTGGTTTACTCTCTCAACAGCTGCATGACAGAAACGGCAATGATCATTCTGTGATATTCCTGCCATTTTTTTGAAGCCATTTGTTAATAGTCCTTGGTCTTGCGCTCCAACTATAATTCTTTCCCCATCAAAACCAAGTTCTCCGTTTGTAAGCCACCGCACAGATCCTTCTTTGTCTATGTATTCCTTTTCAAGTTCTTCTTGGAATCGGCCAGCCCTTTTGTGCCGTTTCCATCTGTTCATTCGATGTTTTTGTTCTCTTTTGCTGTATTTTTCCCTGGCCTGTCTTGCTAGTGTCGTTGCAGGTGTCAGCTCATTGCTTTCTCTCTCTTGCAAAAGATCTCCGCCAAAGGTTTCTGCCAATTTTATAATAGAGGTCTGTTGTGGCATAGTCTTAATATGATGTTGCATAACCTTTTTCATAACTTCTTCTTGAGAGCTCTTTAAGTACTGCCAATACTTATTATAGATGCTCTATAAGCCTGGTTGATCTCCATAAGACCTAAGCCGCCTTCTCAACGAGGGAGATATATTCTATCCATGCATTGGTTTCTGTATGTAATTTTATGTAGGGTGAGCATCTTCCTAGTTTTAGTATCTAATTTGTTAAGCTCACCCTGTGGCCAGTCTACTATGCCAAAGCCATAGCTCAACACAGGCAATGCAAACTGGTTTATAGCTGTGATCTTGTTCTTTGGTGTCAATTCTGATTTACAGATTTTCTTTAAGCGGTTTAAGTATTCTTGTGTTACTTTCTCTCTCATTTTTTATGCTCTATTGTAGTATTTTCTTCAATTCCCAAATATTTGAAATATATTTTGAAATATTTTGAAATTAATACTTCCTCCTGTATGAATTTGCATATGGGTTGTCAGATGGTTGTCTCTCTTAAAGGTTTTTCCACACTCAGAGCAACTAAAGCATCTTTTTCCTGTATGAATTAGCAGATGTGCTTTCAGATTGCTGCTATTGTTAAAAGTTTATCCACACTCAGAACAGCTGAAGGGTCTTTCTCCTGTATGAATTAGCATATGAGTTTTCAGATTGCTTTTCCTGTTAAAACTTTTCTCACACTCTCGACACTCAAATGAGGACTTTCCTGTATGGATGGTCATATGTCTCTTCAAATTACCCTTTTGCCTGAATGTTTTTCCACATTTGGAACACTTAAATGTTTTCTTTCCCTGATGAACCATCAAATGGGTTTACAGATTTCTGTTTTGGTTAAATGTTTCACCACACTCAGAACAGTGAAACAGTCTCTCTCCTGTATGAATACTATCGTGTCTTACCAGAGTACTCTTTCGAACAATCCTCTGATCACACTCGCAGCTCAATGCTTTCATTCCAGCATTACATCTGTAATCACAAACAGGGAGCATCTCATTTTTTTGGGAGTTTAAACTTGATTTAGGGCCCTTGATTTCTTTACAATCAACATCACTGACATCACTTTCAGATGCAGTAGCGTGTGAAATAACGGCATCATTATGTTGATGGAAACAACTGTCTTCACCTAACCTCAAAAATGTTTCTGATCCTCCCCAGTGCTCTTTATCATCTTCTATTTTGATTTGTTCAACTGGGCTGTTGGCAAGACACTCAGCCTCCCTGTTCTCCTCACTCTGCGGCTGACAGAAATCGGAGAACCGAGGTTTCACGTCCTCGTCTGCGTACATGCAGGAATTAACCTCCAGAACTTGGTGTTTTTGTTTCTCACAGATCCACAGTTCTTCCACTTCCTTTTTAATATGATGCAGTTCTAGGTCCTCTTGGTCCAGAATAGATGTTGATTGTTGCTCCGTGGGAACCTCTGTTTCTTTTACCAACAGCTGCTGCACATCTATACAAAACAAACTGACATTAACAACAACAACATCTACTACTACTACTACTACTACTACTAAGTGGGCACTCCATAGTGTGCAACTTTCAGCATGAAGGCAATGGCTGTGAAACAACATTTGTGATTTCGTAAGTGTGTAGTTTTTGTAATATTACAGCCAGGTTCATATGTATTTAGACAGCAATATGGTTTTATCGTTTTAAAGCTGTACAGCACTCCAAGCAAAATTAAACAAAACTATCTAGATGTTTTAGTTCAGATTTTGAATTTTACTTCAAGGGGTTGAGCAAAAATATACCATGAACCGTTTAGGAATTACACCCACTAATATACGAGGGCTGTCAATAAAGTATAGGTCCTTTTTATTTTTTTCAAAAACTATATGGATTTCATTCATATGTTTTTACGTCGGACATGCTTGAGTCCTTGTGCGCATGCGTGAGTTTTTCCACGCCTGTCGGTGACGTCATTCACCTGTGAGCACTCCTTGTGGGAGGAGTCGTCCAGCACCTCGTCGGAATTCTTTTGTCTGAGAAGTTGCTGAGAGACTGGCGCTTTGTTTGATCAAAATTTTTTCTAAACCTGTGAGGCACATCGAAGTGGACACGGTTCGAAAAATTAAGCTGGTTTTCGGTGAAAATTTTAACGGCTGATGAGAGATTTTGAGGTGATACTGTCGCTTTAAGGACTTCCAACACAGCGGGACGTCGCGCAGCGGTCCCAGGCGCTGTCGTCAGCCTGTTTCAAGCTGAAAACCTCCACATTTCATGCTCTATTGATCCAGGACGTCGTGAGAGAACAGAGAAGTTTCAGAAGAAGTCGGTTTCAGCATTTTATCCGGATATTCCACTGTTAAAGGAGATTTTTTTAATGAAAGATGTGCGAACGGGTCCGCGCGTCGAGACGCAGCCGGCATGGTGCGGCGGCACAGGAAAAACACCTCCGTGTTGATAACCATTTGTAAAATCCAGGCGGCTTTTGATGGCTTTCAGTGGAGTGAGTATATGAGAAATTGTTTAACAGCTGGACATGTTCCAACTTGTCCTTAAGGCTTCCAACAGAGGTGTTTTTCCTGTGGCGGAGCATCGCGGCGGCTGCGAGCCGACGCTGCAATCCGCCCGCACATCTTTCATTAAAAAAAAATCTCCTTTAACAGTGGAATATAAAATGCTGAAACCGACTTCTTCTGAAACTTCTCTGTTGTCTCACGACGTCCTGGATCAATAGAGCCTGAAATGTGGAGGTTTTCAGCTTGAAACAGGCTGACGACGGCGCCTGGGACCGCTGCGCGACGTCCCGCTGTGTTGGAAGTCCTTAAAGCGACAGTATCACCTCAAAATCTCTCATCAGCCGTTAAAATTTTCACCGAAAACCAGCTTAATTTTTTGAACCGTGTCCATTTCGATGTGCCTCACAGGTTTAGAAAAAATTTTGATCAAACAAAGCGCCAGTCTCTCAGCAACTTCTCAGACAAAGGAATTCCAACGAGGGGCTGGACGACTCCTCCCACAAGGAGTGCTCACAGGCGAATGACGTCACCGACTGGCGTGGAAAAACTCACGCATGCGCACGAGGGTTCAAGCATGTCTGACGTAAAAACATATGAATGAAATCCATATAGTTTTTGAAAAAAATAAAAAGGACCTATACTTTATTGACAGCCCTCGTACAGTGTGCAACAATTAACTAAAAAAAATAATAAAAAAATTAAACATTATGGAAACTAATAAAAATGTCAAAAATGTCAATGAGGAATTCTTGGATTTAAGAGCCATAGTCTGTAACTGTGGAATGGTTTATAGAAGGGGAGTGATATATCATGTTTCAGTAGGCCACTGAAGTTTTTTTTTAGGGGAAGATATATTGTCCAAACGGACAAAAATTACGTTCTTTATACAAAGATCCCTTCAGGTGGAAAATTACGGCCCTTTTTAGGGTAGGGGTTAAATGGGCCAAAACTGTTGGGAAAGTGTAGGAGCACGGACCCACAACAGGGGGCGCAAATGAACGGACAATGGAGTAAGTCAAAATAACAACGCTTTACTGTTGTGAATGTGCACAACGAATACAACCAATTACAGAAATGGACAACAGTCAATACACATAAGTGTCGTGTGGGCAGGCTCGAAGATAGGAGACGCCTCTCCAAGGTAAGACCGGAACCACACGGCTTCCTCCGCCACAGGACCCCGGGAATACTGGAGCCGCCAAGTCCCGAACTCCCAGGTGGCCACTGCCTCCGCGTGTCGGACCTGGTACTGCTGGCGAGGGAAAAAGAACAGTTAGATGGGGGCGCGTTTGCACCCAGAACTCCGAACGGCAGGAAAGGTACCTCCACCTCTCGTTGGAACAGTAATCCAATAAACTAGCTCAGTCAAAAATATATACTCTGTATGCTTCGATATGTTACCTCTCCGGTAGAAACGATATCTCGGCGATGAGGTGGAGATGCCGTCCTGCTGATATACCCCAGTGATAATTGCCGTCAGCTGTCTCAGGTGATGGGTGACAGCTGTTACCGAGGCTGCTCCTGTGGGGCGGCGGCGCCCTCTGGTGCCTGGAGCCCGCACTCCAGGCAGGGCGCCCTCTGGTGGTGGTGGGCCAGCAGTACCTCCTCTTCAGCGGCCCACACAACAGGACCCCCCCCCTCAACAGGCGCCTCCTGGCGCCCGACCGGGCTTGTCCGGGTGGCGACGGTAGAAGTCGGCCAGGAGGGCCGGGTCCAGGATGAAGCTCTTCTTCACCCAGGAGCGTTCTTCGGGACCATACCCCTCCCAGTCCACCAGATATTGAAAGCCCCGGCCCATCCGACGGACGTCCAACAACCGGCGCACTGTCCAAGCCGGCTCGCCATCGATGATCCGGGCAGGAGGTGGTGTCGGACCGGGTGTACAGAGGGGCGAGGTGTGATGGGGCTTGAGCTTCGACACATGAAATACAGGATGGATCCGCAGTGAGGCTGGAAGCTGAAGCCTCACTGCGGCGGGATTGATGACCTTGAGGATTTTAAACGGTCCTATGTACCTGTCCTGTAGTTTAGGGGAGGCCACTTGTAGTGGGATGTCCTTTGTGGACAACCACACTTCCTGCCCGGGGCGATACGTAGGGGCCGGGGTCCACCGCCGGTCTGCATGGGTCTTCGCCCTCATCCGGGCCTTCAACAAAGCAGAACGGGCGGCACGCCACACCCGACGGCACTTCCGCAGGTGGGCCTGGACCGAGGGCACACCGACCTCTCCCTCAACCACCGGGAACAACGGGGGCTGATACCCCAAACACACCTCAAAGGGGGAGAGGCCGGTGGCTGATGACACTTGACTGTTGTGGGCGTACTCGATCCAGGCCAGATGAGTACTCCAGGCCGCCGGGTGCGCGGCTGTCACACAACGCAGTGTTTGCTCCATTTCTTGATTGGCCCGCTCTGCTTGCCCGTTGGTCTGGGGGTGATACCCGGACGAGAGACTGACCGTGGCCCCCAGTTCCCGGCAAAAGCTCCTCCAGACATGCGAGGAGAACTGGGGACCGCAATCGGAGACGATGTCTGATGGTATCCCATGCAGGCGGACGACGTGGTGGACCAGGAGGTCCGCTGTCTCCTGGGCCGTTGGGAGCTTCGGGAGGGCCACGAAGTGGGCCGCCTTGGAGAATCGGTGCACTATCGTGAGGATCACGGTGTTTCCCTGGGACGGCGGGAGGCCCGTGACAAAATCCAGGCCGATGTGGGACCAGGGGCGATGAGGCACGGGCAGCGGCTGTAGCAGTCCCGGAGCCTTGCGATGGTCGGCCTTGCCCCTGGCACAGGTGGTACAGGCCTGGATATAGTCCCGGACGTCGGCCTCCAGGGACGCCCACCAGAAGCGCTGCCGGACAACTGCCACGGTTCTTCGCACCCCTGGATGACAGGAGAGCTTAGAGCCGTGACAGAAGTCCAGGACTGCAGCCCTAGCCTCTGGTGGGACGTAAAGTCTGTTCTTTGGTCCAGTCCCGGGGTCCGGGCTTCGTGCCAGGGCCTCCCGGACGGTTCTCTCTACGTCCCAGGTGAGGGTGGCCACGATAGTGGACTCCGGGATGATGGGTTCCGGTGGATCCGACAACTCCGCTTTGACCTCGTCTTCGTGTACCCGGGACAAGGCATCCGACTTCTGGTTCTTGGTCCCGGGCCGGTAGGTGATGCGGAAGTCAAAACGGCCGAAGAACAGTGACCAGCGGGCTTGCCTGGGATTCAGCCGCTTGGCGGTCCTGATATATTCCAGGTTCCGGTGGTCAGTGAAAACCGTGAATGGTACGGACGTTCCCTCCAACAGGTGTCTCCACTCTTCAAGAGCCTCTTTCACCGCAAGGAGTTCTCGGTTGCCGACGTCATAGTTCCGTTCAGCCGGGGTCAACCTGCGGGAAAAATAGGCACACGGATGAAGGACCTTATCGGTCTTCCCGCTCTGGGACAGCACAGCTCCTATCCCTGAGTCCGAGGCGTCCACTTCAACCACTAACTGGCGACTAGGATCGGGCTGCACCAGAACGGGTGCAGACGAGAAGCACCGTTTCAACTCCTTGAACGCGGCCTCGCAACGATCCGACCAGGTGAAGGGGACTTTTGGTGAGGTCAGGGCTGTCAGGGGGCTAACAACCTGGCTGTAGCCCTTAATGAACCTCCTGTAGAAATTCGCAAAGCCGAGGAACTGTTGCAGCTTCCTACGGCTTGTGGGTTGGGGCCAGTCTCTCACCGCTGCAACCTTGGCCGGATCAGGAGCGACGGAGTTGGGGGAGATGATGAACCCCAGGAAGGACAAAGAGGTGCGGTGAAACTCACACTTCTCGCCCTTAACAAACAGCCGGTTCTCCAATAACCGCTGCAGGACCTGACGTACATGTCGGACATGGGTCTCAGGATCCGGAGAAAAGATGAGTATGTCGTCTAAATATACGAAGACGAATCGGTGCAGGAAGTCCCGCAAGACATCATTAACCAATGCTTGGAACGTCGCGGGAGCATTTGTGAGACCGAACGGCATGACCAGGTACTCAAAATGACCTAACGGGGTGTTAAATGCCGTCTTCCACTCGTCTCCCTTCCGGATCCGAACCAGGTGATACGCATTCCTAAGATCAAGCTTGGTGAATATCTTGGCTCCATGCAGGGGCGTGAACACCGAATCCAACAAGGGTAAGGGGTATCGGTTACGAACCGTGATTTCGTTCAGCCTCCTGTAATCAATGCATGGACGTAATCCGCCATCCTTTCTCCCCACAAAAAAGAAACCCGCACCCATCGGGGAGGTGGAATTCCGGATCAACCCGGCAGCCAAAGAGTCCCGGATGTAGGTCTCCATTGATTCGCGTTCAGGTCGTGAGAGGTTGTACAGCCTGCTGGACGGGAACTCAACGCCTGGAACCAAATCAATGGCACAATCATACGGGCGGTGCGGGGGAAGGGTGAGTGCCAGATCCTTGCTGAACACCTCCGCAAGGTCATGGTACTGCACCGGCACCGTCCCTAGATTGGGCGGGGCTCTGACCTCCTCCCTGGCCTGGGAACCGGGAGGAACCGAGGAACCTAAACATACCCGATGGCAGGTCTCGCTCCACTGGACCACTACCCCGGACGGCCAATCGATCCGGGGATTGTGTTTCAACATCCAGGGAAAACCTAAAATCACACGGGAGGTGGCCGGAGTTACAAAAAACTCGATCTCCTCCCGGTGATTCCCCGACACCACCAGAGTTACTGGTGGTGTCTTGTGAGTGATTGGAGGGAGTAGGGAGCCATCTAGTGCCCGTACCTGCACAGGCGAGGTAAGCGCCACCAGAGGGAACCCTATCTCCCTGGCCCATTTGCTATCAAGCAAATTCCCTTCTGAGCCCGTGTCCACCAGTGCTGGGGCCTTCAGGGTTAAATCCTCATAAAGGATTGTAACTGGGAGTCGTGTGGCGATGTGGGTGTGTCCCACGTGAACGTCTCGGCCCCCCCCTAGCCCAGTGTCTAGGGGCGGGCGTTGGTGTTTAACCGCTCGGGGCAGTCTCTTACCTGATGCTCAATCGAGCCACAAACAAAACACGCTCCGCGGGCCAGCCTCCTTTGTGTGGCCGGTGCCCTAAATGTTGCCCTACTCGTGTCCATAGCTTCGTCAGCAGGGGGAGCTGTGATCGCACGGAGCGCAGGGGCCGTGGAGCGTGGGGAGGGCGGAACGCGGTTGGAACCGGAAGGGAGAGGGACGACGCGTGCCTGGCCACGCCCTTCGTCTCGTTCCCGACGGCGCTCATTTAACCGATTGTCTAATCGTATGACAAGATCGATAAGCCCATCCAAATCCCGCGGTTCGTCCTTAGCCACCAGGTGCTCCTTGAGGACCAATGACAGTCCGTTTACGAAGGCGGCGCGGAGGGCAGTGCTATTCCAGCCGGACCTCGCAGCCGCGATGCGGAAGTCGACTGCATAGGCAGCTGCGCTCAGGCGTCCCTGTCTCATTGACAGCAGCACGGCTGAAGCGGTCTCTCCTCTATTAGGGTGATCGAACACTGTTCTGAGCTCCCTCACAAACCCATCATATGTCAGAAGGAGCCGTGAACTTTGCTCCCAGAGCGCCGTAGCCCAAGCGCGTGCCTCACCACGAAGCAGATTTATCACATAAGCTACTTTGCTAGCGTCAGTCGCGTACATGACGGGACGCTGTGCGAAGACGAGCGAACACTGCATAAGGAAATCCGCGCACGTCTCCACACAGCCTCCGTACGGCTCTGGGGGGCTTATGTATGCTTCAGGGGATGGTGGGGGGGGTCGTTGGACAACCAGTGGAACGTCGCTGTCACGCACAGGGTCTACGGGAGGGAGAGCCGCAGCGGCGCCCACCTGCGCGGCGAGAGCCTCCACCCTGCGGTTCAGGAGGCCGTTCTGCTCGGCCATCAAGTCTAACCGAGTCGTGAAAGCGGTGAGGATCCGCTGCAACTCACCGATTACCCCTCCTGCGGACGCCTGTGCGCCTTGTTCTTCCATTGGCCGTTCAACAGCCGGTTGACGCCCCTCGGGATCCATGACGCTGGCCGAGATATCCTGTTGGGAAAGTGTAGGAGCACGGACCCACAACAGGGGGCGCAAATGAACGGACAATGGAGTAAGTCAAAATAACAACGCTTTACTGTTGTGAATGTGCACAACGAATACAACCAATTACAGAAATGGACAACAGTCAATACACATAAGTGTCGTGTGGGCAGGCTCGAAGATAGGAGACGCCTCTCCAAGGTAAGACCGGAACCACACGGCTTCCTCCGCCACAGGACCCCGGGAATACTGGAGCCGCCAAGTCCCGAACTCCCAGGTGGCCACTGCCTCCGCGTGTCGGACCTGGTACTGCTGGCGAGGGAAAAAGAACAGTTAGATGGGGGCGCGTTTGCACCCAGAACTCCGAACGGCAGGAAAGGTACCTCCACCTCTCGTTGGAACAGTAATCCAATAAACTAGCTCAGTCAAAAATATATACTCTGTATGCTTCGATATGTTACCTCTCCGGTAGAAACGATATCTCGGCGATGAGGTGGAGATGCCGTCCTGCTGATATACCCCAGTGATAATTGCCGTCAGCTGTCTCAGGTGATGGGTGACAGCTGTTACCGAGGCTGCTCCTGTGGGGCGGCGGCGCCCTCTGGTGCCTGGAGCCCGCACTCCAGGCAGGGCGCCCTCTGGTGGTGGTGGGCCAGCAGTACCTCCTCTTCAGCGGCCCACACAACAAAAACAGTGACATAGTAAAAATGTGGATTTTGACCTTTGAATATCTTTGTGACCCTCAGTAAGCCTCATTGATCTTATGGTATATGAATGTATGGATGGAGTTCTCCCATTTAGCGTTCTATTTTTCAAGGTTAACTGAGGGTGCTGCCTATAGGTGGCGCTTCAAGTCACAACTTTTGGCATTTTGGGTTACATTTGGGACCCTCCCAGGGACGGCACCCTGAATAAGCCTTGCTCATTTATGCATATTTGAATACACAGACAAGTTCTTTCCAAATTTGCATAAATGGCAGTGGCTTAGGTAGGGCGCTTTTGCATAGGTGACACTCTTTATGTTAAGAACGCGAGCATTTGACTGGTTCTGTATGTGTACATAACTCGTTTTTCAAGATATTCGCTGCAAAAATATGCAATAAAAAGATATTAATCTATGTAAGCACATACTATTCATATAGTACAACAAATAAGGCATTTCACGACATGGTTATGATGGTTAATTCAAGCAAGTATTCTATCAGAGCATTTATAATACAAAATTTAGACAACTTTAGGATTTCAAACAGTTCCACAAAATTCCAATATTTTGTACTGGACTGCATTTATAGAGTGCTTTTCAATCTATATCAGAAGCTCAAAGCACTTGACAGTAAAGCCTCACATTCATCCACGCACTCACACACGATTTCACCATTTCGTGATATCAAATGCACTGGAATGTAGTGCAAATCAATAATTTGAAAATAGCACAACTAAAAATGTGCCAAGTTGTATGTTTTCCAATTTAAGCAGCTATAAGGCTATAACCCTTAAAATTATTGTACGGTCACTGAGACTGTGTCTGACATGAGTCACAGTTGGAATGGAACATGAGGTTTTGAATACAAAAAAAGGCAGTGACTATCCGTATCTAGCCATATTCATATAGTGAACTTCTAGTGGTACCTAACGACTGTCATTGGTCAATATAGGCCACGTGATCATGAGGCTCCATACTTGTACATATATTTGCCATCGATACATAGATTCCTAGACTATGTTAACCACAACCACTAACCATTACCCTTAACCATAACCAGGCTGCACTACATGCAAACATTAATAAAGCTACGACGAATAGCCACTTCCTACAACAACAACAAAAAATAGTGGGAGCTATGACTGATAGCCCTCATGGATAAAATATGCAGGATTTGACTCACTGCCATGTGCAAAACGAAATCTCTGGGTGGCAGAATTCCTATGGCGTTAGCAAGACCTTTCGGCCCATGACCCTGCCTCAAGATCAAGGTCAAGGTCATCCATTCTCGATGTTGACCTGATGTGCCTTTCTTGTAAATTTGGGTGCCCTAAGCTTCTCCATTCCAGAGCAATTGCTCAAAAAAGGCCATTGTTCACCCTTTAAGCCTATTACAGCCTAAGGGGCATAAAAAAGGGAAAAATTGAGCTTGTACATCTTGTGACTTTTGGCAAACTGTAGCTGGAACGCCACACCTTTTTAATAAAATCTTGCTCTGTTCCACCCTAAAAAGCTGTAAAACTGATACATAGTAAAGATTACATGGCAACAGGCTTTTACTGCCTCGCCCTTAAAAACAAACAAAAACCATAATTTAGAAATATTTTGAAATTATTCATGGATAAATATAGTGCGCTTGGTTTCGGTGCAGAAGGTTCCCGGTTTAAACCCCACCCCTGCCACATTTCTCCATGTAATCAAATCAAATCAATTTTATTTATATAGCGCCAAATCACAACAAACAGTTGCCCCAAGGAGCTTTATATTGTAAGGCAAGGCCATACAGTAATTACGGAAAACCCCAATGGTCAAAACGACCCCGTGTGAGCAAGCACTTGGCAACAGTGGGAAGGGAAAAACTCCCTTTTAACAGGAAGAACCCTCCAGCAGAACCAGGCTCAGGGAGGGGCAGTCTTCTGCTGGGACTGGTTGGGGCTGAGGGAGAGAACCAGGAAAAAGACATGCTGTGGAGGGGAGCAGAGATCAATCACTAATGATTAAATGCAGAGTGGTGCATACAGAACAAAACAGAAAGAAACACTCAGTGCATCATGGGAACCCCCCAGCAGTCTAAGTCTGTAGCAGCATAACTAAGGGATGGTTCAGGGTCACCTGATCCAGCCCTAACTATAAGCTTTAGCAAAAAGGAAAGTTTTAAGCCTAATCTTAAAAGTAGAGAGGGTGTCTGTCTCCCTGATCTGATTTGGGAGCTGGTTCCACAGGAGAGGAGCCTGAAAGCTGAAGGCTCTGCCTCCCATTCTACTCTTACAAACCCTAGGAACTACAAGTAAGCCTGCAGTCTGAGAGCGAAGCGCTCTATTGGGGTGATATGGTACTATGAGGTCCCTAAGATAAGATGGGACCTGATTATTCAAAACCTTATAAGTAAGAAGAATAATTTTAAATTCTATTCTAGAATTAACAGGAAGCCAATGAAGAGAGGCCAATATGGGTGAGATATGCTCTCTCCTTCTAGTCCCTGCTAGCACTCTAGCTGCAGCATTTTGAATTAACTGAAGGCTTTGCAGGGAACTTTTAGGACAACCTGATAATAATTAATTACAATAATCCAGCCTAGAGGAAATAAATGCATGAATTAGTTTTTCAGCATCACTCTGAGACAAGACCTTTCTAATTTTAGAGATCCCCCTTGTAATGTGGAGTTGTGCCAGGAAGGGCATCTGGCATAAAACCTTTGCCAACTCAACATATAAGATCCACCTCGGATCTGCTCTGGTGACCCCGAGTGAGAAACAACGGAGCAGCTGAAAGGACTTACTATAATAAATAGTTGTCTTGGGTGAAAACAACAATAACTGCCAGAAACATTTTTGTTTTGTTTTTATAGAATGTCCTTTGTAGTGGACAATTCTTTGGAAATAAAGCTGTGAAACTTTTCCCTTACAGGGGACAACAAAGCACTGCTGGGTCTCAAAATGATACATATGTATTAACAAAAAAGAAAAGAAAATCAAACCTGTTTTGTCAGTTAAAAGCAGCATCCAGTAGTTTTCTTTGTCGTTCGTTCTCTTCTTTTAAACCACAAAGTTCCTCCTCGTATTCTACTGTTGTTCTTTCAAACAGCTCAAATATCTCTTCTTCATCATCTGCAGGTAGTCTCTGCTTCAGTAACGCTCTCAGCATTTGGACTTTAGACATTTTCACACAATGATACAAACTGTTTCTAAACACAAAAGGCCCCGTTAGCAGGCTAAGCTAACATCGCTAGCTTTGGACGCTAACGAACTGTAGAAGAAAAAAAAAAAACGAGAATATATCTTGAAGTTAATATTTAGTTCAGGTTTAAGAAGACACACAGAACTTCTCATGGTTCAGTTTAACTGGATATCAAGTTACTTTTCGCCAAAACGACACTGCCATCGAAACATCTTCAGACAAACGCCATCTTGGGAAGTTCATTACTTTCGATTTGACCTTCAAAATAAAACTATATATATATATATATATATATATATATATATATATATATATATATATATATATATATATATATATATATATATATATATATATATATATATATATATATATATATGATAGATAAATAAATAAAAATAAAACCTCTCCGTTGATGCTTGTGGCACATCTGAGGAGACAGCTGGAGAAGCTGTCCTTTCACTGAGGAAGAAGGGAAGGGAGCCAACAATACCCTGAGCAGTCTTCATTGTCTGCTGGACACCCCATGTGGTGCGTGGATGTGCACCACAGAACCAGAACCACAAGCTCCTGTTTCTGTAGGCTGTTTCCATGTTGCTCTTAGTCAGTCCCACAATGGCTGCATGTCATTGGAAAGTTTCAACATAACATTAGAGCTGTGGATGGAAGTGCAGTCACATGTAAAGCAACTGTCACATTGTGACAGATTGAGGAAACATTTGCGTAATGGATACAAAATTTTTTGATATCGCTTTTTGTCCTGTACAAATCTTTTTCTTGTTCGTTAAATATGTTCCCTGTCAGCTGATGTCCAGTGAGTCCATTGGACAGTTTTGTGCATGCTGTAAATGTTGAGCAGACATCAGAGAGAGCTTCCTGGGTGGCTGCAGGTTTGTTTGTAGCTTGCCAGTGGACATCTGGTTCTGTTTGCATATGGAAGCACTGCACACCTACATTTAGAGGTCTCATGGAGTGCCTCTCAGACTCTGGCTGCAATATTAAGCGGCCCTTCTACAAGCACATCTGAACCAGCAAAATGCCATTATGAACATTTATGCCTATTTATGTAATTGAAGACAGAGTAGAAGGGATCAGAGAAGAAGATGCTGTTCTAGTGGTTGAACTGCTGGGGCTGCTGATGGCTTCTGTCTGCCAGCTTCCACCAAACCTGCATGTTGATGAAGGTGGTCTGGAACTCTAAATTGGTCCTCTGAGGAATTCTTAATGACCTGCTTCACCCAGTCCAGGAAGGCAGTGCGCTCGGTCACAGTCTCGACAATGGTCCCCGACTGTGGCCAGCTCCTACTGTGTCTCCTGCACCCTCTTCTGCATGGCAGCCAGCAGAGGGTCATCCCCCTTGTCCTTCCTCTGTTTCTTGGCCGGCCTGCAATAAGGGCTGGGTTGCGGGGCATCGTACTCATCCACCAGCTGGAGGGCAAGTCAGTCCTCAGCAGCTATCAGCTTAACCTTGTCCAGGTGGACCAGGACTCTGGCAACAGCTTCCTTTACATGTAAAGACAGAAAAATAGAAGTCATAATTATAATGGCAAAAATACAGAGTACAAATTCATAAAATAAACTGCACAATAATTTACAATTATTTTAAACAACTGTTGGGTTTGCACCCTGTTTTTTAAAGAAATGAGAGGCACAAACACTGTAAAGAAACCAGTCAGAGAGAGACAAATATATTTTATGCTCTGCGCAGAGGAGGAGAATAAGAAGCAGCTTGTAAGTGCTCAGCTCCAAAGCGCTCCTAAAATCCCCTCCTCTGGCCCAGCTTTTTATTTAGTTCAACATGAGAAAAAACAAACAAGGACAGTCAGGGAGAGGTTACACATGAGTCATGTCTGCAAGAGGGAGATATCAAGGCAAGGTGACGGCTGGAACCTTCCATTCTTGCGACATGAGCCTTGTGGCTCGTCCAAAGCAGGATGAGGCACTTATGCAAAATGAAAAATAGTTTGCTCAATCATGAAGAATGCAGACAACAAGTCTTTCTTTTTAAAACCTCCTCTTCTCACAAAGAGGAAAAGTACACGTAGTCATAAAAGGAAATAAATGATAATATAAGCATGAACTATATAAAATAAATGATAATATAAGCATAAACTATATAAAATCCTTGACATAATCCTCCCTGTTTATCGTTTATTTACATAAGTTTGTCATGTCCAAAACACACTTCAATAGAAAATTTGTCCACTTTAACCACTTGTCTTATTATATTTTCAGCTAAAGCTTCATAGGCTAAGAGTGTGTTAACTCATCACGTCAACAGTTCAAGCTTAAACTGGAGTTGTGGGCTTTTCAATATCATCATAATTCTCAACACAGTCATTATAGTTTTCTCCACTAAGGTCTGACTGTTTCAATGTTTGATATTTTGGCATAGTTTGTTGGAAAGCCAGATTACACTGTACAAATGTATTTGAGACCATTTTGCCAACCATTGTTTTGATACAAGGGATCACACAACACATGCAAAGTCCAATCAGAATTAGGACTACAATAACTGGTGTCATTATTTTCTATAGTAACTGCCACCATGGTCCTGAAGTCAACCAGGACCAGGGATTCCACCGGCTCACGGCTAGGGTGTCTTTATGCATTGCATCACGAAGTTTATTCAGCTCTTCCAATGCATCCTGCACATCCACTGAATGAATGGAGTCTGGGATGAAAGTACAGCATGTTGTGTTCAGCAGAACACAAACTCCTCCCTGTGAACCAGTAAGCAAGTCTAAAACCATGCGATTTTGCATCACCATGGTACGTAAAGCATCTATTTCAGTATTTTGAGCTGCTACTATTGTCTCAGTTACATTCATGAACAGACCCAATCGATAATTCAGAGTTTCAATCATTAATGAATTTTTTACCACTCCTATCCAGGGAACAGTGAATGTGCTATTTTATCTCCTACAGACCACAATTTTTGGCCCTCCGGTACATCCGAGCCCCACATGTGATCATGTGGCAACACATCTGGGTATATCGATCTCCTCCGTCTGGTGCTGCCATTCTTCTCTGTGGAGGTCCTTGGCACTACCACATATGTATGGTCAGTCACCTGGGTAGGTGCACACACACCACCCCAATTTGGTGGGAGACTCATGTACAGCCTGGAACCACAAAGCCAATAGATGTCATCATACACCGGAGTACCATTTATAGGTGGTAGCAAAAACTTACTAACATAAGCACACGATTCATCCGTTCCCCATGGACAGGAGCCTGTATGATTACATCCACGTCCAATGTGATGAAGATAAGTATCATCCACATAATATGTTTTGGTTAGGCTTAAATCATTTGATAAAACATAAGTTTGGGTACACAGACATTTCCTAATTTTACCTACAGTTTTATTCCCTGTCCCGTAAAAGCAAATCGGGAATGGCCGTTGTGATGACTATTTAACATGTGATGATATTTTTGCATTTCCCTTCAGTCTAGTCAATGGAGCAGCACTTGGGCACGCTTGTACATCTTCTGTTGAAGTCCCTATCATAAAAGTGGTTGCACTGAGACAAGTGGTATTACGTCTTATCAGATTTGCTGAGAACCATTGTCCCCGAAATACAGTTTGATTATGCATCCGTATGATAAGACATTCTGTCACCCTAGCAGGGTATGGTTTAGCCATCAGAGCTGGGTGTGTTGAGGATATAGGCATTTGCGAACAAACATAATTAATAACATGTAATTCCATAGCCAATAAATGAACATATTTGTACCACAAATTAGTATGGTATATATGAGGGTGTCCATCTGTCTCATTCACATTATGAATAAACCTCTTCTGACGTTACTTCCGTTGTTCTCTGGCTCAGTCCACAGTGAGCTTCAATTCTTGGGTCAACCACCAGGCCAGGAATCCAAGGAGCACAAAACACACTAAGGTCACAGCGCAACCGGCTGCCCCACCAACAGTCCGGCAATGGCGGTGCTGAGCACGCCGCTCCGGGGTCTGCTGTAGTTCAGTCATGATTGCTAGGATACAGTGCTGTTGACAAACCTCACCTAATAGTGCAAGGATCTCCCTGCTTCACTGGCGTTGAGACAATCTATTGCTAATTAAATAGACTCCCTTTGTAGCCAGACTTCCCCTTACACTGTGGAGGCAGCCAACACACGCTGTATCTTACAGTGACTTAGATGTATCCACGTTGATCTCTCTGCTATCTTTACTGCAGTTGGTGTTGTTAACAGCACTTGGTATGGACGTTCCCAATGATGACTGGACCAGTTCTTCCTCTTAATCACTCTGATGAACACCCAGTCTCCTAGGTGGACTACTGGAAGGCCGTCCTGTGGAAGATCAGAATTATTCGGCAGTAAATGTGTTTGAGTTATCTCTTTCTGTGTTAATGTCTTTTTCATAAAATCTGCTAATGTTTGTTCCTCATCTGCTGTTTTAGTATCCATATCAAAAATTGGTAGACGATATGGTTGTCCATAAAGTATCTCAAATGGTGTTAAACCTGATGGTGTTGGTGTTATTCTCATATACAATTTTACTAGGTCCAAACATTCAATCCAGGTTCCTTTTGTCTCTTCCATACATTTCCTTAATCTTGCTTTTATTGTGCCATTTGTCCTTTCCACTAATCCTGCACTTTGTGGGTGGTAAGCACAATGATGTTTTAACTTAATTTTCATGTGTTCTGCTACTCTTTGTACAACTTTATTTACAAAATGTGTTCCATTATCACTGAACAATGTCTCTGGTATTCCATAATACGGAATAATTGTCTTACACAGTGCTTTTGCTACTGTTAAAGCATCTGCTTTTTGTGATGGAACGATTTCTACCCATTTTGAAAAAGCATCAATTAATACTAGACAGTATTGATAAGGTCCACATCAATTTAGTTCAATAAAGTCCATATGAACAATTTGAAAAGGATACTGTGGTTTTGGGAATTGCCCTCTCCGGGGTCTTATATTTCCCTGTGGGTTGTGCTTCAATCAGGTAACACAGGCTTTACAAAAGTTTTTGAGTATAAATTAAATCCATAGGTAGTAAAGTGTTGGTCTACCATATGTACCATCCCCCCTGTCGACACATGCGTTAACCCATGTGTCGCAATTGCAGCTGCTTTGAATAAGCTTTTGGGTAGGATGGGTTTGTTATGTACACAATAAAGTCCTTTGGGGTTGCCCCATTTTTTAACCACAGATTTCGTTCCTGTGTTGGTGCTTGTTTTTGCATATCCAGAAAAAGGTCAGAATCTATTAATGGTTCATTGTCTGTCTGAGCTGTGTAAATAGAAGTGCCATATCGACCAGCTGCTGCTTCTTTCGCTATTTTGTCTGCGAGACGGTTTTCTCTGGAGACAAAATCTGTGCCTCTGGTGTGGGCTGGGCATTTACATAATGCCAGGTGTGATGGTAATGTCACTGCTTCTATCAAATTTGTGAGTAAGCCTGCATGTGTCACTGGTTTCCCTGTAGAGGTTATCATACCTCTTTGTTGCCATTGTTTTGCAAAGAACCAAATTGTTGAAAATGCATATTGACTATCTGTATAGACTGTCAGTTTCTGTCCTTTAGCCAAGATACAAGCTCTGGTTAATGCAATGAGTTCTGCAGCTTGGGCTGATTTAAAATGATCAATCTGATTTGCTTCAATAACAGTATTTGGTAGTTGAACAACAGCATAGCCTGTTAATGTCTGTCCTTTCTGATCTTTGAAACATGAGCCATCCACAAAGTAATGTAGTCCATCTGTAAATGGTTCATCTGTTAAGTCTGGTCGAGGTAATTGTTGTTTCTGTGTGTCTGCCAAACAATCATGCGGTTCACCGTCTGTCTCAGTAGGTAGGAGCGTGGCGGGATTCAAGGTGTTGCATCTTTCAATGGTAATATGTGGCTGACTTAATAGCATTGCTGTATATGCTATCTGTCTAGCAGGCGATAGCCAACTGGTTTATTTTTATTACCATGTTGTTGTAGCAAGACTGCACACATGAATCCCTGTTTTGTGTCCACCATGAGAGTGAATGGCTTGGCATAACTGGGCAGAGATAATACTGTGGAACTCACAAGTTCTTGTTTAAGAACTGTAAACTGTTCTTCAGCTTCTTTATTCCACTGTATTTGGTCAGTCATAGCCATTGGTATAGAATGTATTAAATCCTGCAATTTCTGCACCTTCTCTGCATAACATGGAATCCAGGCTCTGCAATAATTACAGATACCTAAAAAGTCATCATTTCCTTTTTTGTTGACGGTTTAGGCGCTTTGAGAATAGCGTGCTTTCGATCGATCGTCTTGTATTCGTTTCCCTTCAGCTGATAGGACGTGGCCTAAATAAGTCACTTGTGGTTGCACGAACTATAACTTTTGCTTTTTAATTTTACTTCATGTTTCTGCCAAATGTTGCAAAAGCATCATAGTACATTTTGTACAGCTGTCTTTTGTCTTTCCTGCCACCAAAATGTCATCTACATACACCAGGATTTGTGAATCTTCTGGTGGAGTAAATGAAGATAAGCAACAATTTATTGCTTGTGTAAAAATGGTCGGACTGTCAGCAAAACCTTGAGGGAGTCTTGTATATGTGTATCTTTTCCCTTTGAATGTAAACGCAAACCAAAATTGAGAGTCTGGATGAACAGGTACTGAGAAAAATGCATTACTGATGTCTATGACAGAGAAGTACATGTTTCCAGGACTTAATCTATTTAGCAGCATATGTGGGTCTGGTACCAGAGGGGCACTAGTTTCTACTGCAACATTTACTGCACGTAGGTCTTGTACCATTCGCCAATTCTGATTATCTGCTTTTTTCACAGGATATATCGGAGTGTTACAGGATGCATCTAAACATTCCCTGATGACTCCTGCTTCCAGTAATTCTGCAATAACCGGTTCAATTCCTTTTTCTGCTTCAGGTTTTAATGGATATTGTTTAATCCGTGGTCTCCAATCAGATCGTGGCTTAATTTTGACTGGCGGAATATTTTTCAACAGTCCTACATCTGTGGGTGCATTCACCCAGAGATGAGGAGGCAGTTTGGCCAATAAAGTCTCATCTTCCTGTGTCAACAACACAGATGTTATTAAATTTCAATCGTCCAGCTCTACTTCATGTATCACCGGTGTTGTCCAAGCACTTACAAACATGTATTTCCGATAAAAGCCTGTGGATGGACTGAAATCCCACACCGACATTGCATCTGCTTTGTGCCAATCAGTCGCTTCCTCAGCTATTTTAACAATTCCTCCAAGGTCCTTCCAGGACTGAGTGTCTGCCCTTGTCAGTGAAATATGCGGCACAGCCTCAGGTTTTCCTCTGTACCATTTGTCTGCACTTTGGGTCAGCACTACACTACACACAGAGGTGGTTTTTCTGTCTGTGTATAGGTGTGCTACTGTCTGTAATTCTGATGGAATTTTCAGAAATCCTGCTCCATACCTTTCATCCTTTTGTGGAGTGAATAGCATAGTTATGTGTAGATCTTTTGGTGACATCATTACTACATGTTCTCTGTTTTCACAGGTCGTCAGACCTTCCTCTAATAATTGTTCAGTTTGTCTCAACTCCGACAGATCCAAAGAGTACTGCCAGGCCTGGGCCAAATTTGTATATACAGTAGCGGGCTGTCTCACAGCTCTCATACCAACTACCGTTGGTGTGACTCCTATAGATAAGGCAGTCATCAAATCTCGTCCCAGTAAATTTACTGGACAATGGGGCGAATAAACCACAGAGACACAAGCAGTTTGGTCCGTTTCAGGATCTTCAAAATTGACAAACTTTAATATTTTCTCTGAATTCACCTGTCCATTTGCAGATTTTACCCAAACAACTTCTTTTGCAAATTTAGTTCTGGGAGGTCTGTCTGTTATCACTGTCCTACATGCTCCTGTGTCACAGAGAAAATCCATGTCCTGTCCATTTACCTTTAGAGTCACCACAGGTTTTTCTTCCTCTTTATGGCCTCTACTCTCATCTGTGCTTCACTGAGCCATACTTTTGCACACTGTATTTCACCTTCTTTTCTTGCTTTCCTGTAACCCTTTTTATTTGCTGCTGCTGCTGTAAGTTTTAACACCAAACCTTCACAATCTGGCACAACCAATTTACCTGAAAAGCCATATTTCTTTTTCCTATTAGAGTATTAAGAAGGTGACAATGTGCATGTAGTGCAATGTTCACAGTTTGCACTACATGCACTGTCAAATTTGTTGACTGTTCAACAGTCTGACAGCATTCAGGTAGAAGCTGTTTTTCAGTCTGGATGTTTTTTGCCTGGATGCTGCACAGCCTCCTTCCAGAGGGAAGGGGTGTGAACAGACTGTGCACAGGGTGGGTGGAGTCTCGGAGGATGCAGGTGGCTTTGTCTCTACATCTGGAGATGTAGATGTCCCCAGTGGGTGGTAAGCTGCATCTGATGGTCCTCTATGCAGACTTCACCACCCGCTGCAGTGCTTTCTTCTCCGCCACCGTGCAGCCACCATACCACACAGGGAGGCAGCAGGACAGGACACTCTCCACTGCGCAGCTGTAGAAGGCCCTGAGGACCTCGGTGTTCAGTCCGGCCCTTCCCAATTTCCTCAATGATTTTAAAAGGTTGGGTCACCGTTCTGGTCCTGTTTCCAAATAATTTTACAAATACAAACTTCGTGAAGACAGACCACAAAACTAAATATGACCTGGGCCAGGAAAACAAAAATAACCCTTCTTCTTCTTTTCAGTTTATTGGTGGTTTGAAAACCAACACGGTGCATTACCACCAACAACTGTTTGGGCATGGAACATTAATGGATTCTGACATATGCTATCAAAAACAACCAGGAAACATTCACCACGTAAGTAAAAACCCAGATTTCTGTGAATTTCCAGAAAACTTTCATCACTGTATTCACAGCGCTTTACTTTTCCACATTTTGTTATGTTACAGCCTTATTCCAAAATGGATAAAATGGATTATTTTTTCCTCAAAATTCTACTCACAGCATCCCATAATGACAATATGAAAAAGTTTGAGATTTTTTTTCAAATTTATTCAAAATAATAATAATAAAAAAAACTAAGGAATCACATGTACATAAGTATTCACAGCCTTTACCATGAAGCTCAAAATTAAGCTCAGGGGGTTCCCTGTTTCCACTGATGATCCTTGAGATATTTTTACACCTTAATTGGAGTCCACCTGGGGTAAATTCATTTGATTGGATATGATTTGGAAAGGCACACACCGGTCTACATATAAAAAGGTCCCACAGTTGATAGTCAGCGCACAAACCAAGCATGAAGTCAAAGAAATCGACTGCAGACCTCCGAGACAGGATTGTCTTGAGGTACAAATCTGGGGGAGAGTATACAAACATTTCTGCTGTTATGAAGCGCCCAGTGAGCACAGTGGCCTCCACCATCCATAAATGGAAGATGTTCTGATCCACCAGGACTCTTCCTAGAGCTGGCTGCAGGTCTAAACTGAATGATTGGGGGAGAAGGGCCTCAGTCAGCAAGGTGACCAAGAACCTGATGGTCACTCTGTCAAAACTGCAGCATTCCTCTGTGGAGAGAGGAGAACCTTCCAGAAGGACAACCATTTCTGCAGCAATCCACCAATCAGGCATGTATGCTAGAATGGCCAGATGGAAGCCACTCCTTAGTAAAAGGCACATGGCAGCCCACCTGGAGTTTGACAAAAGGCACCTGAAGGACTCTCAGACCATCAGAAACAAAATTCTCTGGTCTGATGAGACAAAGATTGAATTCTTTAGCATGAATGCCATGTGTCATGTTTGGAAGAAACCAGGCACCATCCCTACAGTGAAGCATGGTGGTGGCAGCATCATGCTGTGGGGATGTTTTTTTAGTGGCAGGAACTGGGAGACTAGTTAGGATTGAGGGAAAGATGAATGTAGCAATGTACAGAGGGGGAGGTGATGGTCTAATGGTTAAGGTGTTGGGCTTGAGTCCAGAGGATCATGGGTTCAAATCCCCGCCTGACTGGAAAACCACTAAGGGCCCTTGGGCAAGGCCTTTAATCCCCTATTGCTCCTGGCGTGTAGTGAGCGCCTTGTATGGCAGTACCCTGAATGTGAGGCATAATTGTAAAGCACTTTGAGCATCTGATGCAGATGGAAAAGCGCTATATAAATGCAGTCCATTTACAGACATCCTGGATGAAAACCTGCTCCAGAGTGCTCTTGGCCTTAGACTGGGGCGACAATTCTTCTTTCAACAGGACAATGACCCTAAGCACAGTCAAGATATCAAAAGACTGGCTTCAGAACAACTCTGTGAATGTCCTTGAGTGGCCCTGCCAGAGCCCAGACCTGAATCCGATTGAACATCTCTGGAGAGATCTGAAAATGGCTGTGCTCCGATGCTCCCCATCCAACCTGATGGAGCTTGAGAGGTGCTGCAAAGATAACTGGACAAAACTACCCAAAGATAGGTGCATCAAGCTCATGGCATCATATTCAAGGAGACTTGATGCTGTAATTGCTGCCAAATTTGCATCAACACAGTACTGAGCAAATGGTGTGAATACTTATGTACTCCTAATTTCTTAGTGTTTTATTTTTGTTGGGGAAAAAAAAAAAAAACTTCTTTCATGTTGTCATTAAGGGGTGTTGTGAGCAGAATTTTGAGTGGGAAAAATGAATTTACTCCATTTATGAATAAGGCTGTAACATAATAAAATGTAGAAAAAGTGAAAGCTCTGAATACTTTCTGGATGCACTGTACACTGAGCATTGACTAGGTTTCATGTTGTCATTGTGAAGAAGTTGTGTTGTTAACAAGTTTGCTGGGATTACAAGAGGCAGCATTTGATGTGTATGGGTGACGTTTTTGTTTTTCTGTACAAGCACACAAATTACTCAGTTCCATGATTTTTAATCTATCACAACAATTTGCACGAGGAGTGTAATTTTACAGTGAAATTACCATTTTATTTAGCAACCACATTAAATGAAGGAACTAGAGCCCAACCGATATGGATTTTTTGAGGCTGATGCCGATGATAATATTTGGATGAAAAAAATGCAGATAATCGATAAATCGGCTGATTTGCCGATGGCCGATAAATCAGCCGATATTTTTTTTTTTAATGAATAAAATGTTCTTTTTTGGACCCTTAACATAAAAGGTATGAGCTAAAAGCTGAAGCTTTGTCCTCATATTGATTAACTTTATAACAGAGAAGAATTTTCAAGTTAAAAAAAATTCAATCAAGAATTAAACCTTTGTGAAATTAGCAAATACATATCCTTAAAAAGAGTTGTGAAATACATCTGATCTTGTACCTCTTGTTGCTTCAACTTAGATATGTTATATTACAGGTAGAAAAACGTTTCAGTTGCAGACAAGTAATTGTGAGAGGAAAGAAACACAAATACTAAGGAAACATTATTTTCACAACACTCCTTTATTTTTCTATTCTGCAACTTTCAAGAACAACAACAAAAAAACTTTCAAACAACCTTAGTGCAAGCAGAGGTTGGTTTTAGTGCTGGTAGAACATTTTAACAAGAAAACATGGACCCTGATATAACATGTGAGGAAACTATCATATTTGTAACAGTAAAATAAGATTCTTTTCACAAGACCCTGTAGTATGTTTGTAGTATGTTTGTGCAATTTTCAAGAACAGTAACAAAGAACTGTCTAGTACAAAAAAAAAAAAAAAAAATCTGTGCAAAGTTGCATTAATCTCTAAGGAAAAGATAAATAACATTACAAAAAAAAAAAAAAAAAAACAACAAAAAACTTGGGGCCGGTGATGAACACATTTAAGCAGGTGTAAGCAGCCCTCAGTTGAATGGAGTCAGAGCTCCATCTACTGGACAAACGGTGCAAGGACATTTTACATTGCCGACACAAACATTATTTAAGTAACTGTTCTGTTTATGAGAAATTATCAGCGTTCTATCGGCAGAATTTCGGCCGATAGTGAGTACTTTGAAAAGGGCTTATATCGGCCAATAATATCGGCCGGGCTCTAGAAGGAACTGCAGAAAGTTTTAATCTCAAAATTTGTTTGAATATTAAAAATTCCTTCAAAAATATAGCTATATATAAAATATACCCACGTAGTAGTTAAAAAAACTGTCTATTTTCCAGGGTGGATCATGCACTTTGCTCCCCAAGATAGTAGAAGTGGTACTTGACTCTTAAACGCATGCACATTAATTCTGTAATAAAAATATATTCAGATCACTTGATTAGATGTTGCACTTATCTTTTTTCCTGTGAATTTTGGAATAATAAATTATCCTTGTTCAAGCCACAAGCATGCACCATCACATGGGTCTTCAAATGGCACTAAATGATTTCTCTCGCTGTCTTTTTTAAAAATTATTTTTCTTGGATTTTTTTTTTCTCGCTTTCTCTCCAGTATGGGTGATCATATGCCTTTTCAAATGACTGTTAAGGACAAATGCTTTTCCACATTCAGAACAATAAAATGGTTTGTATCCTTTGTGAAATATCATATGGGTTTTAAGATGGTTGTTTCTGTTAAATGTTTTTCCACACTCAGTACAGCAAAATGGTCTTTCTCCTGTATGAATTAGGATATGCATTTTTAAAAGACTGTTTTGGTTAAAAGTTTTTCCGCACTGAGAACAACAAAAGGGTCTTTCTCCTGTATGAATTAGCATATGGGTTTTCAAACTGCTGCTTTGAATAAATGTTTTTCCACACTCAGAACAATGAAAGGGTCTTTCTCCTGTATGAATTAGCATATGGGTTTTCAGACGTCCTTTTGTGTTAAATGTTTTTCCACACTCAGAACAGCTAAATGGCCTTTCGCCAGTATGATTTAGCATATGGGTTTTGAGATTGCTACGATTGTTAAATGTTTTTTCACACTCAGAGCAGCTGAAGCGTCCTTTACCTGTATGAATTAGGAGATGTGCTTTCAAATTACTGCTATTGTTGAATGTTTTTCCACACTCAGAACAGGTAAAGGGTCGTTCTCCTGTATGAATTACCATATGGGTTTTCAGATTGAAGTTTTGGTTAAATGCTTTTCCACACTCAGGACACTTAAATGAGGGCTTTCCCATATGGATGGTCATATGCCTCTTCAAATTACCCTTTTGGGTAAAGGCTTTTCCACATTTGGCACACTTGAATGTTTTCTTTCCTGTATGAACCATCATATGGATTTTCAGACTGTTGATTTGGCAAACTGTTTCACCATACTTGGAACAGTTAAACAGTTTCTCTTCTGTATGAATTCCATGTTGTTTCTTCAGATTATTGTTGTGAATAATCCTTTGATCACACTCAGGGCTAAATGGCTTCACACCAACATTACATCTGTTATCACAAACAGGGATTATTTCATTTTGTAAAGAGTTTAAACCTGATTTACTTTCTTTGGTCTCCTTCCAATCAACATCACTGACATCAATTTCAGGTCCAGTGGAGTGTGAAATCACAGCATCACTATGTGGGTGTAAATAACTGCCTTGATCTAACCTGCCAACTGGTTCTGATCCTCTCCAGTCCATTTTATCATCATCCATTTTCATCTGTTCATCTGAGCTGCTGGCAAGAGGCTCAGGCTCCCTGTTCTCCTCATTTTGGGGCTGAAGAAAATCTGAGAACTGAGGTTTCACACCATCATTTGCATAGATGGAGGAATTAATCTCCAGCACTTGAAGGTGCTTTTGTTCCTCACAGGTCCATAGTTCCTCCTCTTCCTTTTTAATATGATGCAGTTCTGGGTCATCTTGGTTCAGATTAGATGTCCGTGCTTGTTCCTCAGGGGGAGCAGCTGCTTTTTTGACCAACAGATGCTGCATATCTACATAAAACAAACACTGACATTAACAGCAATGACAAATGTGTGCAATTTTCAGCATGAAGACAATGACTGTGAAAGACAATACTGCAATTGTGATTTGGTAAATTATGTTTTTTGTAATTGTACAGTCAGGTTCGTAAGTATTTAGACACCTCCACCATGGAACTGAAATAATACAAACATGATGTTATTTAAGTGTCAACTTTGAACTTTAATGAGTTGAGCAGAAATATCCAATAAACCATTTAGGAATTACAGTTCGTTATGAACAGTGTCTCCAGATTCAGAATTCATCAGCAACTGAAAAAAAAAATATGACTGTTGTTCATACAAATTATTACTTTTATAAGCTAGTTATCTTCAGGTACGTCAGAGAATGGATACATAAATACTTTGCAACTTTATCTACCTCAGTCACCAACACAAGCAGCAGGGCATGCCAAACATGTCTGGTAGAGGCAGTTCGAAAAACCAAGTGACTGTCCAAGAAGCAGACTCGTGAGGGACGCTTCCACTGCGCTTTTGACAATCTGCAGTAAAATTAAACCATTTGGATGGAATTTCTGCTACATATGTCAATGTCATGTGAGTCCAAAACAAGCTGTGTCAGGCCCAAATAACATTTACAACAGGAGAAAGTCTGTGACAATTAGTTAATGAGTTATCATTTGTGTTGTAGTACAGCTCAGACAATGCTACTTCCTTATCTAATAAGATGGTATGTGTGAAAACTGGGTATTAATAATGAAATTTGCCCCACAACTCCAACACACTCATCAAATTAGATGAGGACATGACCACAGTGGGACTAATAACAAACATCCAACACAAAAACAACAACAAAAATCATAAGACTTTGGGGGGCAAAAATAAAAAACACCATGATGGTCTATGCATCAGTGGGGAGGAGGTGCAGAGGGTCTTGACTTTTAAGTTAATGGGGCTGGGAGTGCACATCACTGAGGACCTGACCTGGATCCTGAACACCACCTGCATCATCATGAAGAAAGCCCAGCAAAGACTCTTCTTCTTGAGCACCCCAAGATGCAGCAGGCTTCCCCAGAGAGCGCTGATCACTTTCTACCACTAGACAATGGAGAGCATATTGACCTACTGCTGTACTGTATGGTACTCCAGCTGTGGTACTGCTACTACTGTGTGGTACTCCAGCTGTACTGATGCAGACAGAAAAGACCTACAGCTGGTCATGAAGACACCTGAGAGGATTGTCAGCTCTCCTCTCCTAAAGTTGAGTAACCTCTGCTTGAGTTATCTCCTCAAATGGGCCACAGACATCAGACAGGATCTCTCACCCATGGAAACCCCTCTTCACCACCCTCCGCTCAGATAAACTGAGAACGCCCAGTGCATGCACAAACAGGTTGCAAAACAACTCTTTCCCCAAAACTGTGGAAAGGCTGCAGAAATCACAACACCAGCACCCAGTGCAATAATGGATTTCTGGAATAACAAACTTAATGCAATAACAGACTGTGCAATAACTGTCGTGCCTCTTATACAAACATACAGTGTTGCTGGTATGAAAGTGTACGTGGTGGTCATGGGCATGGGAGAGATGTGCTTGAGCTGTGTGGGTCTGCACGTACATATCTTACATTTATTTCATTTATTTTTGTCTTTTCATGCTGAAAACTAGATTTTAATGCTATAACTAAGTTTCATTGTATATAACCTGCGAAGACCTACCCATCTATCATGATTTTTAAATGGTTATGGCAGGAAATATGCCCGTTTTGTGAATAAATTTGTTTGTCAAAAAAGTGTATATTTCAGCTTATAGATACCCTCCCCTTATACCATAAAGTAAAGAATGCATACATATAGAAATATATATACTCATAACAATACAAATGAAATGTGCACAAACAAAACAACTCAGACAGTACACCAGAATTTTAAAACAACCAAATGAGCAACAGTGCACAAACCAATCACAACAACCAAATGGTAAACCTAATTTTCCAAGCTATAACGGGTAAGTATATTATTTTTTGTAAAGCCTTTAAAGGCCAACTAAGGTACCAAGAAACTTAATATTATCAGGACAAGTATTCCAGATATTAACAACCTTAACGGAAACTCACTGACTTTTTACAGTAGTTCTGATCCTTAGTTTCTAAAATATTAATGTCTCTCTCAAACTGTAGCTGAAATCGTATTAATTTTAAACAGATCCTGGACATGTTTAGGAAAGAGTTTATGTTTGACTTTATACATAATTTGTACTGTGAAGTCCCAGAATTTTAAAATTTGCAAATCAGCAATTAATGAATTTGTTAGCTCATGATATTGCTTATTACTGATAATTCTTATAGCTTTCTTTTGCAATAGAAATATTGGATTAGTATTAGTTCTACATGTGTTTCCCCAAACCTCAACACAATATGTCATACAGTAGTGTTCAGAATAATAGTAGTGTGGCATTCAGTCAGTGAGTTCGTCAATTTTGTGGAACAAACAGGTGTGAATCAGGTGTCCCCTATTTAAGGATGAAGCCAGCACCTGTTGAACATGCTTTTCTCTTTGAAAGCCTGAGGAAAATGGGACGTTCAAGACATTGTTCAGAAGAACAGCATAGTTTGATTAAAAAGTTGATTGGAGAGGGGAAAACTTACATGCAGGTGCAAAAAATTATAGGCTGTTCATCTACAATGATCTCCAATGCTTTAAAATGGTCAAAAAAAAACAGAGACGTGTGGAAGAAAATGGAAAACAACCATCAAAATGGATAGAAGAATAACCAGAATGGCAAAGGCTCACCCACTGATCAGCTCCAGGATGATCAAAGACAGTCTGGAGTTACCTGTAAGTGCTGTGACAGTTAGAAGATGCCTGTGTGAAGCTAATTTATTTGCAAGAATCCCCCACAAAGTCCCTTTGTTAAATAAAAGACATGTGCAGAAGAGGTTACAATTTGCCAAAGAACACATCAATTGGCCTAAAGAGAAATGGAGGAATATTTTGTGGACTGATGAGAGTAGAATTGTTCTTTTTGGGTCCAAGGGCCGCAGACAGTTTGTGAGACAACCCCCAAACTCTGAATTCAAGCCACAGTTCACAGTGAAGACAGCGAAGCATGGTGGTGCAAGCATCATGATATGGGCATGTTTCTCCTACTATGGTGTTGGGCCTATATATCGCATACCAGGTATCATGGATCAGTTTGGATATGTCAAATACTTGCAGAGGTCATGTTGCCTTATGCTGAAGAGGACATGCCCTTGAAATGGGTTTTTCAACAAGAGAATGACCCCAAGCACTTGTAAACTAGCAAAATCTTGGTTCCAAACCAACAAAATGAATGCCTTGCAGATGTGAAGAAATCATGAAAAACTGTGGTTACACAACTAAATACTAGTTTAGTGATTCACAGGATTGCTAAAAAAGCAGTTTGAACATAAGAGTTTTGAGTTTGTAGCGTCAACAGCAGATGCTACTATTATTGTGAACACCCCCCTTTCTACTTTTTTTAATAATAGCCCAGTTTCATAGCCTTAAGAGTGTGCATATCATGAATGCTTGGTCTTGTTGGATTTGTGAGACTCTACTGAATCTACTGGTACCTTGTTTCCCATGAACAATAAGAAATATACTCAAAACCTGGATTAATCTTTTTAGTCACATAGCTCTACTATTATTATGAACACTACTGTATATGGCCAAAGAATGTTGGGAGAGGATGTCTTGTGCTTTATGCAGAACTGCAATGACTTTTGACATTTTAGATTTAACACAGTTAATATGCGTTTTCCATCTTAATTTTTCATCAATATAAACACCAACAAATTTTGTATTTGTTACAATTTCAATTTAACATCATGTAAAGATAAATTTCTGCTTAAGTTCCTGGACTTATTACCAAATATGATACACTTAGATTTACCAAAATGGAGCGATAATTTGTCTGAATCGAAACACTGTTTAAATTTATGTAATTCATTCTCCACTGTGTCCAGTGGAGAATGAAAACAGTCGTATCATCAGCAAACAAAATACAACTTGCAGAATTGGAAACCAAACATATATCGTTAATTTACAAAAGAAACTGCAATGGCCCAAGGACTGAACCCTGGGGTACCCCACATGTAATCCTCAAAAACTCAGAATTTGTCCCATCAATGTGGACACACTGATACCTATTGTGTAAGTAGCTCGTTATCCAGTCGTGCCAATCCCTTAATACCATACAGATTTAATTTGTTCAATAGCAAAGTATGATCAATAGTATCAAATGTTTCTGTAAATCAAAAAAGACCTCTACAGTATATTGCCTACAGTATTTTGTGATAAAAGCATGGAATTTGGCACACATGTTCTAAATTAACTGTTTATTTTCAGATCTCCAAAGTAAAGGTCAAACAAGGTTGACGTCCATTGGATTCTAAGACGTATGACATATGTTACCCCGTAACATTATAGCTAAGCATGACAGATGGTGCAAACTATTCCTTTTTAAAATGCCATTAACTCAACCAATAATTTGCATCATTTTTTTTAACCAAAATTTAAGCAACTTTAACTTTTGACCCCTGTACAAACTGCAACTGACCTTTGTCACCATTTTTGCTGTTTTTACCCCATAACTCCATGGAATTCAGTGACAGATAGCCCAAACTATACCTTTTTGGAATCGTTATGATCAGACAAATAATGTGGTATAGCTGTCAACGTGATTGGAGCATTTTTAAATTACACGCAATCGCAAAAGATTCAGTCAATAAGGAATCTGCCCATATTCCAGTTGGTTGCTCTGCATTCGTACACGGTTGTCCAAATATCTGTCCCTCCCAAACACTAACTTTGGCATTTTTCCCCCATTCAGCCTGATTGAAAACGTGTGTATGGGGGGGGGGGGTCTATGATTGATGTCTACTTAACAAAATCTTACTCTGTTCAGTCATGAAGCTGTAAAATTTATGATGCAATAAATGAACAAGGGCAGCACAGTGGTTTAGTGGTTAACACTGTTGCCTCACAGCAAAAGATCATGGGTTCGATTCCCACCTGCGGCCTTTCTGTGTAGAACGTTGAATGCATGTTCTCCCTGTGTTTGCATGGGTTCTCTCTGGGTGATCCGGCTTCCTCTCACATCCAAAGACATGCAGGTTAGGTGGATTAGAAACGTTAAATTGTCCGTAGGTGTGCGTGCGGGTGTGAATGTGTTTGTCTATATGTGGCCCTGCGACAGACTGGCGTCCTGTCTCAGCTAAAATTACATGGCACTGTTCCCACCCACTATAGTCCTTTAAAACATTAAAAAACCCGCAGCCAAACCTGTTTTGTCGTCGGAATTAAAAACAGCATCCAGTACTTTTCTTTGTCGTTCGTTCTCCTCTTTTAAACCACAAAGTTCCTCCTCGTATTCTGCTGCTGTTCTTTCAAACACATCAAATATCTCTTCTTCGTCATCTGCAGGTAGTCGCTGCTTCAGTAACGCTCTCAGAATTTGAACTTTCGACATTTTTCACACAATAACACAAACTGTTTCTACACACCAAAGGCCCAGTTAGCAGGCTAAGCTAACTCCGCTAGCTTTGGAAGCTAACGAACGGCGGAAGAATCAATGTCTCTCAAAGTTTAAAATTAATCCGGGTTTAGATTTAAGCAGACACAAAGAGAAACTATCATATTTCAGTTCAGATGGATATTAGGTTAATTCTGGCCAAAAAAAGACACTCTGTCTTTAAGCTTCCTCATAGACACGCGCCATCTTGGGAAGTTGTAAATTTCACCATAAAACTCTCACCAGCTTCATAAAATACATTATGCCACTTTAAGAGCTCATTCAACAACACGAAAATAAACTTCAAAACAGTTTGCGCTTTGATTTTGTTGCTGGCTTATCTTTTGTGTGTGTGTTTTTTACGTCTTGCATACAGCTCGGATAAATGTGTAATTGCTTGGATAAAGCACTGCACTACAAATACGTAGACCAAGGTTCGATTTCCAGTCACGATGTCTATGTCCTTAGATAACATACTTTATCTGCATTGTTCCAGTCCACCTGGCTGTAAATGGTCATTAACCATTGCTTGGGAAGGTATGTGTCAGACTCGAACCCCATCCAGAGGAAGTTGTAGACTCTCACCCAGTCCACACTATGGCATCTGGAGATGAGCACTGGCACCAGCAGGAGGCCTAAGGGCTGATATAGGACTTCAATATAGGTTGCCATCTAGGACCCAGGATCTTTCCATAGTCTGGTTAAGGAATAAGTGGCACCAAAGCATGCTTCCACACCTGGGAGCCTGGGAGATGTGTCTGAATGGCGTTATCAATCCAGTCTCATGATGTGACTCCCTCTGCTGTCAATATATTTATGGGGCAGATTCAAGTTTAAACTTTGTTTTTCTTTCTATTGCACCACAACACCAAATCTGATAATAAACAACTATGATGAGATTCACTGTTCATCACTGGTAACAAAAGCCTGATACAATGTTACCTATTTAACAGTGAACCTGACAACATTATTGCATGAAGGAATAAAATGTACGTATTTTAGACTGTGAGCACTTTATAATACATTAATACTCTGCAGAACTCAATTCTATACAATGAACACAATCAGATTTCCATAGTATCCTAATCAAAAAGAAACTTAAATGCCAACCAAGAGTATTAAAAAGAGAAAAAAATTACAAGAAAAAAAAGTTACAATAGAAAATCATCCCAAAGACTACATGAAATCAATATGCTCTCATTATAAAGCCATACAACCGAAACCTATTACACAGTAAGCAACTACAAATGATTGAAACAATAACTGACAAAAGCTTTTATTAATTTTATGTATGTACTGTATGTATCGGTTAATTTGTTGTGGTGTCTCCTAATGGGAAATGTCACAACAAATTTAGTTGGTTTAGTCTGGTTTAGTATGGTCCATTCAGTAAAGGTCTTATCTTAATGTTTCACTTGCCTAATACGGGCAGATTCATCAAACAAATGCCAAACATCAACACTAACACTCCCCCCAGATGTTATCCAAAAACTGATTTTTGAACTTGATAAATTTTATATCTTGCCTCCAGCCTTGATTCTGCATCAGGATGGCAACAGTGTGATACCTGCCTTTTGGCAGCCCAATTGACGGAAATCCATCGGAGCGACGAAGACCTTTCATCCCTATAAGTGATCTTTGTTCTGGCCCTACCATGGACAACCATATTGGTTTTCAAATGGCACTAAATGCTTTCTCTCCAGGATGAGTGATCATATGCCTTTTCAAATGACTGTTCAGGACAAATGCTTTGCCACATTCAGAACAATGAAATGGCTTGTATCCCTTGTGAAATATCATATGGGTTTTCAGGTGGTTGTTTCTGTTAAATGTTTTTCCACACAGAGAACAACTAAATGGCCTTTCTCCTGTATGAATTAGCATATGCATTTTCAAAAGACTGTTCTGGTTAAAAGCTTTTCCACACTGAGAACAGTGAAAGGGTCTTTCTCCTGTATGAATTAGCATATGGGTTTTCAGACTACATTTTTTGTTAAATGTTTTTCCACAGTCAGAACAGCAAAAGGGTCTTTCTCCTGTATGAATTAGCATATGGGTTTTCAGACTACATTTTTTGTTAAATGTTTTTCCACACTCAGAACAGCTAAATGGTCTTTCTCCTGTATGAATTAGCATATGGATTTTCAGACAACCTTTTGTGTTAAATGTTTTTCCACAATCAGAACAGCTAAAGGGTCTTTCTCCTGTATGAATTAGCATATGGGCTTTCAGATTGCTGTTTTGATTAAATACTTTTCCACATTCAGAACAGCAAAAGCGTCTTTCACCTCTATGAATTAGCAGATGGGTTTTCAAATTGCTGCTATTGTTAAATGTTTTTCCACACTCAGAACAGCTGAAAGGTCTTTCACCTGTATGAATTAGCATATGGGTTTTCAGATTGAAGTTTTGGTTAAAGGTTTTTCCACACTCAGAACATTTAAATGAGGTATTTCCCGTATGAGTGGTCATATGCCTCTTCAAATGACCCTTTTGGCTAAATGCTTTTCCACATTCAGAACACTTAAATGTTTTCAGGTGGCTGTTTTGGTTACATGTTTCATCACCCTCAGAAGAGCAAAGTAGTTTCTCTCCCATATGAATTTCATTGTATGTCGTGACAGTCTTGTGAAGAATCCTTTGATCACACTCAGGGCTATATGGTTTCACACCAGCATTACATCTATTAACACAAACAGGGTGTACCTCATTTGTCAGGGAGTTTAAACTTGAATTAGGTTCTGTGGTCTCCCTCCAATCAACATCACTGACATCAGTTTCAGTTCCAGAATTGTGTGACATCATGGCATCACTATGTGGGTTGAAATAACAGTCTTGATCGAAACTCCCAACTGGTTCTGATCTTCTCCAGTCCTCTTCATCATTTTCCATTTTCATCTGCTCACATGAGCTGCTGGCAAGAGGCTCATCCTCCCTGTTCTCTTCACTCTGAGGTTGATAATGTGAGGACTGAGGTGTCACATCATTTGTGTACATGGAAGAATTAACCTTCAGCACTTGAAGGTGTGCTAGTTCCTCACAGGTCCACAGTTCCTCCTTTTCCTTTTTAATGTGATGGAGTTCTGAGTCCTCTTGGTCCAGACTAGACATACATGCTTGTTGCTCAGGGGGAACCTCTGTTTCATTTACCAACAGCTGCTGCACATCTACATAAAGCAAACAGACAAAAACAATAACAGCAACCACAAGGGCTTGTGATTCACTGATCCTTGGCTCAAGTCTCCATGAGACCATAAAATCACTCTGGGCCCTTGGCCAAGGTCCTTAACCTGCAAGCTGCACAGCAGCATCCTGACATCTACAACCCCTGGCAAAAATTATGGAATCACCGGCCTCGGAGGATGTTCATTCAGTTGTTTAATTTTGTAGAAAAAAAAGCAGATCACTTAATCATTTCAAATGGCAACTTTCTGGCTTTAAGAAACACTATAAGAAATCAGGGAAAAAAATTGTGGCAGTCAGTAACGGTTATTTTTAGACCAAGCAGAGGAAAAAAATATGGAATCATGAAAAACAAAAGAACGCTCCAACACATCACTAGTATTTTGTTGCACCACCTCTGGCTTTTATAACAGCTTGCAGTCTCTGAGGCATGGACTTAATGAGTGACAAACAGTACTCTTCATCAATCTGGCTCCAACTTTCTCTGATTGCTGTTGCCAGATCAGCTTTGCAGGTTGGAGCCTTGTCATGGACCATTTTCTTCAACTTCCACCAAAGATTTTCAATCGGATTAAGATCCGGACTATTTGCAGGCCATGACATTGACCCTATATGTCTTTTTGCAAGGAATGTCTTCACAGTTGTTGCTCTATGGCAAGACTCATTATCATCTTGAAAAATTATTTAATCATCTCCAAACATCCTTTCAATTGATGGGATAAGAAAAGTGTCCAAAATATCAACGTAAACTTGTGCATTTATTGATGATGTAATGACAGCCATCTCCCCAGTGCCTTTACCTGACATGCAGCCCCATATCATCAATGACTGTGGAAATTTACATGTTCTCTTCAGGCAGTCATCTTTATAAATCTCACTGGAACGGCACCAAACAAAAGTTCCAGCATCATCACCTTGCCCAATGCAGACTCAAGATTAATCACTGAATATGACTTTCATCCAGTCATCCACAGTCCACGATTGCTTTTCCTTAGCCCACTGTAACCTTGTTTTTTCTGTTTAGGTGTTAATGATGGCTTTCGTTTAGCTTTTCTGTATGTAAATCCCATTTCCGTTAGGCGGTTTCTTACAGTTCGGTCACAGACGTTGACTCCAGTTTCCTCCCATTCGTTCCTCATTTGTTTTGTTGTGCATTTTCGATTTTTGAGACATATTGCTTTAAGTTTTCTGTCTTGACGCTTTGATGTCTTCCTTGGTCTACCAGTATGTTTGCCTTTAACAACCTTCCCATGTTGTTTGTATTTGGTTCAGAGTTTAGACACAGCTGACTGTGAACATCTTTTGCAACACTGCGTGATGATTTACCCTCTTAAGAGTTTGATAATCCTCTCCTTTGTTTCAATTGACATCTCTCGTGTTGGAGCCATGATTCATGTCAGTCCACTTGGTGCAACAGCTCTCCAAGGTGTGATCACTCCTTTTTAGATGCAGACTAACGAGCAGATTTGATTTGATGCAGGTGTTAGTTTTGGGGATGAAAATTTACAGGGTGATTCCATAATTTATTCCTCAGAATTGAGTGAGTCCATATTTTTTTCCCTCTGCTTGGTCTAAAAAAGTAACCGTTACTGACTGCCACAATTTTTTTTTTCCTGATTTCTTATAGTGTTTCTTAAAGCCAGAAAGTTGCTATTTGAAATGACTTTAGTTTTGTGTCATGTCTGTGATCTGCTTTTTTTCTACAAAATTAAACAACTGAATGAACATCTTCCGAGGCCGGTGATTCCATAATTTTTGCCAGGGGTTAAGTGTGTGTGAGTAAAGAACAGGTTAATGTGAGGCATCACTGTAAAGTGCATTGACCACAAAAGGGATATTATATATCTATATATATATATATATATATATATATATATAGTTCATTCCCATTTAACATTCACATAATCAAGACTAGTACAATTAAGTGGGCTCTCAGGGTGCACTTTTCGGCACGAGGGCAGTATGTGTCAGAACCCCTAGGCACATAATTACACATTTTTTTCTATTTAGGACATCTTTTTTCCTCACTTCCTTACTTATGAACCATTTGGGGACTTTCTGTTACATGTCACAAATCAAAATGAGCTGCGTCAGACTCAAATGTTTATGGCAGGAAAATGCTAACATTTTAGTTTTTGTATTATAGTACAGTGCAGATTGTGCTACTTACCAAACAATGTACTAAAAATATCAGGTTTATTTAGTACATCTTTTGTTTCGGATCTTGCACAATAATGATGCAGTGAGTGTGACAACCTCTCCACCCAATCAGTAAACAGCTGCATTTTACCTTCACCTTGTGGCATCATTTCAGCTTGCTTGGAACTGTGATGGAGATGATACCAAAACAGGGTGCAAATAAATAAATAAATGTAACCATTTCAATTGTATCCCCTATAAAGTGTTCCTTGGGTAACAGCAACACAATCAATGTAATTTTGGATTCACTGTCTATAAAGAAACAAAAACAAAAAACCAAAACAAAAAAAATCAACTGACGATTATAATTTTATGTATTTGATAAAGAATATTTTTGATTGTATTGTTAAACCTTAACTTATACTGTAATTTGTCATTAACTTAGAAAAACCTTATGATAGGGTGCCAAGAGAAGAGCTGTGGTATTGTATTAGGAAGTCTGGAGTAGCAGAGAAGTATGTTAGGGTAGTGCAGGACATGTGCAAGAATACTGTGACAGCGGTGAGATGCACAGTAGGAATGACAGGCTCATTCAAGGTGGAGGTGGGATTACACCAAGGATCAGCTCTGAGTCCTTTCTTGTTTGCAATGGTGGACAGGTTGGTGGATGAGATAAGACGGGAGTCTCCATGGACTACAACCCCTGGCAAAAATTATGGAATCACTGGCCTCGGATGATGTTCATTCAGTTGTTTAATTTTGTAGAAAAAAAGAAGATCACAGACGTGACACAAAACTAAAGTCATTTCAAATGGCAACTTTCTGGCTTTAAGAAACACTATAAGAAATCAAGAAAAAAAGATTGTGGCAGTCAGTAATGGTTACTTTTTTAGACCAAGCAGAGGAAAAAAATATGGAATCACTCAATTCTGAGGAATAAATTATGGAATCACCCTGTAAATTTCATCCCCCAAACTAACACCTGCATCAAATCAGATCTGCTAGTTGACATTGATCCTATGTGTCTTTTTGCAAGGAATGTTTTCACAGTTTTTGCTCTATGGCAAGATGCATTATCATCTTGAAAAATGATTTAATCATCCCCAAACATCCTTTCAATTGTCCAAAATATCAACGTAAACTTGTGCATTTATTGATGATGTAATGACAGCCATCTCCCCAGTGCCTTTACCTGACATGCAGCCCCATATCATCAATGACTGTGGAAATTTACATGTTCTCTTCAGGCAGTCATCTTTATAAATCTCATTGGAACGGCACCAAACAAAAGTTCCAGCATCATCACCTTGCCCAATGCAGATTTGAGATTCATCACTGAATATGACTTTCATCCAGTCATCCACAGTCCACGATTGCTTTTCCTTAGCCCACTGTAACCTTGTTTTTTTCTGTTTAGGTGTTAATGATGGCTTTCATTTAGCTTTTCTGTATGTAAATCCCATTTCCTTTAGGCGGTTTCTTACAGTTCGGTCACATACGTTGACTTCAGTTTCCTCCCATTCGTTCCTCATTTGTTTTGTTGTGCATTTTCGATTTTTGAGACATATTGCTTTAAGTTTTCTGTCTTGACGCTTTGATGTCTTCCTTGGTCTACCAGTATGTTTGCCTTTAACAACCTTCCCATGTTGTTTGTATTTGGTTCAGAGTTTAGACACAGCTGACTGTGAACAACCAACATCTTTTGCAACACTGCGTGATGATTTACCCTCTTAAGAGTTTGATAATCCTCTCCTTTGTTTCAATTGAGATCTCTCGTTTTGGAGCCATGATTCATGTCAGTCCACTTGATGCAACAGCTCTCCAAGGTGTGATCACTCCTTTTTAGATGCAGACTAACGAGCAAATCTGATATGATGCAGGTGTTAGTTTTGGGGATGAAAATTTACAGGGTGATTCCATAATTTTTTCCTCAGAATTGAGTGATTCCATATTTTTTTCCTCTGCTTGGTCTAAAAAAGTAACCGTTACTGACTGCCACAATCTTTTTTTCTTGATTTCTTATAGTGTTTCTTAAAGCCAGAAAGTTTCCATTTGAAATGACTTTAGTTTTGTGTCGTGTCTGTGATCTGCTTTTTTTCTACAAAAATAAACAACTGAATGAACATCCTCAGAGGCCGGTGATTCCATAATTTTTGCCAGGGGTTGTATGATGTTTGCAGATGTCATTGTGATCTGTAGTGAGAGTAGAGAGCAGGTTGAGTCTAGTCTGGAGAGGTGGAGATATGCTTTGGAGAGCAGGGGAATAAAAGTCAGTAGGAGCAAGACTGAGTACATGTGTGTGAATGAGAGGGAGCCCAGTGGATAGTGCAGTTACAAGGAGTAGAAGTGGTGAAAGTACAACCCCTGGCAAAAATTATGGAATCACCGGCCTGGGAAGATGTTCGTTCGATTGTTTAATTTTGTAGAAAAAAGCAGATCAGACATGACACAAAACTAAAGTCATTTCAAATGGCAACTTTCTGGCTTTAAGAAACACTATAAGAAATCAGGAAAAAAAAAAAATTGTGGCAGTCAGTAACGGTTACTTTTTTAGTAACCAAGCAGAGGGGAAAAAAAATATGGAATCACTCAATTCTGAGGAAAAAATTATGGAATCATGAAAAACAAAAGAACGCTCCAACACATCACTAGTATTTTGTTGCACCACCTTTGGCTTTTATAACAGCTTGCAGTCTCTGAGGCATGGACTTAATGAGTGACAAACAGTACTCTTCATCAATCTGGATCCAGCTTTCTCTGATTGCTGTTGCGAGATCAGCTTTGCAGGTTGGAGCCTTGTCATGGACCATTTTCTTCAACTTCCACCAAAGATTTTCAATTGGATTAAGATCCGGACTATTTGCAGGCCATGACATTGACCCTATGTGTCTTTTTGCAAGGAATGTTTTCACAGTTTTTGCTCTATGGCAAGATTCATTATCATCTTGAAAAATGATTTCATCATCCCCAAACATCCTTTCAATTGATGGGATAAGAAAAGTGTCCAAAATATCAACGTAAACTTGTGCATTTATTGATGATGTAATGACAGCCATCTCCCCAGTGCCTTTACCTGATATGCAGCCCCATATCATCAATGACTGTGGAAATTTACATGTTCTCTTCAGGCAGTCATCTTTATAAATCTCATTGGAACGGCACCAAACAAAAGTTCCAGCATCATCACCTTGCCCAATGCAGATTTGAGATTCATCACTGAATATGACTTTCATCCAGTCATCCACAGTCCACGATTGCTTTTCCTTAGCCCACTGTAACCTTGTTTTTTTCTGTTTAGGTGTTAATGATGGCTTTCGTTTAGCTTTTCTGTATGTAAATCCCATTTCCTTTAGGCGGTTTCTTACAGTTCGGTCACAGACGTTGACTTCAGTTTCCTCCCATTCGTTCCTCATTTGTTTTGTTGTGCATTTTCGATTTTTGAGACATATTGCTTTAAGTTTTCTGTCTTGACGCTTTGATGTCTTCCTTGGTCTACCAGTATGTTTGCCTTTAACAACCTTCCCATGTTGTTTGTATTTGATTCAGAGTTTAGACACAGCTGACTGTGAACAACCAACATCTTTTGCAACATTGCGTGATGATTTACCCTCTTAAGAGTTTGATAATCCTCTCCTTTGTTTCAATTGAGATCTCTCGTTTTGGAGCCATGATTCATGTCAGTCCACTTGATGCAACAGCTCTCCAAGGTGTGATCACTCCTTTTTAGATGCAGACTAATGAGCAGATCTGATTTGATGCAAGTGTTAGTTTTGGGGATGAAAATTTACAGGGTGATTCCATAATTTATTCCTCAGAATTGAGTGAGTCCATATTTTTTTCCCTCTGCTTGGTCTAAAAAAGTAACCGTTACTGACTGCCACAATTTTTTTTTTTCTTGATTTCTTATAGTGTTTCTTAAAGCCAGAAAGCTGCCATCTGAAATGACTTTAGTTTTGTGTCATGTCTGTGATCTGCTTTTTTTCTACAAAATTAAACAACTGAATGAACATCCTCCGAGGCCGGTGATTCCATAATTTTTGCCAGGGATTGTAGATGAGTTTAAATACTTGGGGTCAACTGTTCAAAGTAATGGAGAGTGTGGTAGAGAGGTGAAGAAAAGAGTGCAGGCAGGGTGGGGTGGGTGAAGAAAGGTGGCAGGAGTGATTTGTGACCAAAGAATATCAGCAAGAGTGAAGAGCAAAGTTTACAAGACAGTAGTGAGACCAGCTATGTTGTATGGCTTAGACACAGTGGCACTAACAAAAAGACAGGTGGCAGAGCTGAAGATGTTACGATTCTCGTTGAGAGTGACGAGAATGGACAGGATTAAGAATGAACATAGAGGGACAGCTCAGGTGGGACAGCTTGGAGACAAAGTCAAAGAGGTGAGACTGAGATAGTTTGGACATGTGCAGAGGAGGGACCCAGGGTATATAGGGAGAAGGATGATGAGGATGGAGCCACCAGGCAGGAGGAGAAGAGGGAGGCCAAAGAGGAGGTTTATGGATGTGCTGAGGGAGGACATGCAGGTGGTTGGTGTGACAGAGGAGGATTCAGAGGACAGGGTGAGATGGTAACGATTGATCTGCTGTGGCGACCTTAACGGAAACAGCCAAAAGAAAAAGAAGAAGACTGGGAAATTTCCTTCTAAAATGAAAATAGCTAAAGTGATACCACTATTCAAATCTGGTGACAAACATGATTTTTTAAACTATAGGCCAATATCACTGTTACCATAATTTTCTAAAATTTTGGAAAAGGAATTTGCAAAGAGGTTAAATTATTTTATAGCTAAACATCATATACTCACTCAGTGAACAGCAATACGGATATAGAAAGAACTGAACTACTTCACTGGCTTTAATTGACTTTGCTGAACAAATAAATGCAATTGAGAATAAGCAATACACAGTTGGGGTTTCTTTTCTTTTTCTTGATTTACAGAAAGCATTTGACATCACAGATCATACCTTACTATTGGATGAATTACAGAAGTATGGTATCAAAGGATTGGTATATGATTGGATAACTAGCTATTTATAAAATAGGTAGGTATCGGTGTGTCCATATTGGTTGGGATAAATTCAGAATTTTTGAAGATTAAAAATGGGGTGCCTCAAGGTTCAGTCCCTGGTCCATTGCTGTTTCTTTTATATATTAATGATATATGTTTGGTTTCTAAGAACCTTGAATTGTATTTTATTTGCTGATGTTACAACTGTGTTCTGTAGTGGGCATCATTTGGACAGCTTTTGGATATCTTGGAGAAGGAATTATAGAAATGTAAACAATGATTTGATTCAAATAAATCACCACTACATCTTGGTAAAACAAAGTATATTATATTTGTAAATAAGCTCAGGAATTTATGTAGAAATTTAATATTACATAATGCTGAAATTGAAATTGCAACTGAAACAAAATTTCTTAGCGTTATTATTGATGATAAATTAAAGGACATGTTGCACAGCTTTAATGCCCCAGTTAGCAACACAACATCAAAGTATTCATGATTGTAAGTCTCTCCATGCACATGCGTTCATAGTGGTCGCTGATGGTTTTTTTGTGCTCTCCCAGAGCGAGTTAGCAGGTGCATTTCAATTTCAATTTATTTACATTTATATAGTGCCAAATCATTACACAGTTGCCTCAAGGCGCTTCACAGAGGTAAGGTCTAACCTTACTAACCCCAGAGCAACCGTGGTAAGGAAAAACTCCCTCTGAGGAAGAAACCTCAAGCAGACCAGACTCAAAGGAGTGACCCTCTGCTTGGGCCATGCTACAAACATAAATTACAGAACAATTCACAGAATGAATAGATAAGAAATGCTGTTGGAGGACAGGACAGGAGGGTCGCCAGCACAAATACAACTCCCATCTCTGGATGGAGCTGCAGCTTAAACAGAGAGAAAAAAACAATCAGGCATCAGAAAGACAAGAAATAGTATATAACTTGCCAACATTAATCAACAAGAAAAACAGAAGAAATACTAGGGTGATCGCCGGCCACTAGCTCTAAGCTTCACTAAAAGACCCAGAATTTAGGTAAAGTTGAGGCTGCGGCACGCTCCGTTTACTAATAAAATGAATTAAAAGAGTAAAATGCACAAAAAAACTATACCAGTATCCTAGCCATACAAAAGAGAAAATAAGTGCGTCTTAAGTCTGGACTTGAAAGTCTCCACAGAATCTGTTTTATTGATGCAGGGGATCATTCCACAGAACAGGGGCATGATAAAAGAAAGCTCTGTGACCCGCAGACTTCTTATTCACCCTAGGGACACAAAGTAGTCCTGCACCCTGAGAACGCAAAGCCCAGGCCGGTACATAAGGTTTAATTAGGTCAGCTAAGTAGGGAGGTGCCAGTCCGTGAACAATTTTATAGACTAGTAGCAGAACCTTAAAATCTGATCTCACTGGGAGAGGAAGCCAGTGAAGGGACGCCAAAATAGGTGTAATGTGGTCAAACTTTCTGCTTCATGTCAAAGGTCTGGCTGCAGCATTTTGAACCAATTGGAGAGCCCTACTGCTGGACTGCAGTAAACCAGAAAATAGAACATTGCAGTAGTCCAATCTAGAAGAGATAAATGCATGGATCAGGGTCTCAGCATCAGCCATAGACAGGATGGGACGTATCTTTGCTATATTTCGTAGGTGGAAAAAAGTAGTCCTCGTAATATTTCTAATGTGGAGGTCAAAGGACAACATAAGATCAAAAATTACCACAAGGGTCCTCACTTTGTCAGTGTGATGTATGACACACGAGCCCAGGCTAAGCGTCAACTGGTCAAATTGATGCAGATGTCTCACTGGACCAAGAACAATCATTTCAGTCTTATCAGAGTTTAAAATTAGGAAGTTTCTAGACATCCAACTTCTCACTGCTGCAAGGCAATCTTCTAAGGATTTTATGTGAACGAGATTACCAGCAGTTGTCGGCACGTCCAGGTGCATTTCTGGAAAACGTGTCACTCTGCATTTCTCGGCATGTAACATACATATTAGCAAAACAGAAACATCCCAATGGCGACACACAGAGTGAAACAAATGCAGTTATGTTCGATAAGGAAGCTTCTAAGCTTTCCTTTGAAAGTGATGGCTCAAATTTACAGAGGAGATGACACACTTAAACTCAAAGCTCTTAACTTTTTCAGTCTGTCGGATTTTGTAACCTAATTGTGGTGGCGCGCTGTTTATGTCACAGGATGCCGGTTTACTGCTGCTGTGAACATGATGGATGTGGACTGTCTCCACCACGCTGTTTTTCCAGACTGCCTGGACAGGCAGATGTATGTCTCATATTGTAAAAACTTTATGTGGTGTGATCGTTTTAGACAATGAAATTGATAATTACAACTGTAGTGTTGTCATTCCCTTCGCCCGTGCTGCAATCAGGTTTTGTCTTCTCTATTCATTTGTTACAATAAAAAAATAAAAATAAAAAAAATAAAGAAATCTGAAAAATTAGGCGTCTTATTAATTGAGCTAGCAAATATCCACGTCAAGAATTATTGACATGTGAAAAGAGAATGCAGTGGTCCCTCGCTATAATGCGGTTCACCTTTCGCGGCCTCACAGTTTCGCAGATTTTTTTAGTCCAATTTTGCATGCTTTTTTTTTTGTCTGTTTATAAGAATCTTCTCACCCAGAAGAAAAAAAAGAGTGCCAACAACTACTCATAACTGTGTTCTTCACTCGGAAAAAGACACCTGCAGCGAGGTGTGACTCAGTGGAAAAAGGCGCGGCGCCAGGACGAAGAGGCGCGATCAGAGGAACTGTGAAATACGGGTCAGTCACTATTAATAATTTCTTATGTGTCCAACCTCGTACGTTGATCATTAAAATTAAATTCGTTAGTTCTAAAAGCCATCATAATTATGATATTTATAGGAAAACGTTCTATTTTTATTTCTCAAACAAATGTTTGGGCCTGAAACCAGGTTGGTCTTATTTTTCTACTAAGGTTTGAACTTTGAGAGTGTTTACACACGAGAGAAAAGTGAGAAAATGTTCGTGCCTGATTGAGTAAAGTGTATAAAGTGTGTAGTGAGGGGTTTTACAGCTTTAAAACATCTATAATAATTGTAAAAAAATAACGCTGACTAGCTACTTCGCGGATTTCGCTTATCGTGGGCTATTTTTAGAACGTAACTCCTGCGATAAACGAGGGATCACTGTAACACTTTTTTTATTATACTACAAAACAACTGATACAACGGCCGCTTTTGACGCTCTATTGGCACGCGTCGTGATTGGTGGAGTTCTTTTTCTTTGCCGTCTTCCTGGCTTCCATGTTGTAAAATGAGGGCGTGTCTGAAGAAGAGTCTGAATATTTATGGGCGTGTTCATTATAATTACGATTGTTTTCACCCGCCGCATTTATCAAGGTCATGTCAGGTGTACGCCGGAAATGGGAAGGTGCGCACTGCTTGATACATGTCATGGCAACTTTGGTGTACTTCAAATTTACACCGTAAATTTACGCCACAAGTGCGCAATGTTGATACATGAGGCCCAGTGTGTGTATGGGGGCTTCTTTGATGTTGTGGACTTTTTAATTTGGAAATCTTTACAACTGGGTGAGTAGAATGTTAATTCTTTTTTTCTCATTGTTTGCTTTGTGTTCCTTTCAATGGAGCTTTCAATGAAAGTAAATTTTTATTTTACTTTGAGTCTGTGGGAATGGATCTGAACGTGTGTGCGTGCTCAGCAGTCTGTTTTAACCCACAGCAGCTCAGCTGTTAATTGTGGCTTTGTACATGGACGTGAAATATCATACATCTGATCAGACAGATGTGACTAGATCTGTGATATTTCACATCCATGTACAAAGCTGCAATTAACAGCTGACATGCGGGTTAAAACAGTGCAGCAGCCATTTAACCCACATCTCAGCTGTTCACTGCTGCTTTGTACATGGACGTGAAATGTCAGATATGATCAGATCTGTGCAGTCACATGTCCAAAATCCGTTTTAAATGAAGGACTCCAGTTATAATTTGGGAGGAATATTATTATTTGATAAATTAAAGACTCGAACCACTGTTAAAAAAAAAAAAAAAAAATCACTTTCTGTAAAAGGTGTGAACATTTGGAATAACTGTCCAGATAAGATTAAATTATACGGTACACTAGTTGCCTTTAAAAGACATACATACACACATTTTTTTAAAGTTAACTTATGGTAAAAGGGTGGGTGTATATAAGCTTTTGCTTCTGCCGACACTCTTTTGGCCACAGGTGTTGATTGAAAGATTATTTTTTTCAGCACAGCACGTAGTTGAGCTGAAATTGTGTGTTTGTGTGTTGAATAAATTCATTCAGAAAATATGCAATTTTTGCCTGTTGAACTAGAAGCAACAGGTTCATGGTGGAGGGGCACAGAGGATTTTAAAACAAAAAACGAAGAAATTTAAGGTTGAGCCTCACGTGCCTTCTGGAAAGCTGTAGTTTAATTTTCACCGTCATTTTTTTTTTCATAAAATCTTGTTCTGCTCAGACTGTAAAACTGATGCTGCAGTAATTGATCAATGAAAAACAAAAAACATGATCAATGGGAAACAAAAACCTTAGTTTTGTAATAGTTTGTCATTATTCATGGATAAAATGTGCAGGATTTGACTCTGTAGTACTTATAAAAAAAAAAGAAAAGGAATCAAACCTGTTTTGTCATCAGAGTTAAAAACAGCATCCAGTAGTTTTCTTTGTCGTTCGTTCTCCTCTTTTAAACCACAAAGTTCCTCCTCGTATTCTGCTGTTGTTCTTTCAAACAGCTCAAATATCTCTTCATCATCTGCAGGTAGTCTCTGCTTCAGTAACGCTCTCAGAATTTGGACTTTAGACATTTTCACACAAAGACACAAACTGTTTCTACACACAAAAGGCCCAGTTAGCAGGCTAAGCTAACTCCGCTAGCTCTGCAAGCTAACGGCAGAAGGAGAAAATGCGAATAACTTGAACTTATTTCACGTGTAAGCAGACGCGCAGAGAACCTGTACTAATCGATTTAGACTGGATGTCAGGCTAATTTTCTCCAAAACGACACTACGATCAAAGCTTCCTCACGGACAGGCGCCATCTTAAGAAGTTAGACGGTTCTTCGCTTTTCTTCTTCTTCCTCATTTAATGGCGGATTAGACACCATTCAGCGCTTTACCGCCACCTCCAGGAAAATAATTCACACCAGCAGTCTGTATTCTGGCATAGATAGCAGAACGTTATGAAGGTTGGATAGGATTAGTTTGAAAGAATACATGTGGATTACATGTACGAGTATGTATGTGCATACATTTGGATTACTTGTAATCTGATTACTTTTGGATTACATTTCAAAGTAATCCTACCCAACTTTGCACCCCGTTGACCGAGTTGCGACCTAAACATGGCCTCTGCTCACATCGCTCTCACTGAGGTTGCAGGTTGGTCACAAAAGGAGCTCCATGTTTGGGGAAAAAAAAAAAATCCCTCCTGGTCACCATCACTCCACATCGGTCTCCAACAGGTGTGCAAGTGCATCGAACTATTTAAAACACTCGCACAAGTTGTGTGACCAGTTAACAGAATCATGGGTCTCATAATGGGTCTTGATAAGCTCTCACACATCTCAACTGACGATCAACTTGATTCTGTGAGCTGTAATAGACTCTCAGTTGACTTTGCATGGGGTTGCATCAATGATCGCGGATATAAACATATTTTTCACTCGCACAACTAAGTAGCAATGCAAGTTTGGTGTAAATCAGGGGTGGGCAACTTGTTCCAGAAAGGGCCAAGAGGGTGCAGTTTTCTTTGCAGCCACTGACTCCACCAGGTGATTTCACTCAATATCACTTTGAGCAGATGGAATCAGTTAATGAGTGAAATCACCTGGTGGAGTCAGTGGCTGCAAAGAAAACTGCACCCTCTTGGCCTTTTCTGGAACAAGTTGCCCACCCCTGGTGTAAATGCAAATAACAGCTCAACTGTCTCAACAAGACTTTTGAGAGTTGACAAAATGTCCTGATCTTGGAAGTCTCATACGTAGGTCTCAGTCCAGTGTAGTGCAGCAGATCACTGAAACAATCCTTCAAATGGTGATACAAGCACCAACTTTGGCACAAATACACCTTATACATTACTCTTTTGAAGAGGGAAAACAAACAAACAAAAAAAAAACTGGCCACCTTAATTTTCAATCCTTTTGACTTTTTTTTTTTTACATTTCCCATTATACCCAGTAAGAAGGGTGAAAAGACACCTCCCTCCTTGGCGCTCCCCAACCACACCCACCACTTGCAGAACATAAGCATGGCGGTTCTGTGGCAGACTCTGCTACTGCTACACCCCAAACCTGTTGTGGCTTCCATGTTCATTAAATCTCAGACAGCTCCCAGACTAACAGTTGTAACAGATGAGGAATTTTCAACTGATAACCGTCAACTTCAATCGTCACTAAAGACTTGTAATCTTTCTTAACGGCTTCTTGTTTATCTCATTTAGTTAGTACTGTGGGAGCATCCAACTTCCTACATATTCTGCAGGCCCTGGTTTTTGTTAAATTCTTAAAATGCTGACTTTGCAGCACTCAAAAACTTCAATATTTATGGCGCTGTCAGCCCTCATTGTGTGTTTTGGGTAGTCGTGAACTTTGACCTGGCCCAGCATGCACCAGGTGTAGAGATGCTGAAATGGCTTTTTGTGACTCATACTAGAATGATATATAAAAGCAAGGCAATATTCATTCTGTCTGAATATCACACACATAACCACAATATGTCACAAAAATTCCACCGGCTCCCACAGCGCCTCAACACCAACTGTGCTAGTAAGGAACACATGAGATGATTATGTTCATGTTGTTTATCAACAGCAGCAGCACAACACAATATTACCCATTTTATAGTGAGCCTAAAAATATGGTACTAAGGAACAGAATGCACATATATTACAATGTGAGAGGTTTATTGCTGTCTCAAAAATAATACATTAAGTCTGATACTCTACAGAGCACAATTCTAAACCTACTGAACACCTAAACCATATTTCTATCGTGACATAAGTAACACAACGTTAAACACATGGTACTCAAGAGTCTAAAAAGAAACAAAAAAAAAAAAGGTACGTTAGTAAATCATCCAACAGACAACATTAATTCAATATGCTCTATTATAAATTCATACAACTACAAGCATTACACATTAACTATAAATCTCAGATAGTTTGATATCTTTGACTACAGCATCCTCAAATCTCCTGCTTTGAGTCAAATTACATCCAAATGTCCTTGTACGGTCTTACACCATGTGCTGCTGAGGTCAGGTGTGTATTATTACATCAATGCATTGACAAACCTGCATTGTTCTAGCCCTAGTATGCGCCATCATGTGTTTCTTTAGCCAGCGCATTTCAGAAAATGTTTTCCCAAAATCAGAACAGCTAAATGGATTCTTTCCCATATGGGGGCTCATATGGCTCTTCAAATTACCCTTCATGAAAAGTTCTTTTCCACATTCAGAACAATTAAATTTATTACCCTGATGAATTATCATATGGGTTTTAGAACACAGTCTATGTTTTTCCACACTTAAAACAACTGAAGGGTCTTTCACCTGTATGAATTAGCATAAGAGTTTTCAGACTGAAGTTTTGGTTAAATGTTTCCACAATCAGAACAGCTGAAGGGTCTTTCTCCTGTATGAATTAGCATATGGGCTTTCAGGGTGCTGCTTTTGTTAAATATTTTCCCACACTCAGAACAGCTAAAAGCTCTTTCATCTTTATGAATTAGTATATGGGAAAACAGATCAGTGTTTTTGTGAAATGATTTGCCACACTGAGAACAGCTAAATGGTCTTTCTCCCGTATGAATTAGCATATGGGTTTTCAGGTTACTGTTTGTGGTAAAAGATTTTCCACACTCAGAACAGCTAAATGGTCTTTCTCCTGTATGAAGTAGCTTATGGGTTTTCAGGTTGCTCTTTATTTTAAATGATTTTCCACACTCAGAACAGCTAAATGGTCTTTCTCCCGTATGAATTAGCATATGGGCTTTCAGGGTGCTGTTTTGGTTAAATGTTTTACCGCATTCAGAACAGCTGAAGGGCCTTTCACCTGTATGAATTAGCATGTGAGTCCTCAGATTGCCATTTCTGTTAAATCTCTTTCCACACTCCGAACAGCTAAAGGCTCTTTTGTCTTTATGAATACGTATATGGGAGCACAGGTTGGCATGTTTGTTAAATGTTTTCCCACACTCAGAACAACTAAATGGTCTTTCTCCTGTATGAATGCGCATATGGGTTTGCAGGAGGTTCTTCACATTAAATGTTTTTCCACACTCAGAACATCTAAATGGTATCTTTTGTATATGAACAGCCATGTGTTTCTTCAATTTGCCCTTTTGACTAATTATTTCACCATCCCCAGAACAGCTAATTTGTTTTTCTGTTGTATGAACGCCATCGTTTCTCATCAGATTACTATTCTGAACATTCCCTGGATCACACTGTGGGCTACATGGGTTCACAACATCACATCTGTTATCACAAACAGGAAGTTTCAGGGAGTTTAAACCTGATTTAGGTTCTGTAGTCTTCCTAAAATCAATATCACCAGTAAGACTTTCAGGTCCAGTAGAATGTGAAATCATGGCATCACAATGCAGATGTAAACTGTCTTGATCTAGCCTACGAGCTGGTTCTGATTCTCCACAGTCTTCTCTGTCATCATCCATTTTCATCTGTTCAGCTGAGCTGCTGGCAAGAGATTCTGCCTCCCTATTATCCTCACTTTGGGGCTGACAGCAATGTGAGGCCTGAAGTTTGACATCATTGCAACAAATGGAGGAATTAGCCTCCATTACATGAAGGTGCTCTTGTTCCTCACAGGTCCACAGTTCCTCCTCTTCCTTTATAATGTGAAGAATGTCTGGGTCATCTTGGTCCAGACAAGCCATCCATGTTTGCTGCTTAGGGAGAACATCTGTTTCTTTTACCAACAGCTGCTGCACAACTATAGAATACAAACACAGACATCAGTGATCATATCAATAATACATGCTGTCACAGTTTTGGAATTTGTAACTGCCACAATACCTTGAAAAATCTCAGACCGACAGATAGTGCTGCCAAAACCTCCTGGATGGCTCTTCCTTACATGCTTTCATGTCGAATCTACTATACTCAAACCTTTTTACTTAATTCTGGTGTTTCCTGTCAGTTAATGAGCTGCAGCTGGAACAGGGAGAGTGAAAACCACATGCAGGAAAAGGCACTCTGCAGGAACAGATTTGGGCTGCCCTGCAATGTATTATTTTCAATACCAAAAGGAGTACCAATTGGCCAGACAGAGGAACAAAGCCGGGAGGAATGTGCAGCAAATTTAGATGAAAGGATGCAGATGAAGGAGAGTGTACTGAGATAATGGAGGAAATGATGCGACAAAAGTAAAAGCCCAAACTCAATGGGCACTAGAAAACTCTCACAAGAGTTAGAGGGTATGGAATAAAAATAGTTTGAAAGACAAACTGAGGGATGAATTGAGAATTAATACAGCACAATCACAGCTGCCTGGTGTAAATGCGCACGCGCAAATTATTGTGTGTGATGCTTATGCCTGTCATGATTTGGCAGTGGTGCTTGCAGTGTGTTCCAGGCATTAGAAATAGTGGTGCTTATGAAAAGACAGGAGGCAGAGCTGGATGTGGAAGAACTGACAACACTCTGATTCAAAGTGACATGGATGGAGAGGATTAGGAATAAGCATGAGTATGCAGTATCGGAGGGACAATGGAGGTCAGACCGTGTGGAGACAAAGTCAGAGAAGTGAGACTGAGATGGTTTAGACATGCACAAAGGAGGAACCAGGGGGTATTTTGGGGAGAAGGCAGCTGAGGATGGAGCCACCAGGAAGGAGAAGATGGAGGCCAAAGAAGTTCATGGATGTGATGAGTAGGGATGGGTATCGAGAACCGGTTCCTTCAGGTATCGTTTGCTTTGAACCTCGAACCAATCGAAGCAGTGGTTCGCAGATTGAAGCAATGCTTCGATCTATTGCTTCATTTATTCCTTTCTTTCTTTCGCTTAATTTTCCCCCGCTGAAACCCTAAAGAGCATACGTCTGAGTATTATTTACCTTTTCTATGTTAAACCGACCTGTTATGGTCTCCTGAAACAGTTGATAGATGTATTTTATAACTTAAAAACGGGAGCGATGCTAACACATTAGCATGTCTATGGCATTTTTAATGTTAAAAGTTAGCATTAAACAGTTGCAGCTGTCATCACGTTCGAGTGCATTTGTTTTCAAATTGTAATATTTCTTAAATTTAGTTTTGTTTATATATTAATAATCTAATGATTATATACAATATATACAATTTTAGAGAAAGAGACAAAAAGAACCTGAATAGAAACAACAGAAAATATAAAAGCAACTAACAATGAACATACATAAAGAAATACATATAGAAATAAATAAATGTTTCCTGTGAACACTTAATGACTCTTACACCTCCATTTCATCCCCGTCTTATTTAAGTTTAATGACAGTTTGTTTAGGTCAAACAATATATTCTATTTGTTAATTTCTTCAGTGATTTCCTCCAGAACTATGTGCCAAACTAGAAAACTGCTGCATCCTAGTAAGAGCAGAATACTACTGGAATGAATTTGAATAAGTTGTTTTTTTTTTCTCACCTAAATGGATGCTGCACTCACTACAGTTTATCATCTGGAATAGTCCCAGATTGCATTTCAGAGCTTCTAGAATTGAAACATTTTCATGCACGTGGTGTTGGGGGGTAATTTCGGGTTTCAGCTTTTTTTGTTTTTCACCACTTTCATCCCTGAATATGTCAATTGTGACTCACTTTTGTGCGGATTAAAGTTACTACCTGGGACTCCTGTCTTGTTGCAAGAAAGAAACAAGAATCATCCTCTGTTCTGTTCACACACCTCCAAATGTTGTGCGGCTCTCTGACGAGTCAAGTTAGAACGATAGAATCCAGTCTGAATTAATAACTTCAAAGTGAAACACCGTTTTGTTTATTTTTATTTATGTCCAGAGATCAAGGATACAGTGACCAATTTCATATTTATTTACTTTAAGACTCAATGAAATACATAGAAAACCTGTAAAGCCTACTTTTAGTACAAAATTCACGAGGTATCAATAAGGGAATCAATAAGGAACTGGATCGATAAGCAGAATCGATAATGGCATCGATAGATAAAAGCTTATCAATACCCATCCCTAGTGATGAGAGGACATGCAGGCAGTTGGTGTGACAGAGGAAGATGCAGAAGACAGGGTGAGATGGAGATGGATGATATTCTGTGGTGACTCCTAATGGGAGCAGCCAGAAGAGGATACCATTTTCAATACCAAGGTGAAAAAGTGAACCAACACACTGTACATAAAATTTTAGATTGGACATGTTGAAACAAAAGACCCCTGACAAAAACTGTTGGTACAATTATGTGTACCCTTACACCCCAAAAATTTGGAAACAAACTACTGCAGAATTACGTTTCTCAAGCATCATTATACAAGGTCTATTAGAAAAGAAACCGACCTTTTATTTTTTTTTCAAAAACCATATGGATTTGAATCACGTGTGATTGCGTCAGACAAGCTTGAACCCTCGTGCGCATGCGTGAGTTTTTCCACACCTGTCGGTTGCATCATTCGCCTGTGAGCAGGCTTTGAGTGAGGAGTGGTCCAGCCCCCTCTGCGGATTTTCATTGTCAGGAAATGGCGGAATGATTTGGGCTTTTTTTTTTCCATCAATTTTTTCAGAAACTGTTAGAGACAGGCAGCTGGAAACCAATTGGAAACTTTATCTGGCTTTCGGTGAAAATTTTACGGGCTTCACAGAGAATAAGGACTGTTACTACAGCTTTAAGCACAGCTTTAAGGACGCTCGGCGCGCCACGCTCCGTGCCGCCATAGAGAGCCACAAACCACCGGATCATTTCTAATCGAATGGCTCTGTGGAGCCGGACCGTGGTGTGTACTTTCTCTGGTTATCACAAGAGCCGGACATCAACCATTTTCCGGCAGATTTCACTTTTAACAAGAGATTTTGTCATGGAAAGCCGAGAGGAGGCTTCGCGCGTCACGACCAATTTGCTGATGGAGTGAGACAAAGGAACACCTCCATTTTGGTCTCACAGGATGGCTTTGAGATGGCGTTCAGACAGCTGTCGGTGGTTTTTCCATCGAGTGATTATCCGAGAAATTGTGGATGTGCCTGGACATGTCCTGTGAGGCTTCATCACGGCGTTGCTGTGTGCCATGCGGCACCGCCGCGACGCGCGAAGCCTCTGCTCCTCTTTCCATGACAAAAACTCCTGTAACAGTGGAATGTGCCGTTCATTTCCAAACTGGACGCTGTGTTTTATCCGGGACGTCGTCTGACTAGCACAGGAATTGTGAAAAGACTTGGACATCAGCACTTTTTCGGCACATTGCATGGCGCAAAGCAACACCGTGATGAAGCCTCATGGGACATGTTCTGGCATGTCCAGGCACATCCACAATTTCTCGGATAATCACTCGATGGAAAAACCACTGACAGCTGTCTGAACGCCATCTCAAAGCCGTCCTGTGAGACCAAAACGGAGGTGGTTTTGTCTCGCTCCATCAGCAAATCGGTCGTGACACGTAAAGCCTCCGCTTGGCTTTCCATGACAAAATCTCTTGTTAAAAGTGAAATCTGCCAGAAAATGGCTGATGTCCAGCTCTTGTGATAACCAGAGAAAGTGCACACGACGGTCTCGGATCCACAGAGCCATCCGTTTAGAAATGATCCGGTGGTTTGTGGCTCTCGATGGTGGCATGGAGCGCGGCGCGCCGAGCGTCCTTAAAGCCATAGTAACAGTCCTTATTCTCTGTGAAGCCCGTAAAATTTTCACCGAAAGCCAGATAAATTTTTCGAATGGTTTCTAGCTGCCAGTCTCTAACAGTTTCTGAAAAAAATTCTGATGGAAAAAAAGCCCAAATCATTCTGCCATTTCCTGACAATGAAAATCCGCCGAGGGGGCTGGACCACTCCTCACTCAAAGCCTGCTCACAGGCGAATGACGCAACCGACAGGCGTGGAAAAACTCACGCATGCGCACGAGGGTTCAAGCTTGTCTGACGCAATCACAAGTGATTCAAATCCATATGGTTTTTGAAAAAATAAAAAGGTCGGTTTCTTTTCTAATAGATCTCGTATGTATTGTATTGGGAGGAAAAAGGAAATGCACTTTGACCACCATATTTTCCAAAGCACATCACACCTAGTGCTTTGATTCCTAGGAAAGTTCAAAATGAAGTTATAATTAATACTATTAACAACAAACTTGTAATTTTTCAGTACATAAGTCGCAAGGCCTCCAAAACTAGTGTAAAAAAGTGACTTGTACTCCAGAACATAAGGTAATTAGTGTAGCCATGATGAACTGTTAGCAACTGATTCATCCATTCATATTTTTGCAAACAATTGTCCAACATGATTTTAAGGCCCAGAAATGTAGTTTTTTTTTATTGCTCCAAAAAGCTCCCCCCTCCAACACACACACACAATAAAAATATTTTAGAAAATGGATAATGAAATTTGTTCTGATATTCAATATGCACGCAACTCAACTGTGTTCACCTGAGGGTGCTATGAAAACAATGACACGCTAGGGATGTGATTCTTACAACTCACAATTCAATTTGATTCCGATTCTTGGGGTGACGATTCGATTCAGAACCGATTTTTGATTGAAAAAGCTCTGAGAAATAGATATATTACTTAAAAAATGTTTATGTTTAAGAAAATGCAGCTTTACAAGGTTAATCACGTGATTCTAAAGATGTAAATTTACTTATCTGCTTTGCTCGTGCAGAGTTGGCTGGCAGTTTAGCGAAGCGCTGGAGTGTGCACTGGTCAGTAGTTGGCAGAGACCTCTGCTCCGCTTCTTTTAGCTCCGGGTGATGGCGTTGCATATGGGCTTGCGGATTTGAAGTGTTTCCGAAGTACTTCACTTTTATTTTGCAGATTTTGCACACTGCACAAGTCATGTCAAGCTCCTCCTTACGCAGCAAATAATAAAATCCAAAATGCGCCCAAACATTTGCCTTCAGCAAAGACAGTGTTGGCTGAATTAGCTCTTTGTCCGCCATGCTATGCTGCAGCTCACGAATGTTTGAAGCACGCCGGACCATCCCCTCGCGGGGACGCTGCAGTACGGAGGCCGTTGCCTGACAAACAGTACACGCAGCGAGTAAGCAAGAAAATGTTTAAAAAAAATTGCTTTTTAAAAAATCGATTCTTGGACATTTTGGATTGAATCCGAATCTTAATAAATAATCGCGATTCGGATGTGAATACATTTTTTTCTGGCACCCCTAATACAGACTGTTGTTGTGCAACGAAAGCTTCGACAAAAGATGGAATCCATTCAAGTTGCTTTTGTTTTAAAATTGTTTGGTACTTGGTGATGGGAGAAAGTGCTGGACAATCAAGACTAAAGAGGCTCAAAAGGTAGAATTCAAGCATCATAGTGAGGCCATTGTTAAGCTGCTTACGAGTCTACACCTCAATGTTACAGTCTACAACGGTTCAGAGTTGAACAAACTGTTTCACATACTGAAACATTATGCACATTTCGGTTAATGTATAAAGCAGCTGGGACATTCCGTAAGAAATGAACAAGTGGCTCTCATTTCCTGGTCTTAGATTTGATTTATTTTCATGTCTTTTGTAGGTTGTGTCCAGTATTAAAAATTCAAAATATTCCATCCAGAAGGCTCCAAAATAAAGGGTGTGTTTTTTTGCTGTTGTTGACACCCATTTTTTCTTGCCAACTTTAAAGGACCATATCAGAAAAGGGAGAACATTCTTCTTTTGTTGTGTTATGTTCTGTTTTGTAAAACTTTGCAAAATCTTTTAACTGCTACAATGGCCTAACCAGTGAGTCACCCCGTTTTAGTCTGGTCTGTTTGAGGTTTCTTCCTCAGTATCATCAGAGGGGGGTTTTCCTTACCACTGTCACCTGTGTGCTTGCTCTATGGATTGGTAAGGTTAGACCATACTTGTATGAAGCACCTTGAGGCAGCTTTGTTGTGATTTGGTGCTATATAAACAACATAAATTTAATACCTTGATTTTCTTTCCTACTGGGTTTTCACATGTAACCATTGTAAGTCCCTTCGGCTGCTCCCTTGTTTTCACTCGGGGTCACCACAGCAAATCCAAGGTGGATCTGCATGTTGAATTGGCACAAATTTTACAGCAGATGCCCTTCCTGATGCAACTCCACATTACATGGAGAAATGTGGCAGAGGTGGGTTTGAACTGGGAACCTTCTGCACTGAAACCACGTGCACTAACCACTTGGCCCCCACCCTGCACTTCACATGCACCAATTGTCCATTTTAAATGTAAAAATTTCTTTCTTATCAAGTATTCAATTCATGGATGTTCAAAGAAGTTTTTTTGTTTAAAGCAAAATTTTTTCTGAGAGCCCTGCTTGACACACCTGTTTTTTGTTTAAATAAAAAGAATATGGTTTTCAAAGTACCCTCCCATGGCATAGTTTAATGCAGTAATAAGTATCCTGAATGATTTACAATTTGGAGAAATTTTGTGTCAAAGTGGGTCCATCATAATGTGAAAAGAAATTTGAAGTTTATCACAACCTGATGTAATCTACCTGTGCTCCAAAATCTTTTTCAAACCAGCATATTGATGGAATTAAATGGCTCCTGGTTTTACAGCCTACTTAAAAATATGTGGCGTTATCCACATTTGACAAATTAACAAACCTGTTTTGTCGTCAGAGTTAAAAGCAGCATCCAGTAGTTTTCTTTGTCGTTCGTTCTCCTCTTTTAATCCACCAAGTTCCTCCTCGTATTCTGCTGTTGTTCTTTCAAACAGCTCAAATATCTCTTCGTCATCATCTGCAGGTAGTCGCTGCTTCAGTAACGCTCTCAGAATTTGGACTTTAGACATTTTCACACGATGACACAAACTGTTTCTACTCACAAAAGGCCCAGTTAGCAGGCTAAGCTAACGCCGCTAGCTTTGGAAGCTAACCGGAAGAAAAAAAAAATGTTTCTACACACAAAAGGCCCAGTTAGGAGGCTAAGCTAAGGTAACTCCGCTAGCTTTGGAAGTTAACAAACGGCGGAAGAAAAAATGTGAACACCTTGAATTTAATATTTAATCCGGTTTCAAGTTTGAAGATACGCAGAAAATGTTTAATGGTTCCGTTCAGCCGGATATCAGGTAAATTTGGACCAAAACGAACCTCTACCATCTTAGACTGGTTAGTCCCCGCCTCTTCCAGGAGAGACTAGACCCCGCCCACGGCAGGAGCAGGGGGGTTTCAGCGGAAACTATTTTCAATTTTCCATGTTTTCCATTTTCTGATTAATTGAAACCAGCTGTTTCCTGTGACTGTAATTGTAATTACGTACCAAGTTGTGCCTTGTTTGTTTTATTGCATTTGGCATATTTTTCAATTTATATATATATATATATAAACTCCTCAATCAAAAAAAGTTACAAATGTAAAGAAAGTGTGAAGCGAAAACGAACAATTTTGTTGAACACACAAAAAAATGCCGACACCTTCTCCATAAGGAACTTTTATTTTTCTTGTATATCTCTTTGCCCTTGTGTTTTGTTCGTTCGTTTGTATTTGTTGAAATAAAGTTCTGGAAAAAAAAAAAAAAAAGAAACCAGCTGTCAGTCTTTTCCGTACATGGAAAGGGAAAGTCAGTACACAAACCTGGTACGAATGTCATCTCAGTACGTGCTTCCCGTCCGCCCTCGCGGAGGAAGTGGAGAACAGTCAGGTTTTTAACTTTCAAAATAACACTGCAGCAGGCATCTTTAAAATATAAAGCAGTCGTGTGTTCTTTCCACAACAAGAGCTCACAGTCAGGGCAGGTGATAGCCAATTGGGTGCCCTAAGCACAAATGGTTTGTGGTGCCCCCCGAAATGAACAATAATGCAGAATTTGTCAGTGCAGTTATCTTTATTTCCAAAATAAATTCTCAATACTAAATTGAGTTATTTCAATAATTTATTTATGTTTTGAAATCAGCTGCAAATAAATAATTTTCTATTAATGGCACCAAACATGGCAAGAAATAAATATAAAATTTAAAATAAATAAATACCACCACCATTATTTAACCCCTTAAGCCCTATGGCCTATTTCACCAGACTCACATACCCATACATTGAATTGAATTTATTTATTTTGGCACACAAACTCAACAATAACAAAAACTGATACACAATTCCACAGTGACATTTGTGACCAAAAAGGGGGTGAGCAGAAGCAAAGCTTATAAACGCCCACCCCATATATACATACATATATACACATTACCAACCCCCAGAGCAAGCACACAAGTGACAGTGGTAAGAAAAAACTCCCTCTGATGTATTGAGGAAGAAACCTCAAGCAGACCAGACTAAGGGGTGACCCTCTGCTTGGGCCATGATACAAACACATTTAACAACACAAACTCAAATCCCATTATCATAAACATCTAGTGAACCCTGTGTCTTCATCTACATACATATATACACACACCAACATACACCTACACATACATAATTACACACACACATATATATATACACACACATACATATATACATTATGATTTATTTCTCAGTTTGTACAAGGTCAAAAATGCAAACGTTTGGATCTGCTAAAAGACAGGTCCTAGGGGATGTTGTGGATGCAAAAGAATTGAAAGTAAATAATACTTGGTAGGAGTAAATTAGGTTTTTTCCCAAAAAAATAATTCCGATTTATGATTTATTTGCTTGGCGTTTCAGCTGTGGTTAGTTGATATGTGATTGAAGTGGATACTTTTGTAGAAGAGACTTCACTTGACATTTTGATGTATAATAAGTGTATGTTGGTGTCAGCATTGGTTAGTTATGAGTGTTCAAATGTTCCAAAACAAGGCAAGTCCCCAAATTTGGGGACTCTAGGGTTTAAGAGGTTAAAAATCAATCAATTTCAATGAGTTTTTACCTGGGTAAATAATCAATCAAAAAAAAAAAAAAAAAAAAAAAGGGCAACCACGGTAGACTGAACATTGCACTAAACTTTGTAAACACAGTATTTAGCCTTGTAAACATACATGTAAGTGATATTACTTACTGAAGAAATTTGCACTTATTAATCTTAACCTCTCAATCTCAACTTTGGACATCTGTCCAAAACATGGTGGAGAGTCCAGCAGGCGCGGTGTTGGCGGGGGAGCAAAGGGGAGAAGTCGGTGTTAAGTGTTGCACGTCCACGACAGGGAGAGGAACAGGTGAAAGCGCGCCCACGCTTAAGAGATTCCTGGAGACTTTGTTGGCCTTAAGTAAGATACCTGGTCGCGTGGACCGATGCGTAATCTAGTGCGTAAAGTCTCCACAATCCATTTTATGAGGAAAAGAAGAGGGTTGCAGGTCTGTCCTTGCGCAGACAGGAGCAGGAGTCAGATTTAGTCCCCACGGGGCAGGGCTGACTCCTGTGGGTGACATGGACTCTGACAGCTGCACTTTGCACCTGGTTTTCTGGACTTCCCCGCGATCCTCAGCCGCTGCCGCCTGGCAGCTGCAGTTCTCCGTGCGCCCTCCAAACACAGCGCGATGACATCACCTCCAAAATGTTTGATGGGGGAAAAAAAAAATGCAATCCGATCTTATTTTTTTTTTTTTTTAAACGTCTGCACATATATTTTTTTTAATATATATTTATATCATGCTTTTTATGGCCAAAGTGCTTTTACAGTGCTGCCTCCCATTTGCACATTCATTGATTGATTATATTTTGGCAATCAAAGTCCATATACATAAAATACATAACATCAACATTGCCGAAGAGAGCACAATAAAGTGTGGCAGGAGGGTGGGAGAGAGCGCGATATAGCGCTCAGGTTGGAGACCTAATATCAACAGATTGACAAAGTTGCTGACAACGCCACCTAGGATATGCCTAGGACCCTGCACAAGGCAGACACAGTTTCGTTTTTACCTATTTGAATTAAGGGGAACAGAGACCAAAAAGAACTATAAAAAGAATGCCTTTATTTATTCCCAACCTTGATTAGTTAAAATCACCCCATTTACCAATATAGAAAAACACACTAAGTGGAAAAAACAAACAAACCCAAACTCAATAAAATTACAAAACTCTCATCCACACAAAAAAGAAAACATGCAAATAAACCAAACAATATATTACAGTTAAAAACCACATTAAACACGTAGGGCGATGATTAAAACAAACGACACACTCAATAAAATACAGGTGTGGGATAAATGTGGATCACAGAGCCAGCACGCGATATGTTATTTCTCTTTTTTCCGCCCACCTCTGACTTTGTAACCCCTATAATGTCCGTACAAAGTCCAATTTGTTACCAGACTGTTAATAAGATGGAGCTTGGTCAAATACCCAGGATCCAGGAAATCAGCAGCAGGAGTTACGCAAGGCGTGGCCAGCCTCTAAATTATCAAGCCGACGCAGCTGTCCCCAGCAGCCACCGCGGGAGGTGCAGCCTGGTCTCGCAGTAAGAAGACACACCGGTCTGCTCAAGACCCCAGTGGAGCCGCACTCCCAGCCTCCAGACAACGTGCGTAAGAGCGCACAAAGTGCCACGCTATAAAAAAAAACAAAAAAACAACGACATTATAGAACGATAAAAGACAACTGAATGGGCCAAAAAGGCAAAGCTGGCCGCTTACCCCAAATCAGACGCTGGTGGCCCAAACACGCCCGCGAACAGCAGCAGCTGTAAGCCGCAGTGGTACTCAGAGTAAAACAGCACTCCAAGCCACTAATAAAGAGCCACCCAAAGCTCCAGAGAGGAAGGAAAATGATGAACGCACGCAGTCACCACAGCATGTAAAGCCACTCCAATGCTGCCTCACGGGAGAGACCAGGAAGCAAAAGAGGAACGAAGCCACAAAACAATGCTGAATTTATATCCCTGGCTCACATCAAACACAATCAGAAACCAGGTGCGCACTACCAAGAACTTCCAAACACAGGTAGGGGAGGGCATGCACACTCCACACTACCACAAAAGCATGAAACTTATTTCCATTGTGGTCCTCAGGATAGATACAAATAGCCAGCAAAAAGACATATATTGACTGGTTTTAACAAACTGAATTAGCCTAAAAACACAGATAAATAAAAAAACAAAAAACAAAAATAATATCAAGAGTACATAAAACAAAATATAGAATTAACAAAATAGAACTCACGGTAAAATTTTACACACACATCAGGGTGCTGCCAAGTGGGGTGCTCATTAAAAACAGGTAAAATATGGGGGTTAAGGACCCTGACTGATTTTCCAGTCTAATGGGGATTTGAACTCAAGATCAAAAGGCTTTTGATTTATGAAACTGTAAAATGTTAATATATTTTGCTGACTTGCCAGGACAACATTTTACAACTTTTGGAGTTGTGTTATAACTCATTATTATTATTCTAGAACACCTACATTGGCCCAGATGGGTTAACAGGAATGCAAAAGCTGCATTTACTAGAAAAGAGGACTTTGGAACACTGGTAAGGGGTTGGTAAAGTTGGACCTTATTCGTGTGAAGCGCCTTGAGGCAGCTTTGTTGTGATTTGGCGCTATATAAATGAAATAAATTGAAATTGAATTGAACACTGAACAACAGTCCAGTTCCTTTTCTCCTTAGCCCAGGTAAGACACTTCTGACATGGTCTCTGGTTCAGGAGTGGCTTGAGAGTAGGAATTAAACAATTACAGTCCATTTCTTGGACACATCTGTGTGGTGGCTCTTGATGCACTGACTCTAGCCTCAGTCCACACCTTATGAAGCTCCCCAAGTTATTGAATCAGCTCTGCTTGACAATCTTCTCAAGGTCACAGTTGTCCCTGTTGCTTGTACATATTTTCCGAACACATTTTTCCCCTCCCAATTAACTTCCCATGAATATGCTTTTATCCAGCACTCTGAAGAGCTCCTTCACCAATGACCGTTTGTGGTTTAGTCTCCTTGGGGAGGGGATCAGTGAGCTTTCTTTTTTTTTTGACAACTATCAAGTTAGCAGTATTCCCCATAGCCATGGTTTAGTGAATCAGAAAGTGTAGTGAACTAGACTGAGATTTATGATATTTATACTGCAGACAGTCAGTTCCTCAAACTTGGTCTTTTTTTTTTTTGGTAGCTGTATGCCATAATTATAAAATAATAATAATAAAAATCAACATTTTAGTTTATGTGTAATGTCTAGAACATAAAATTTTCACTTTCTGAAATAATTGACAAAAAAAGTAGAAATTTTCCAATATTCTATTTTTCTGAAATGCACTTTAGCTCGTCTAGTGTATGAGCTACACTGGGTTTCAAATGACTGCTATAGTTTATGCTCATTGTTTTACTACATTTAGAAGAGCTGAATGGTTTCTGTCATATGAATCATTAGAGAGAAGACTGACCCACCTTTTATCAAAAACTGATTTATGGCCCTGTCAGCCAATCAGAATCGACTACGTCACTAAGCCCCGCCCCTTATGACGTCACAGCCAATCAGAATTGGTGACATCACTATGTCCCGCCCCTAAGCCTAGCCCCTAAGCCCTCCCCTAATCCCGCCCCTTATGACATCACAGCCAATCGGAATTGATGACGTCACTATGTCCCGCCCCTAAACCCCGCCCCTAACCCCTCCCCTAATTCCGACTCCAAGCCCTGCCCCTAATGACATCACAGCCAATCAGAATCGATTACGTCACTATGTCCCGTCCCTAAGCCCCGCCCCGGCTCCTCCCCTAGTCCCGCCCCTGGCTCCTCCCCTAGTCCCACCCCCAGGCTCCTCCCCTACCCCCACCCCCAAGCTCCTCCCCTAACCCCGCCCCAAGCACCGCCTCCAAGCCCTACCTCCCCTCCCACCCGGGTCTAATATTTTAATGTCAATTTATTTCATGAATTAAAGAACGATTAAAAATACCTAGATCTTTTAATGTATGAAAGAATTAACTAATTCTGAAATAATTAAACATAAATCAGTGTCTATTATTTAATACCCCTTTAATATTTTTAATTCTTAAATTAAAGCGCCTCCTTTTATGGTTTTTAACGCCTCAATTAAAGAAGGAATAAAAAATACCGTATCTTATGCATAATTATGGGAGGTTTTCTTCAATTTAGTGATTAAACACGAATATTTTAATACGCCTTTAATATGTCTTAATTCTTAAATTATTGCGTTTCCTTTTCTGTTTTTTAATTCGTAAATTAAAGAAGGGAAACAAATAGCCGTCTCTCGGCTGTAAGTCTTTGCAGCAAGACGGTCAAATACCCACGCATAGAGCCGCTCGAGGAAACATGACCCCACGGCTGTAATACCTGTTGCAGACGCTGCTGTGTCTGTGTGTGCGTGCGTGCGTGCGTGTGTGTGTTTCGGAGGCGTGTGTGTGTGTGTGTGCGCGCGTGTGTGTGTGACCTGCGGAGCGGGGGTGTCAGGCCGGATGGTCTTTTATAACATAGTAGAGAAGCTTGAATCTTTGGTTGAATGTTTTATTACATCCGATTTCCTGAAGATGGGGGGCGTTCGTTGCGCTCGTTTGAAGGCGGAAAAAAACAAAGCACCTTCTCACTCACGCCAAATGGTGTTTCTTTTAAGATATTAGTCGTTCGATCATGGGGCGCGGGACACCCGCTGATCGGAGATGCTGCCCCGAGGTGATGAAGCCGGAAAACAACAAAGCTTGGTCTCACTCACGCCAAATGATGTTTTTAGAGCAAAAGGTGATGAATTACGCCCCGCAGACGAAGACGGGTTTAAAAATCCCTTTTTGACGACAGAGTGACATACAGCATTCACCATGGCGAGACGAACTCCAATCCTCCGCTACATCTGCGAGACCCCGGTCAACATCACCATGACGACAGAGGGCTCGCTCGCTCCAAAAAAAGCGAGGATGTACGTCAGCCGCCTGAGCCAGCCGATACCGGAGGAAGATCTGACGTACAGCCTGGAGGGGCCCGAATGTTTAACTTACACGTTCGACCCGTATTATGCCCAAGTAAGTTTCTTCACTCTGGCTGAGGGTGAGACCGCCAGTCGAGGAACCCCACGGGTGGCGCTTACTTCCGCCGACTGGGGAGTGTTTTCCGCTGCTGCAGGCTCGATGATTCGCGACACGGTCAACCCTGAGCCTCCAGGAGATCGGACGCCGGAAAAGAAGAAAATACGCCTCCAACTCACCTGGCTCAGCACCCAGGGGCCGCGCTATAGGGTGATATTTCAGCGGGGACCTCCTGACACTAACTCTGAGGGTGAAATTAAGTTGGAGCGACTTAGTGCCAGCGGCCACGTCAGAAGCGTCACAGCTGCGGCTGAGAGCTGGCATGAGTTGTTCAACACCTGCAACGACAGGATTACGGGCCTCTTTACAAGGTGCCTGGCCTGGAGGGACGTTATCGAAGTCCGAAAAAACGTGGCCCCTCTTTTTACTTAAAAAAAACAAAAAACAAAAAAAAAAAAACAATCTGACGTAGCTCCTCCCCCGCATGCACGGGGATTTCTATAAAAAACCAGGGGACCATATCTCATTTAAGCATCGGACGACGAACCAGCATGAGCTCCTCAACCTCTCCCATTGCAGCGGCCGATGACATCGCTTGTGACTGCGCGCTCGACTGTGGAAGAGAGCTGGCATCCCTGGGGCAGGCTTCATGGACCCGCGGCGGGTACGAGACCCCGTGGGTAGTTCAGCTCAAGCCGGTCTGGGACGAGATCCATCCTTCTCACGCGCTTTCCAGCCCGGGAGGCGTGGGGTCTCTTCCCGCTGCCACGGAGGCCGCGAGTCTGCGGGAGGTACAAGACCTCGAGCGGGCTGAGAAATACGCCACATCTTACGCATCTGACCGGCCAGACGGGTTCCTGTCAGAGGAATTCCTGAAAACGGTGAAAGTCGGCGTGGCACACTTACTTTTGGCTGTGATCAAAAGTTACAGACAAAAACTCTGTTACGGGTGTGAGGTCGATCACCCCAGCCAGCGCCAGCACGAGTGCCTGGACCCGTTAAATGAATATTTCTTTACCGGACATTTTGAGAGATTAATGGTGAGACTCTGGAGACCGACCTTCATTCCGGCTGTGGTAAAGCTCCTAGCCCAGCGCTTCCTCAACCCATCGGCGGCGAGGGTTCAGGGGGCGGTAGAAAACATCCTCACTGAGCTGAAATACACTGATAATTTTGAAGCAAAGATCAACGAACTGTACACATGTTTCGGTGAAGACGCAGATCTCGACCTGGAGGGGATGGTAGCCGTCTATAACCCAGACGACTGAAGAAAAAAAACTGCCTTTTTTGTTTTTTTTTTAATATCATTATATTGTTTACAGTCATGGGTAATTGTGTGATGAGTCTCTTTCAAAGCTTGCGGGAAGTTTATATTATACGTGGACTCTCGTATAAGCTGGAGCGGGCAGTCATTCGCAGGCTGGAGATCCCAGACGCCCCGCCTTCATGCGCTTTGGAGAGGGTCTTCGACGTTATCAGACGTCGCCCCGGGCCCGGAGTCTGGACAGATCATATCTACAATGCGGCTCTCCATTCATCTGAAAAATCTCTGTACAACGTATTACTGAAAATCTTTGTTTTGACCGACGATTTTACACAGTGTAATCCGATGCATCTGCTTACATTATACACTCTGTTTGTGGATGTGATAGCGTACCGGGTGAAACAGTTGGAACTGGGCCGAGGGGAGATTGTTCCTACACTTTTACAGCTGAATACTGAAATAAACCGTAAATGCGGGGGATATGTATTACTGAGAGTTTTCCAGTTTTGTACGTGAACGTATACTTTTTCCTTCACGTATGCTGTGTTTAATAAACATGAACAATTGTTTTTTCTCTGTGTGTGACTTTAATGAATGTAATAAAGCACATATTCTAAACCTTATACGGCCTGTGTTCTTTCCTATAATATTGTTGAAAAAGGGTGAACTGTTTTACAAATCAAATTTATATAGTGCCAAAACCACTACAAAACAGTTGCCCCAAGGCGCTTCATATCGCAAGACAGAGTCATACAAACGAGGTTTTGGTGGAAAAAAGGTGCTCGTATGAATTATGTGGGGTTTTAACACGGTCTTATTAAAAGCTCGAGGCTGCTCTGTGAGCGCTCTCCGCGGTGCTGAATCAGAGTTCAATTTAACGTTTCCAAGAGCGCCTATTTAAAACGTATACTTTTTTCCTTCACGTATGTTGTGTTTAATAAACATGAACAATTGTTTTTTCTCTGTGTGACTTTAATGAATGTAATAAAGCATACATTCTAAAACTCAGACGGTCAGTGTTCTTTCCAATAATATTGTTGAAAAAAGGGTGAAATGTTTTACAAATCAAATTTATATAGCGCCAAAACCACAACAAAACAGTTGCCCCAAGGCGCTTCATATAGCAAGACAGAGTCATACAAACGAGGTTTTGGTGGAAAAAAGGTGCTCGTATGAATTAATGCGGGGTTTTAACACGGTCTTATTAAAAGGCCGAGGCTGCTCTGTGAGCGCTCTCCGCGGTGCTGAATCAGAGTTCACTTTAACGTCTCCAATAGCGCCTATTTAAAACAAAAGACTAATATTTATGGTCGCTAAAAACATATAAAAATGCAAAAAGGACTATCCGGTTCATCATTCTGAAGAGATCTGTCTTAAAAGATGGGTGATGAGGGTTTAATGAAGGATATATATTATAGTCCAGTAAATCCGGGGAGTTTTGGAGGGCCGGAGCGTTTACGCAGGGCTATGGCCAATCAACACGGATTTAAAATTCGTATGAAGCATATCAGAGATTTCCTGTCGGTTGAAGATGCATACACATTACACAAACCTGCCAGGACGCATTTTCCAAGAAATAGAGTATTTGTCACAAACCCGCTTAACCAATTTCAGGCGGATTTATGCGACATGCAGGGGTTATCAGATTTTAACGACGGGTACAAGTACCTGCTGACCGTTATCGATATCTTCTCAAAAAAAGCGTATGCCAGACCTCTGAAGTCAAAGCAAGGGCGCGAAGTCTCACAGGCCTTTGCCTCGCTCTTAAAGCAGAGCGGGGTGCCTCTGAAGTTGCAGACTGATGCCGGGAAAGAGTTTTTTAACAAACCGTTCAAGGATTTAATGAAAAAACACCGGATTCTACATTTTGCCACGGCCAGTGATCTGAAAGCCTTGGTTGTCGAGAGGTTTAATCGCACGCTAAAGACGAGAATGTGGAGATATTTTACCGCTAAAAACACGAGAAGATACATCGACGTCCTACCGTCTTTACTCACGGCTTATAACGAGAGTTATCATAAAAGCATTAAGATGAGGCCGAATGAGGTTAATGCTCGAAATGTCGATCAAGTGTTTCAAAATTTGTACGGGGCATCCACCCTACGCAGGAGGCCTGCGAAGTTTAAATATAAGGTCGGAGATATAGTCAGGGTCTCCAAGCTCAGGGGAGTTTTTGATAAAAAATATGAACAAAGTTTTACGGATGAAATGTTCACGGTGTCAGAATGTATACAACGTACGCCGCCCGTTTATAAATTGAAAGATTATGACAGCGAGATCACTGAAGGTTCATTCTATGAACCAGAATTGCAGAAGGTTAAAATAGCAAAAGACAGACCGTATCAGGTTCAAGAAATTATTCGTGAACGTTTTACCAAGGGGAAGAAATTTGTATTTGTCAGATGGAAAAATTGGCCCGAGAAATTTAACTCCTGGGTTCCCGCGGACCAGCTGATGGCCGTATAAATATGAGAACATCTATCTTCAACCGACATATGAGAAATGGATCGGGATCTGAAACACGGATTTTATATGACTCTGCCTTCAAACGCCAGCCTAAAAGTATTCCCGGACAACACAATTTCATGCTACCAGGTGGACTTGGCTCAACACCTGGATCTAGAGGGTGACTGGGATGTGGCGCTGACGGAAATTTCTTATCCTCACACCTGGTTAAATATCCCGGAAAAGCCTTCCTGTACGTTCCAGGTGATGAAAATTACGGGCAAGAACAAACTCGCCGTTCACTCGCGATATTTTGACACGGGATATTATGATAACTTTGAGGTTATTGCAGCGCTGATAAACCCTCGTTTGAAGACTATAGAGCCGAATCTGACTTTAAAATATGACGATATCCAGAAAAAGTTTCTGTGGGAAGGAGACGGTACCAGCCAGGTATATTTTGAAGCCCCGACGGCGTACATGCTGGGGATGCAGCCTAATCAATGGCTGAGATGCGGACCCGGGGTCACGAGCTGTCCCCGCTACCCCGATATAAAAGCGGGCATGTATCACCTGTTCTGTTATACAGACGTTGTACAGCCTCAGGCGGTGGGCGACGCTTTTGCTCCTCTCCTCCGAGCGTTCGAAATTGGAGGTCATTTCGGGGAAATAATTACAAAGAAATTCAACCCCGCTTATTATCCCGGTCTCCAAAAGACATATTGAGACAATACGCATCGAAATCAAAAGCGATCAAGATCGATCGGTGGATTTCAGATACGGTAAAGTGGTTGTGACATTACATTTTAAACCGGCGGGATAAAAAAAATGGCCGGGGCAGCGCACAAAGCCGACATTTATAGATTTGTGCCTTACTATGAAAATCAAGTCGGGAACGGCCTTCACGGCACTCCTGTTATGTACGGGCGCGGGCTCGGGAACATATTTTCGAAACTGTTCACATTTGTGTCGCCGCTGATTAAACAAGGATACACGATCGCCAAACCTCACCTGAAAAACGCCGCCCGAAGCATCGCTTCCGACGTAGTGAGCCGCGTTGTTGAGAGGGCCGGACGGAGTCAGGAACCCGAGCAGCAGCGGGGGTCCGGGATCATGGTGCTCTCAAGAAGGCCCCGGAAACGCCCCCCGGGGAAACGGATCAAAACGGTTAAAAAGCGAAAGACTCCCGGAAAAAGCAGAACAGTTCGAAGGAAGCATAAGAAGAGGAGGTTGTCCGGGGATATTTTCTCTTAAACAATGTCTCTTTTGCGAAATAATTCCCCCGAATGCACCATGAGCGAATTGGATTTATTCGCCGTCCCCGGGACCCAGCTGTCCATCGAGCAAAGCCAATACGTTGAAGTCAGCCCGTTATCAGCCCTGACGGACATGGGCCCTATCGAGTTTTTTATCCCCGGAGACGGTGAGAGGTATTTAGACCTCAATAATACGCTGCTTTATCTGCGAATCCGGGTCAGCACAATTTGACCGCTGTGGATGACGCGGACCCGAATAAAGGCCTCGTGAGCAGAGCACGCTTTAGCGCCGAATCGCGTGAATTTCAAGTTCAGGGTCCACTGCACGCGGACATATTTTTCTGCGAGAGGCTTCTTCTGAATAACGTTGATCTAAGAGTTAAATTAATTCGAGCCAGCGATGCTTTCTGCCTGATGGGGCTGGCGGCCTCCACTTTCAAGCTGAAAATTCTGGGCGCGTCCCTATTCGTTAAGAAAGTCACCGTATCCCCTGCAGTGAGATTGGGTCACTCCGCAGCTCTCATGAAAGGGAACGCCGTGTACCCATTATCACGAATCAACGTTAAGACTTACGTGATCCCCAGCCATTCCAGGATATGCAACCAGGAGAACCTGTTTTTAGGAACCATGCCCAAATATGTGGTTCTGGGTATGGTGAATCACAATGCATTCAGCGGGAGAAGAGATCTGTCCCCGTTTGAATTTGCACACTATGACCTGGAGTACCTCGCACTCAGTCAAAACGGGAGACAGCTGCCGGCTAAAGCTTTCCAGCCTGAATTTAACAACGAACTCTCTGTCAGGGAGTTTTACAATCTCTACACCGTGACCGGACGACACCTCAAGGACCTCTCTGTATAGACCGGGAGGATTTTGCGCACAGCTATGCGCTGTACGTCTTCAATTTAAACCCGGAGGAGGACAGCGGCGCTCTGAGCCCCGTCTCCACAGGGACCCTACGACTTGAGATGAGATTCAGAGTCGCGACTCTGCATACCACCACGCTGATAGTGTACGCGTGTTACGATTCTCTCCTGGAGATTAATTCCAAGCGACAGGTCCTTGTGGATTTTTACTGATGAACATCCTGGAATTGGACGCTGTTTTGAGGGGCTTAATAGGAGACCTGTTCGCCGGTGTTTTTGCGTCTGACGAGTTATTCCGGATCAAGCCGGGCCCTCCCGTATATTTCATTGTAAACACCCACCCTAGACATTTACCGGGGGAACACTGGTTAGCGCTCACCGTTGAAAAAAATGGTCGAGCCACATATTTTGACTCGTTCGGCCTCAGAGCGGACTTTGAATACTACCCTAAAAGCATCCTGCGATATCTGGAGAATCTCCCAGATGTTAAAAACATTCTGTATCACAACAAACAGCTTCAGCACGAGTTATCGGACGTATGCGGACAACACTGCGTGTATTATCTGTATAACAGAGCCGCTGGGAAGTCATACCAGGACGTGGTGTCTTTATACACCGAAAGTACTATCGCGAACGATGATTTGGTTTCTGATTTTGTGAAAAGATATCGTTATTGCCTTAAGAAAAGCTGCAATACCTCCTGTAACCAGCTAGCAGGGCCTCTGCATGAGTTTAAATATTGTCACGGCTTGTGTTAACCGGCGTTCCTATTTTTTATGTTTTTCCGTGTGAAAATGTAACCCCCGTCTTAGAACGCTCTCCCGATCATACCTTTAAAGTTTATTCCGGTGATGTCTGTACTGGGTGAAAATTCTTACAACTTCAGGATGATCCGCTGCTTGAAAGATGAGATCGTCCAAAATAACCAGATGGCTCTGACCTTCAGGGAAAAGGCTGCCGTCCAGAAACGAGTCAGGGAGTCCTCTTACAAATTTAATATTTTTATTCTTCAGTTCAGAATACAGAGGTTGTTCAGACGTATACAGCCATACAATGTTGTCAGGCACATATCTCATAGCGTGGCTACAATTTTCCAGCAATGTTTTCACAAACACAGTCTTTCCCGAACCACTCGGCCCAACGATGAGACAGGAGAATGGGAGCTGAAGTCTGGGGTCAATCTCCACCGTATTTCCCGAGTGAGACGTTTCAAAATCCGAACGGTTTGGTTTCCCCGTCCTTTAAAAGACGCCGCTTGTCATACACCACCCTGAAGGATTTTTGAAATGACACCTTTGTCAAGTTGAAACTGCTTTTATGACGTTTAATTCCCTGCTGCAGCGTTTTGATAGATGCAGCGAGGGCGGGATCTTTTATATAACCCTCGACCAGATCTTTGATGCTGTCAAAGTTTATTTTCTGACAGCTTTCGTGGGTTTGAGTGATCCCCTTCACACGCATGACCGTTTTACCTCGTGCGGTTTTATATGCGTAACTTTTAGGCCCCGCTGCTGCAAACTCTGTGATGACATCGCCGTTCAACTCGTCGGTGAGCTGCCCCAGATAATTACCGGTAGGCAGCGGGGTTTCACCCCGCCTACAAACGTAAATCAGGCTATCGGTATCATAATACAGAATCCTGTCAGGATTTGCCACAGCCTCCATAAAACCGTACAAGGTCAAACGCGTGTACGCCGTTGTAAACGCTGCGATGAAAATATTGACGGCTTTACCCGGTCGGCTGACGTACCGCGGGGCGTACCTCCATTGAACCATAGCCACCTGACTGCTGAGGAATGTTAGATATGTGACCTCGTACTCTTCAGAAAACAGATACCTGAACAGAACGTCAGCGTTTTTAACGAGGGCGGTCTGCGTCAGATTTGCCCTCTGGGCGAATTTCCCCCAGAAGGAGTTGAGGCAGATCTTAGCCATCTGTCGTTTTGCCGGATTGTGACTGATTTTTTTCTGGGTCTAAACGAATCTTCTGATTCAGCCAGTAGTCCGTGATATATTTTTCTCTGCTCTCGGGGTCTTTATCAAATTCGGGAGGGAAACCAGAGGCTTCCTGCTTGTGTTTTAAGAAGGTGTTTATGTACCCCTCAAAGATTTTATCACTTTTTTCCTCAAAATGCCAGACTTCAAAAATCTTAGCTACAACATAGCCTGTATCCAGAGCTTTGTGGAATTCCGGGGTCGTCCAAGTCCCAGACAGAGCTCTCTGCTGCTGAGTGTGTGTGCACGCTGCAGCTTGATTATTTTCATCAGCGCAGGTGCGGCACACAGTAAACACCAGTTTACCGTGAGGAGTTCTGTGTGGGAGGACGGGGAATTTTAGCCCCTGGGGCGGATACACAACGGCTTTGATGAGCCCGAAATAAGTCCTGGGGTCTCGGAAATTTCTCTCGATAATTTCCGGATGCCCCGTGGGATATGTGAAATTTACGTTACCGTAAGGATACAGCGAGGTCACGTCGACGTAATAGACCCTCTCATCTTGCTTAGCCGTGTACCTCAGACGGGACGCGCAAGTCCGACCGCCGTATAAAGCATCGCAAGGTTCGAGGGGCGACGGTAACCCCCTGCGGGCAAGGAAACACCGAACGCTCTCATCCCTCAGCCTCATTTCAAGCCACTGATGTTCCCAAATTACGCTGAGGGTGACGCCTGGGATAGCCCGCAGAAAGGCTATATTTTTCTGACACGCTGCGTGGAGCTCTCCAAATGAGGTGTTTGTGAGAGGGTTTATTTCGTGCTGTGTAAAACACGTTGCACACCCGTGGTAAAAAACACCCAAGAAACTCCCACACTTTTATCCGGCCGTCAATCTGAGCATACCCATCAACATAATAACCTCCTATTTTTTTCTCGCCCCTGTTTAGAGCGTGATCGATGCTAATGTTTTGCGTCTCAGCAACCCATTCTAACCACTGCACGGCCACGTCCGAATATTTTTTATGCTTCGTTCTATAATTGTCGGCGGAGGGGATCGCCAGCGTTTTAGGAGCAAGAAAGTTAGTTTGGAAGACTTTCATACACGCCGAGGCGATTGTAACGCAGGTAAAAGGATCCACGCGTGTTTCAGCGATGAATTCAGACATAAATTTGGAGCAGGCTGCAGCCAGGATTTTTGTATCGTTATCACAATACATAACGGCCTCGTCTTTAAAATCGAAAATTGCGTTTTTTTTTGCGCACGTACCACGCGTTAAATTCCTCTCTTTCTTCCTCTGACATATTTGCGACCCCGTAAGCTGCAGAGTCAGGGTACGGACCGACATAGTTCAGATTTTTTTCTGAACTGAACAGGTGCGGAAAGTAACCTTTGCGGACGATTTCGTCTTTCAGTCGGATTCCCAGGGCTTTAGGCATCTGAGATAAGCGCATTGTAAGGAAAGATAACGAATCTATATATTTCTGTTTAAAGGCGGCGTCTGTCATGAGTAATAGTTTACTCCCGGTCATAATCACAGCGGGGGTTACGCCCTGCTGGACTAAATACTTTAGAAGCAAATAGCCGTCAAAACCTTTTGAGTTGTGAGCGATGAACACGTATTCTTTGAATTTTCTCGTTCTAAAATGTTTAAAGAAGCGGGCTACGCAGTCTGTCCCCCATGCGCTCCAAAAATCACCCGTCTTTGTTACAGCGCTGACGTAAAACGGTACGTGTTCCCCGTTATTATCGACATACGTTTCAAAGTCATAAAAAACATATTTCTCTGAATGCGTCTCTTCAGCTTTGAGCGGCGTCATATAGCAGAGGTGACCCTCGCCCGGCTCCTGGAGAGCCTTGCCGCATATATGACACCTCTTTTGATTACACACGTGCGGAGTGCTGTTTTTAGAAAACACTATGTAATACTCGCGTTTACATCGAGAGCATTTTTTTCTGTTATCACACACATTAACGAACTTACCGGCAGAAGGACGATACTTCGGCTGTTTATGCAGGCTGTAACAGGTGGGCGAGCGACACTTCTTGTTACATTCGCTGCAGAATACAGGGTTATTTTTCTCGTAACACTGCGTGGATTCACAAATTTTACAATATGACGGACAATTATGGGAGGCGGGGTTATTGTACCCCTCAAAGCAAAAGTTACATATATATTTCACTCCCAAAAATCTCTTTAAATCGATGATTCCGTAAAAATGATTATTAAACAGAAAAACGAAAAGAGTTTTCTGCAGCACCGGTATTCCTGTCTGGAATTTTGTCAGCTTTCTCTCCCCTTCAGCTCTGAAAAACACCACAATTTTACATCCCAGAACGTTTTCAAATTTTCCCACCTGCTCTAACGATACCGGCGTAGCTTCCGTTAATCCGACGCTATTTTGTAACGCCAGCCCGCGCTGCTCCGCCTCGTGCGTAGTCAGATGAGGATTCAATAACTGAACGAGGTTTATCGCGAAACATAAACTGTTGTCAGGATTATACACGATATTAAGGCATTTGGATTTTTTCCTCAGAACCTCGTGATGGAGGAGGTCATCTATTCTGCGCTTCCCCGCGCCGTTCTGGTTGCGGATGACCTGGACCACTAATTCCAGAGACTCGTCGGATAAAACGTTGGAATTCGATTGTATCAATCGTTCTAGCAGATTCTCGAAGCCCGTCAGATCGCCCGCGTCGTTATATGAACTGATCAAAGCGGCCTCGTTGTAGACTGAGTCCCCACGAATCTGCGTTTGGATAAAGTCCCCGGCCCTGGCGTGTGTTAAAGCCTTTTCGACCGAGTTATGAAGAGTCCCTACGACGTTACGATAAAATTCCGCGTAGTCGGGAATGTCGTCGACGCGCTGGAAATTTAGAGGCTGCCTGATTTCGATATTGTTAAAAGCAGGTCTCCTGATGACGTTAGCAGCCCCACCACCCGTCATGGGAGAGTGTCAGCTGGACCCCGGTCGTGCATCATCCCCGTCTTCCATCAAAACAGAGATTGCCGCGTTTATCGGGGTTAAACGAGCTCTGTTTAAAATCTCTTTGTGCGCATTGCGCGGGGAGGGACTTCTTAAAGGTGAAAAAACGTGAGCGTCATTAGGCGTTTGATTTAATTCATCCACCGCGGATTGGACGTGAGGATTAACTTCACACGCGAGGAGGTTTACGGCGTTATTTAGTGGAGTCAGGCGTACCTGGTTCAACGCCGCGGTACCGGACTCGTCTGGAGGCGGGGTGTGCGGGGGGTCAGGGGGCTCTTCAGTATCAGACTGGACCGTCGAATTTATCGCATTAATCGCAGAAATGATGTAGGGGTTAATTTCTTCCGATTCTCGTTCAGCCGCCAAATTGTTAAGAGCCTCATTTAACGGTGTTAAATGAACACGGCTTAAAAGTCTCTCTCCGGACTCGATGTTATTTCGAGGCGGTGAATTTAGCGCCTCGGGTAATGGACCATCTGCTCCAGGAGCGCTCCCCGCTGAGTCGATTATTGAAGCGTTTAAATCCAATACACGTCCGAAGTTATTTTCCCGATCTGAATTCTCTCCTTCCATCTTTTAAAACCCTTACCAGGATGAATCTACCTCAAGAAAATCAATTAATATACCTCTTCAAAATGAATTCTCCCGTTCCATCGGAATAACAAAAAAAAAAAAAAACAGAATGCACATTTTCAAAAAAGTTGCGAGATGAGGTTACTCCCAGCTCAGAATATCTTCGAGCCTTGCGTGTCGGTGGAAAATAGACGGTCTCCCTCCACCGCGTGCTGAAAAAAAGAGAAAATCGTTAGTTATTAAATATTTAAAATAAATAAATACATAAACTCCGACTCCTTACCGTGTACATCCGTGGATCGTTTTACGGTTCTCTGCCGCTGACCCGCTTCTCCACGGGCTGTGACAGAAAAAATCGGGTTATTCCAGAGTTTTAACCGTGATTTAATTTCGATCGCTGTACTTACATCTGCGTGGTGAAGTCGGGGCTTCCAGCCTTCGAACTTCTTCAGGGGGCTCTGACTTGATTTCTAGAATTAACATAAATAAATGAATAAAAAGCACCACCCTCGCAAGCAGATATTCTGTAATATTTCAAATATATTACCGAGGCCGGGTCCGAACGCGCTCTGGAGCGTCTGCGTGGTTTTGTCTAAAAAAGACACAGTTTCAGATGGCGTGCATCATTTAAAAACAGTCATTTCTATCAAAACAGATTACTTAAATCACTTACCCTGAAAGCTGATGCGGTTTTCGCACTCTGCTCGAAGACAAGAAAACTTAATTAAACAACATGGTTTTTCAGGATTTTTTTTTTTCCCCGCAAATTTATTCTATTTTATACCCATAGCTGGGGGTCCAGGCATCTTCACTCTTCACCGGGCGTAGTGGAAATGAGCGGTGACTCCTTCCCAGGGACGTGAGTGAGTGAGACCAAGCTTTGTTGTTTTCCGGCTTCATCACCTCGGGGCAGCATCTCCGATCAGCGGGTGTCCCGCGCCCCATGATCGAACGACTAATATCTTAAAAGAAACACCATTTGGCGTGAGTGAGAAGGTGCTTTGTTTTTTTCCGCCTTCAAACGAGCGCAACGAACGCCCCCCATCTTCAGGAAATCGGATGTAATAAAACATTCAACCAAAGATTCAAGCTTCTCTACTATGTTATAAAAGACCATCCGGCCTGACACCCCCCGCTCCGCAGGTCACACAGACACACACACACACACGCGCCTCCGAAACACACACACACACACACACACACCCACGCACGCACGCACCCACACACACACACACACAGTTAGCGTCTGCAACAGGTATTACAGCCGTGGGGTCATGTTTCCTCGAGCGGCTCTATGCGTGGGTATTTGACCGTCTTGCTGCAAAGACTTACAGCCGAGAGACGGCTATTTGTTTCCCTTCTTTAATTTACGAATTAAAAAACAGAAAAGGAAACGCAATAATTTAAGAATTAAGACATATTAAAGGCGTATTAAAATATTCGTGTTTAATCACTAAATTGAAGAAAACCTCCCATAATTATGCATAAGATACGGTATTTTTTATTCCTTCTTTAATTGAGGCGTTAAAAACCATAAAAGGAGGCGCTTTAATTTAAGAATTAAAAATATTAAAGGGGTATTAAATAATAGACACTGATTTATGTTTAATTATTTCAGAATTAGTTAATTCTTTCATACATTAAAAAGATCTAGGTATTTTTAATCGTTCTTTAATTCATGAAATAAAATGACATTAAAATATTAGACCCGGGTGGGAGGGGAGGTAGGGCTTGGAGGCGGTGCTTGGGGTGGGGTTAGGGGAGGAGCTTGGGGTGTGGGGGTAGGGGAGGAGCCAGGGGCGGGACTAGGGGAGGAGCCGGGGGCGGGGCTTAGGGACGGGACATAGTAATGTAATTGATTCTGATTGGCTGTGACATCATTAGGGCGGGGCTTGGAGGCGGGATTGGGGGAGGGGTTAGGGGCGGGACATAGTTATGTCATCAATTCTGATTGGCTGTGACGTCATAAGGGGGGCGGGGCTTAGTGACATAGTCGATTCTGATTGGCTGACAGGGCCATAAATCAGTTTTTGACAAAAGGTGGGTCAGTCTTCTCTCTATCATTGCATGGGTTTTCTGATAGCAGTTTTGAGTAACCGTTTCACCACATTCTGAATGTCTAAATGTTTGGCTTTCCTCCTGTGTGACGCATATAAAGCTTCATAAAGTAATTTTGGCTCAATCTTGTATGACATTTGTGACAAATTTTCCTCCTGTGTAATGAGGAAAATCAGATTGGCCTTTTAACCAAATATCTTCTTGTACTCAAAACAATAGAAGTGTAAATACCTTCTCTTCTATATGACTTAGAATATGGTTTTTTAGCTGTTATAAATGATTTACCACATTCAGAACAATTCACTGGTTTATTTCCTGAATGACTTCTCAAATCTCATCATCACAAACTATTTTTTTTTCCAAGGATCTTAAATGTTATTCAAGTCCTCCAACCTTCTTCCATCAACAAAGACATCATTTTCAAGTTCAGAAGAGTGTGAAATAATGTAATTAAAATATGGCTGTACAGAAATGTCTTAATCTAACTTCAGAGATAATTCTGATCCTCTTACAGCCTAACACCAGCTTTCTTCTGTTCAGTTGAGCTGACTGAAACAGGCTCTGCCTCTGGGGCTGATGAAGCTGTGAGGAATGAGGTTTCCATCACGTGCACACATGGTGGTATAAAGCTAAATTAGGTGAAGATGATCTTGTTCCTAACGGGTCCACAGTTCCTCCTCTTCTTTTTTTATGTCACAGAATTCTGCGTCCTCTCCAGCCGGACTGCAGATTCCCTCTTGCTGCTCAGGAGAACATGCTGCTGCTGCTTCTTCTTTCACCAATAGTTGCTGCACACCTTCAGTAAAAAAAAAACAAAAAACAAAAAAACATTAAAAACAACACCACACCATAATGTGCAGATATAGTCCAGTCATTTTATGGTTTGACCCAGAACAAATTGCAACAGAAATGATTTTGGTAGCATTTGAACTGTGAAACTGTTTTATAAAACATACTAAAAGTCTAGAAAGATTAAAAAAAAAAAAAAAAAAAAAAAAAAAAAAAAAAAATCGGGAACACTCCCAAAATCCAAGTTGGCTACCCGAAAACATGCAAAAATTTGGCTTTTCCCAAATAACTCAAAAATATCAATATTTAAGCACATAAATGTATTGATGTTAAATATAAACTTGGGTATTGTGGACATTTTGACACCAAAATTAAGTCTCTATCTGTAACGGTTCTTGAGATACAGTCTATTTGTAGTTTTACATACACTTAAGGATGGCAATTACATTAAAAATATTGCAGTTAAGGCACAGAAATGTATTGAAGTTGAATATAAACTTGTGTATTGTGGACATTTTAGCACCAAAAGAATGTCTGTAGCTCTTACAGTTTTTGAGATACAGCACATAAGCCATCTACACTTGGCTAAATATGGTGAAACTGTTATGTTGAAACCAAGTAACTGTTCTGAAATGTTCATTTAAAGAATGTAATAATAATATTCTTAGTGCTTGTCAGCTGCACTAACTTTTTTAATGACAGATGTAATCACACACTAATTTTACAGTAAAACCAATGAAGCATGATAATAAAAGTTCAGGTGAAATCAGTATTGTGTACATCATGACACTTGAAATTTTACTTGTTCAAATTTCAGTCTCATCATCCTGGTTATCATTGAGTTGACCTGCATTTGTACACCCTGTACCTCTGCAGTTGCCACACGCTGCTGAGCAATCTAAGTTAAGTTTGCGACATGTACATCACAATGTACTACAGTCAGTACTGCAGTTACATCTCACAGCATGCAGAAGAGAATCTGGTGCTGCTTGCAAGTCAGTCATAATTGGGACAACCTGACTATCAGAAACGTTCCATCCCCATTCTTGCAAGTAAACTCTCAGACTATGAAACTTGGCAGCTGCCGAAGTGGGTGGCAAACACTGTGGCTGCACGAGTTGTCTTTGTTGCAACCTTATCCCAAAAGCGCCTGTATCAGAGAAGTGAGGCTTTCTCCAGGTTGTCCACACAGCAGTGGTGTCACCAGTGTGCCCTGGTTGTGCACTGACATCCATTCTATTATACATAATATATGAGTAACTTCTGTATTCATACCAGTGAAATATTGACTCAAAAAGATTATTATTACCTTCTTTAGATGAACATTTCAGAAATGGTACTTAGTTTTCAACATAATGCTCAATGTCATCAATTTTTGTGTAGATGTATTTTTATACCATATCTCAAAAACTGTAATAGCTACAGCTATTTTTTGGTGCCAAAATATCCACAATGCACAAGTTTATATTCAACTTCAATGTATTTATGGGCCTTAACTGCAATATTTTTAACGTAATAGGATACAAACCAAATTGCCATCCTTGAGTGTATGTAAACTACATATAGGCTGTATCTCAAGAACCATTACAGAGACCTAATTTTGGTGTCAAAATGTCCACAATACCCAATTGTATATTTAACATCAATACATTTATGTGCTTAAATATTGATATTTTTTGAGTTATTTTGGAAAAACTACATTTTTGCATGTTTTCGGACGCCATCTTGGATTTTGGGAGTGTTTACGATTTTTTATCTTTCTAGACTTTTAGTATGTTTTATAAGACAGTTTCAGGGTTCAAATGCCACCAGAATCATTTCTGTTGCAATTTGTTCCGGGTAGACCCCTTTTTTTCATAAAATGACTGGACTAATACCTACAATTACAGCCCGACCGATATATATTTTTTTTAGGCCTATGCCGATAATATCTGGATGAAAATGCAGATAATCGATAAATCGGCTGATTTGCCGATAGCCAATAAATCAGCCGATATTTTTTTAAATGAATAAAATGTTCTTTTTTGGACCCTTAACAAAAAAGTTATGAGCTAAAAGCTGAATCTTTGTCCTCATATTAACTTTATAACAGAAGAATTTTCAAATTCAAAAAATGCAATCAAGAATTAAACCTTTGTGAAATTAGCAAATACATATCCTTAAAAAGAGTTGTGAAATACATCTGATCTTGTACCTCTTGTTGCTGCAACTTAGATATAGGTTCCGGATAAGGATATAGATCCTTATAAACTTACTTGTATGCTTTTGTCAGCCGATCAGTGCAGTGTGATGGCGAACTACGGGGGCCGGTGATGAACACATTTAAGTAGGGGTGTAAGCAGCTCTCAGTTGAATGGAGTCAGAGCTCCATCTACTCGACAAACGGTGCAAGGACATTTTACATTGCCGACATGAACATTATCTCAGTAACTGTTCCGTTTATGAGAAATTATCGGCGTTCTATCGGCAAAATTTCGGCCGATAGTGAGTACTTTGAAAAGGGCTTATATCGGCTGATATATCGGTCGGGCTCTACCTACAATGTCATTTGTTGTTGACAAATCGGTGTTGGCTGCCCGCACACAGATATTTTGTTTTTGTTCAATGTGGCAATGGTCATGTGACATCATCCCGAGGTTTACTGACAAGACCTGGAAGAGCAGTTTCGAAGTATTAAAAAAAAAGGGGGGGGGCTGCTCTGGGGTTTGTTGACAGTGTTTTATTCATCCTGGATAATCCTTAAACGGGCAAAGAGGAATCAAGGGCGAGATCCTATGTGACCAGGGTAGGATGAATGAAGTCCCAGGACATGCCCATTAAACAGTTACTGAGCAAGCTAAAAGCCAACAGGCATTTAGCTAGTGCGGGTGTTTTATTAAAACATATTGTTGGGGATTTGGCAGTGTTTTTAGTAGGCGGCATGAATGCAGTTATTAAAAAATGATCATCTATTTTTTTTTCAGTAATCATAGATTAACTGGACCTAAGGCCATCAAGCCACTGATAGCTGCTATAAGTGCTAACACCGTTAGTATATAAAATTAAGGAACATGAAAATTTCACTGACGAAAATACCAGAGTACAGAGTTTTTACATGATCAATTAGGACAGTTAACCACAGAGCAAGCAATACTGTGACATTTGTAATTGACTGCACAGAATGGACAGACACAGACAGCCACAGCTTGAAGTCTCTGAGTTACGGAAGCTCAGCTTGGATTTCTGAAGGCAGGGTGACGTATGGTGCATCCAGAAAGTATTCACAGTGCTTCACTTTTTACACAGCCTTATTTCAAAATTACTGAAATTCATTTTTCCCCTCAAAATTCTACACACAATAGCCCATAATGACAAAGTGAGAAAAGTTTGTGATTGTTGCAAATTTATTTAAACAAAAACAAAACAAACATTAAGAAATCACATGTACATAAGGAAGGCAGCACGGTGGATTAGTGGTTAGCACTGTTGCCTCACAGGTCGTGGGTTCAATTCCTGTGGCCTTTCTGTGTGGAGTTTGCATGTTCTCCCTGTGTGTGCGTGGGTTTCCTCCGGGTGCTCCGGTTTCCTCCCACATCCAAAGACATGCAGGTTAGGTGGATTGGAATCTTTAAATTGTCCATAGGTGTGTGTGTCTGTGCTTTGTTTGTCTGTTTGTGGCCCTGCGACAGACTAGCATCCTGTCCTGGGTGTACCCCGCCTCGCGTTTTATGACTGCTGGGATAGGCTCCAGCCCTCCCGCGACCCTTAATTGGACTAAGCAGTAGAAGATGAATGAATGAATATACATAAGGATTCACAGCCGTTGCTCAATACTTTGTTGATGCAGCTTTGGCAGAAATTCCAGCCTTTCAGATCTCTCCAGAGATGTTCAGTCAGATTCAGGTCTGGGCTCTGGCTGGGTCACTCAAGGATATTCACAGAGTTGTCCTGAAGCCACTCCTTTGATGTCTTGGCTGTGTACTTAGGCTCATTGTCCTGCTGAAAGATGAACCATCACCTCAGTCTGAGGTCAAGAGTGCTCTGGAGCAGGTTTTCATCCAGGATGTCTCTGTACATTGTTGCATTCATCTTTCTCTCAATCCTGACTAGTCTCCCAGTTCCTGCCGCTGAAAAACATCCCACAACATGATGCTGCCACCATCATGCTTCACTGTAGGGATGGTGCCTGGATTCCTCCAAACATGACGCCTGGCATTCAAGCCAAAGAGTTCAATCTTTGTCTCATCAGACCAGAGAATTTTGTTTCTCATGGTCTGAGAGTCCTTCAGGTGCCTTTTTGGAAAACTCCAGGTGGACTGTCATGTACCTTTTACTAAGGAGTGGCTTCCGTCTGGCTATTCTACCATACAGACCTGATTGGTGGATTGCTGCAGAGATGGTTGTCCTTCTGGAAGGTTCTTATCTCCACAGAGGAATGCTGGAACTCTGACAGAGTGACCATCGGGTTCTTGGTCACCTCCCTGACTAAGGCCCTTCTCCCCCGATCTCTCAGTTTAGACAGGCAGCCAGCTCTAGGAAGAGTCCTGGTGGATCTGAACATCTTCCATTTCTGGACGATGGAGGCCACTGTGCTTGTTGGGACCTTCCAAGTAGCAGAAAGTTTTCTGTACATTTCCTCAAATTTGTGCCTTGAGACAATCCTGTCTCAGAGGTCTGTAGACAATTGCTTTCATTTCTTGTTTGGTATGTGCTCTGACATGCACTGTCAACTGTGGGACCTTATACACAGACACGTGTGTGCCTTTCCAAATCATGTCCAATCAACTGAATTTACTCCACATGATCTCCAGTTAAGCTGCAGAAACATCTCAAGGATGATCAGTGGAAACAGGATGCACCTAAGCTTCATGACTCACATTCTGTGAGTCTTCCTGGCCTGTCTCCCTTCCCGTTCAGTTTACACCTCACACTTCAGGTTCTGGTCACAGTCCCGCCACCTGCAGTTTTCGGACAACTCTGCCATTGTGGGCTGCATCGGTAGGAAACAGGATGCTGAGTAGAGGAGTGTGGTTGAAAGGTTTGAAGAGTGGTGCGGACTCAACCACCTGCAGATCATCGTAACTAAGACAAAGGAGCTGATGGTGGATGTCCGTCTGAATGCAGTTACCATTAATACAACAGAGGTGCACATTGTGGACTACTACAAGACAACAAACTGGACTGGACTGTAAACACATGTGTAAAAGAAAGGTCAGAGCTGACTGTACTTCCTCAGGAGGCTAAGATCTTTCGATGTTTGCAGAAATATGTTGCAGATGTTTTATCACTCGGCGGTCTCCAGCGTCATCTTCTACACTGTAGTGTGTCGAGGTAGCAGGCAGAAGGCAGCTGACGCAAACAGACTCAACAAGCACATCCAGAGAGCTGGCTCTGACCTGGGGGTTGAGCTAGAGTCTGTGGTGGAGGTGTCAGAGAGGAGGATGCTGTGGAAGCTGCTCAGCATCTTGGACAACACCTCCCACCCCTGCATGCCACAATGATGTCCTGTCAGAGCACCTTCAGTCATAGACTGAGACCACCGAGGTGCACCACAGAAGGCCATGGGGGGGAGGGGGGGGGCTTCCCTATCTGTGGCAACCAGACTGTATAATTCCTCCCCGAATACATAAGGAACAGAGTTATGTGCAATATTGTCAAACATGTTATACAATATATCTTCGAGTCATTTCACATAAATTTGTTGTACTCAAAAAAAAATTGATTGATCGATAAATTTCTATTTAATATTAACACTTTCTGTAATTGTGTATTTAACTAACCATTGTTTACGGATTACGGTTTCTGTACTTTGTCAAAATAATTTCATTCAGGATAAATAAAGCTGATCTTTATGCACACACACACTAGTGTACCACGCCTCATGCCCTATGACTGATGGGATAGGTTCCAGCAGCTCCCCCCAACACTTAGTTGGGGTAAGCAGGTATAGAGAATGAATAAATTAACTAATATATACACTAAGCAGCTCAACCCACACTTCCCTATCTCAGGACTTCACCAAGGATAGGGAAGTGTGGAATGAGCTATTTAGGTTGCTCCCACCGTGAACCGGATAAGCAGCAAGAAATGTGTGTGTGTGTATATATATATATCAGTTAAATGTCCATGCACAGCCTCCAGTCACGGCACTGTAGGTTGCAGGAATGTGTAACATGAACAATAAAATAAGTAAACCACCGTACACTGAAACAGACTTCACTCTGGTTTATTTTGAGTGAATGTGTTCACATGTAGCATCATCAGACTTGATCAGATATGGCCAGTAGCTTACTGGTCACATGACCCATAATTCTTAGTCTGTTTTTGTTCTGTTGGGTTTTTCTTTTTCCTCTTACAAATACAGCATTCCTAATCAATCAAAGTCAGAATCAGCCACAGCATACAAAATACCAATACAGTCACTTGCCCAGTTCCGGATCACTGCTGTAGTTTTTGCGCAGCCATTTCTTGTAATCAGCCTGAATAAGCTAATACTTGGTACCAATGGAAAGATTGATGTTTGTCTACAAGCAACCACAAGCTCAACCGGATCCAGCCGTCCTTCTGGTCAGCAGAGGAATCAAAACATCCCGGTGTCTGCGGTGTGTGCGCGTTTTCTCACTCACTCATTCCTGCAAGTTTTAAAGTAATGATCTCTAAAACATAGCAAAGGTGAGTTAGCCATTCGGTGTTTTTAGTTCTAGAGTGGGAAAATACTTACTTGGGTCTTGCTGTTTAATTGCTGCGCGCATTTATCTCAAACACAAAAATTTGCCGGTTGCGGATCACTGAAGCAGCAGCCTCGTGTCTGTAGTTGTGATCCATGTGGACTTTGGGGGTCATCTCGACATCACGAATGGACATGAATGTGGGGGCTTTTACTTTTTAATTTGGGAGAAATCTCACCTCCACACTTCATTTTTTGCTCGTAAAAACGTATAACGACGTCTTTCGAAACTAAGTAAATTCTCATTTAAATAAGTATAATTTATATCATTTTGTGTTCAAAACACATTCTCGGGCACAGTGTGTATCATTCTGCATTAGAAGGGCTCCAGCCAGATGCCAGGAATGAACCCAAAGTGACACAGAGTGTCGTGATCCAGAACCGGGCAAAGTGATCCGTTTCTGGCAAATATTTGCACCGCACATAATGTGGCTTCACACTTTTAAGTAGAAGAGCTACTCCACCCAGACTTTTTCAGCTAAATAACATCCAAATACCCAATACAACAATTAACATTTGCATTATGGCTCCGTATAGCGGGACTTAAAAAAAGGTGATCCGGAACTGGGCAGCCATCTGTATAACTATATATCATTATTATATAATTATATCAGAAATTACAATAATTTTCAAGTGTCAAGGTAAGAAACTAAGCAGATTTACGCAATCTCTACATACATATGCAATAATAATAATAATGCATTTTGTGTGTGTAAACCGTTCATGTAAAAACAAAACAAAAACCCAACAAACCTGCTTTGTCATCAGAGTTGTAAATAGACTCCAGTAGTTTTCTTTGTCGCTCGTTCTCCTCTTTTAAGCGACAAATTTTCTCTTCGTAGTCTGCGATCATTCTATCAAACAGCTCCAATACCTCTTCATCATCTGGAGGGAGTCGCTGCTTCAGTAACGCTCTCAGCTTCTGGCCTACTTTAGACATTTTCACAAAGTCACACAAGCGTTTTCTTCACACAAAATGAGCAGTTAGCAGGCTAAGCTAACGTCACTAGCTTTGTACAAAACAGCCAACGCCGGATGAGTCAGATATCAAACGTTCAAGGGAAAGGAAAAGAAAGAAAATAATAACACGGAACAAAGAATCCAAGTTGATCCAAATACATAGATGCGTGTGACTGTGCTAACAAACCTAACTCGTAAAGGAACACCGGAGGCTTGTCGGCCCTTGATATCCCATGATGCTTCACTGTCACGAGCATAGACAACAAAGAGTCAACGCCCCACTGGCCGCTGCTGGGGCCGCCATCTTGGACGGGTCGTCCAACCCGCTCCACTCAGTGCTGTTAGACAACCAACAAAATTAATGCCTCGCAGATCAATCAATCAATCAATTTTTTTATATAGCGCCAAATCACAACAAACAGTTGCCCCAAGGCGCTTTATATTGTAAGGCAAGGCCATACAATAATTATGTAAAACCCCAACGGTCAAAACGACCCCCTGTGAGCAAGCACTTGGCTACAGTGGGAAGGAAAAACTCCCTTTTAACAGGAAGAAACCTCCAGCAGAACCAGGCTCAGGGAGGGGCAGTCTTCTGCTGGGACTGGTTGGGGCTGAGGGAGAGAACCAGGAAAAAGACATGCTGTGGAGGGGAGCAGAGATCGATCACTAATGATTAAATGCAGAGTGGTGCATACAGAGCAAAAAGAGAAAGAAACAGTGCATCATGGGAACCCCCCAGCAGTCTACGTCTATAGCAGCATAACTAAGGGATGGTTCAGGGTCACCTGATCCAGCCCTAACTATAAGCTTTAGCAAAAAGGAAAGTTTTAAGCCTAATCTTAAAAGTAGAGAGGGTGTCTGTCTCCCTGATCTGAATTGGGAGCTGGTTCCACAGGAGAGGAGCCTGAAAGCTGAAGGCTCTGCCTCCCATTCTACTCTTACAAACCCTAGGAACTACAAGTAAGCCTGCAGTCTGAGAGCGAAGCGCTCTATTGGGGTGATATGGTACTACGAGGTCCCTAAGATAAGATGGGACCTGATTATTCAAAACCTTATAAGTAAGAAGAAGAATTTTAAATTCTATTCTAGAATTAACAGGAAGCCAATGAAGAGAGGCCAATATGGGTGAGATATGCTCTCTCCTTCTAGTCCCCGTCAGTACTCTAGCTGCAGCATTTTGAATTAACTGAAGGCTTTTTAGGGAACTTTTAGGACAACCTGATAATAATGAATTACAATAGTCCAGCCTAGAGGAAATAAATGCATGAATTAGTTTTTCAGCATCACTCTCAGACAAGACCTTTCTGATTTTAGAGATATTGCGTAAATGCAAAAAAGCAGTCCTACATATTTGTTTAATATGCGCTTTGAATGACATATCCTGATCAAAAATGACTCCAAGATTTCTCACAGTATTACTAGAGGTCAGGGTAATGCCATCCAGAGTAAGGATCTGGTTAGACACCATGTTTCTAAGATTTATGGGGCCAAGTACAATAACTTCAGTTTTATCTGAGTTTAAAAGCAGGAAATTAGAGGTCATCCATGTCTTTATGTCTGTAAGACAATCCTGCAGTTTAGCTAATTGGTGTGTGTCCTCTGGCTTCATGGATAGATAAAGCTGGGTATCATCTGCGTAACAATGAAAATTTAAGCAATACCGTCTAATAATACTGCCTAAGGGAAGCATGTATAAAGTGAATAAAATTGGTCCTAGCACAGAACCTTGTGGAACTCCATAATTAACTTTAGTCTGTGAAGAAGATTCCCCATTTACATGAACAAATTGTAATCTATTAGACAAATATGATTCAAACCACAGCAGCGCAGTGCCTTTAATACCTATGGCATGCTCTAATCTCTGTAATAAAATTTTATGGTCAACAGTATCAAAAGCAGCACTGAGGTCTAACAGAACAAGCACAGAGATGAGTCCACTGTCCGAGGCCATAAGAAGATCATTTGTAACCTTCACTAATGCTGTTTCTGTACTATGATGAATTCTAAAACCTGACTGAAACTCTTCAAATAGACCATTCCTCTGCAGATGATCAGTTAGCTGTTTTACAACTACCCTTTCAAGAATTTTTGAGAGAAAAGGAAGGTTGGAGATTGGCCTATAATTAGCTAAGATAGCTGGGTCAAGTGATGGCTTTTTAAGTAATGGTTTAATTACTGCCACCTTAAAAGCCTGTGGTACATAGCCAACTAACAAAGATAGATTGATCATATTTAAGATCGAAGCATTAAATAATGGTAGGGCTTCCTTGAGCAGCCTGGTAGGAATGGGGTCTAATAAACATGTTGATGGTTTGGATGAAGTAACTAATGAAAATAACTCAGACAGAACAATCGGAGAGAAAGAGTCTAACCAAATACCGGCATCACTGAAAGCAGCCAAAGATAACGATACGTCTTTGGGATGGTTATGAGTAATTTTTTCTCTAATAGTTAAAATTTTGTTAGCAAAGAAAGTCATGAAGTCATTACTAGTTAAAGTTAATGGAATACTCAGCTCAATAGAGCTCTGACTCTTTGTCAGCCTGGCTACAGTGCTGAAAAGAAACCTGGGGTTGTTCTTATTTTCTTCAATTAGTGATGAGTAGAAAGATGTCCTAGCTTTACGGAGGGCTTTTTTATAGAGCAACAGACTCTTTTTCCAGGCTAAGTGAAGATCTTCTAAATTAGTGAGACGCCATTTCCTCTCCAACTTACGGGTTATCTGCTTTAAGCTACGAGTTTGTGAGTTATACCACGGAGTCAGACACTTCTGATTTAAAGCTCTCTTTTTCAGAGGAGCTACAGCATCCAAAGTTGTCTTCAATGAGGATGTAAAACTATTGACGAGATACTCTATCTCCCTTACAGAGTTTAGGTAGCTACTCTGCACTGTGTTGGTATATGGCATTAGAGAACATAAAGAAGGAATCATATCCTTAAACCTAGTTACAGCGCTTTCTGAAAGACTTCTAGTGTAATGAAACTTATTCCCCACTGCTGGGTAGTCCATCAGAGTAAATGTAAATGTTATTAAGAAATGATCAGACAGAAGGGAGTTTTCAGGGAATACTGTTAAGTCTTCTATTTCCATACCATAAGTCAGAACAAGATCTAAGATATGATTAAAGTGGTGGGTGGACTCATTTACTTTTTGAGCAAAGCCAATAGAGTCTAATAATAGATTAAATGCAGTGTTGAGGCTGTCATTCTCAGCATCTGTGTGGATGTTAAAATCGCCCACTATAATTATCTTATCTGAGCTAAGCACTAAGTCAGACAAAAGGTCTGAAAATTCACAGAGAAACTCACAGTAACGACCAGGTGGACGATAGATAATAACAAATAAAACTGGTTTTTGGGACTTCCAATTTGGATGGACAAGACTAAGAGTCAAGCTTTCAAATGAATTAAAGCTCTGTCTGGGTTTTGGATTAATTAATAAGCTGGAATGGAAGATTGCTGCTAATCCTCCACCCCGGCCCGTGCTACGAGCATTCTGACAGTTAGTGTGACTCGGGGGTGTTGACTCATTTAAACTAACATATTCATCCTGCTGTAACCAGGTTTCTGTAAGGCAGAATAAATCAATATGTTGATCAATTATTATATCATTTACCAACAGGGACTTAGAAGAGAGAGACCTAATGTTTAATAGACCACATTTAACTGTTTTAGTCTGTGGTGCAGTTGAAGGTGCTATATTATTTTTTCTTTTTGAATTTTTATGCTTAAATAGATTTTTGCTGGTTATTGGTAGTCTGGGAGCAGGCACTGTCTCTACGGGGATGGGGTAATGAGGGGATGGCAGGGGGAGAGAAGCTGCAGAGAGGTGTGTAAGACTACAACTCTGCTTCCTGGTCCCAACCCTGGATAGCCACGGTTTGGAGGATTTAAGAAAATTGGCCAGATTTCTAGAAATGAGAGCTGCTCCATCCAAAGTGGGATGGATGCCGTCTCTCCTAACAAGACCAGGTTTTCCCCAGAAGCTTTGCCAATTATCTATGAAGCCCACCTCATTTTTTGGACACCACTCAGACAGCCAGCAATTCAAGGAGAACATGCGGCTAAACATGTCACTCCCGGTCCGATTGGGGAGGGGTCCAGAGAAAACTACAGAGTCCGACATTGTTTTTGCAAAGTTACACACCGATTTAATGTTAATTTTAGTGACCTCCGATTGGCGTAACCGGGTGTCATTACTGCCGACGTGAATTACAATCTTACCAAATTTACGCTTAGCCTTAGCCAGCAGTTTCAAATTTCCTTCAATGTCGCCTGCTCTGGCCCCCGGAAGACAATTGACTATGGTTGCTGGTGTCGCTAACTTCACATTTCTCAAAACAGAGTCGCCAATAACCAGAGTTTGATCCTCGGCGGGTGTGTCGTCGAGTGGGGAAAAACGGTTAGAGATGTGAACGGGTTGGCGGTGTACACGGGGCTTCTGTTTAGGGCTACGCTTCCTCCTCACAGTCACCCAGTCAGCCTGCTTTCCCGGCTGCTCGGGATCTGCCAGGGGGGAACTAACGGCGGCTAAGCTACCTTGGTCCGCACCGACTACAGGGGCCTTGCTAGCTGTAGAATTTTCCACGGTGCGGAGCCGAGTCTCCAATTCGCCCAGCCTGGCCTCCAAAGCTACGAATAAGCTGCACTTATTACAAGTACCATTATTGCTAAAGGAGGCCGAGGAATAACTAAACATTTCACACCCAGAGCAGAAAAGTGTGGGAGAGACAGGAGAAGCCGCCATGCTAAATCGGCTAAGAGCTAGTAGCTACGCTAAGCTAGCGGATTCCTAAAAACACGCAAAGTGAATAATGTGTAAATAATTTAGAGGTGATTCAGCAGAAGGAGTGCTTTAGTTAAGGCACGTAAAGATTACACTGGGAAACAAATCGTAATCTAGATAACTAGACCAATCTAACTGCGCAGATTAAACAGCTAACAGATACAGAAAAACACCGCTGTGCTCCGGAACAGGAAGTGATACAATACCGCAGTGAGAGCCAACCACCAGTAGAGGCAAGCTCTTGCTTGCCTCTACTGGTGAAGAAATCATGAAAAACTGTGGTTATACAACTAAATACTAGTTTAGTGATTCACAGGATTGCTAAAAAAGCAGTTAGAACATAATAGTTTTGAGTTTTTAGCGTCAACAGCAGATGCTACTACAACCCCTGGCAAAATTTATGGAATCACCGGCCTCAGAGGATGTTCATTCAGTTGTTTAATTTTGTAGAAAAAAAGCAGATCACAGACATGACACAAAACTAAAGTCATTTCAAATGGCAACTTTCTGGCTTTAAGAAACACTATAAGAAATCAAGAAAAAAAAATTGTGGCAGTCAGTAACGGTTACTTTTTTAGACCAAGCAGACGGAAAAAAATATGGACTCACTCAATTCTGAGGAAAAAATTATGGAATCATAAATTTTCATCCCCAAAACTAACACCTGCATCAAATCAGATCTGCTCGTTAGTCTGCATCTAAAAAGGAGTGATCACACCTTGGAGAGCTGTTGCACCAAGTGGACTGACATGAATCATGGCTCCAACACGAGAGATGTCAATTGAAACAAAGGATTATCAAACTCTTAAAAGAGGGTAAATCACCACGCAATGTTGCAAAATATCTTGGTTGTTAGTCAGCTGTGTCTAAACTCTGGACCAAATACAAACAACATGGGAAGGTTGTTAAAGGCAAACATACTGGTAGACCAAGGAAGACATCAAAGCATCAAGACAGAAAAAGCAATATGTCTCAAAAATCGAAAATGCACAACAAAACAAATGAGGAACGAATGGGAGAAAACTGGTCAACGTCTGTGACCAAACTGTAAGAAACCGCCTAAAGGAAATGGGATTTACATACAGAAAAGCTAAATGAAAGCCATCATTAACACCTAAACAGAAAAAAAGGTTACAATGGGCTAAGGAAAAGCAACCGTGGACTGTGAATGACACGACTGAATGACACATGATGAAATAATTTTTCAAGATGATAATGCATCTTGCCCTAGAGCAAAAACTGTGAAAACATTCCTTGCAAAAAGACACATAGGGTCAATGTCATGGCCTGCAAATAGTCCAGATCTTAATCCAATTGAAAATCTTTGGTGGAAGTTGAAGAAAATGGTCCATGACAAAGCTCCAACCTGCAAAGCTGATCTGGCAACAGCAATCAGAGAAAGTTGGAGCCAGATTGATGAAGGGTACTGTTTGTCACTCATTAAGTCCATGCCTCAGAGACTGCAAGCTGTTATAAAAGCCAGAGGTGGTGCAACAAAATACTAGTGATGTGTTGGAGCGTTCTTTTGTTTTTCATGATTCCATAATTTTTTCCTCAGAATTGAGTGATTCCATATTTTTTCCCCTCTGCTTGGTCTAAAAAAGTAACCGTTACTGACTGCCACAATTTGTTTTCCTGATTTCTTATAGTGTTTCTTAAAGCCAGAAAGTTGCCATTTGAAATGACTTTAGTTTTGTGTCATGTCTGTGATCTGCTTTTTTTCCCACAAAATTAAACAACTGAGTGAACATCCTCCGAGGCTGATGATTGCATAATTTTTGCCAGGGGTTGTATTATTGTGAACACCCCCTTTTCTACTTTTTTTTTTACTAATAGCCCAATTTCATAGCCTTACGAGAGTGCATATCATGAATGCTTGATCTTGTTGGATCTGTGAGAATCTACTGGTACCTTGTTTCCCATGTAACAATAAGAAATATACTCAAAACCTGGATTAATCTTTTTAGTTGCATAGCACTACTATTATTCTGAACACTACTGTGTATATATATATATATATATATATATATATATATATATATATATATAGTAGATAAGAGTTATATATCAGAAAATTACAATCCATACATAAATATAAAAGTTATATATTAGAAACTGATAATATATAAAAATCACAGTGTATCAATATACTTCATATCAAGATAGAGAGAGACTGGCTGTACAAAGCAGAGAGAGAATAAAATGTAAATTGTCAAATTTACACAAGAACATGACATCCTGCCCCAAACCATATTTACACATGTACAAACTTGCTTGTGAAAGTTTTTCAGCTAAAATCCCTGTCAGAGGACTGTATAGAGCTCTCTGCAGCTCTCAGCACCTTACTATTATAATACTACTACTACTACTAATATATTCTATTTATATAGCACTTGACATGGTGATAAAAGACACTTTACAGAATGGATAAAATAACAAAGAACAAAGCAATTTATCATGGAAAGATTAAAAAAATATATAAAAATCAAACCTTCACTGTGCCGTTTTAGAATCACGATGACCTGTCCAAGATGGCGGTCGCATTTCTCGTGGCTCAGCTGTCAATGCGGCATCTATTCTACCCTTTATAATGTCTATGCTCACGAGCGCCACTAACCTATGGCAAGCTAAACGTGTAAGCTCTCATTTTGGCCTAACTACTAGCTAGTTTCTGGGTATTCTGTGTTAGTACGCGCCTGCTGACGAATTCCTGCGCAAAACGTAGTTCCCGGATAATTGTGATAATTCCTCTGAGATAATGAGTATATCTCATCAAAATTGATTCTAAAATTTACCAGTAATAAAATTATAAAGATAACTAAAGAGTGGCCGTAATAAATATTTAAGAACCTTAAACTTTATGAGCAACTTTGCCTGTTATCGCTCAAGCACTTTGTAAACATTGACATGACGGAGTTTGATGTAGAAGAGTTCAGAAAGATACAATTGGAGTGTTTTGATTTACAGCTCGAAATGAAAGACCTGGGCATTAACTTCGTGTTAAAGTCAGAACAAGAAGCTGCACTGAAAGAGATCAATCTGGGAAGAGACACATTCTGTGTTGTTTCTCAGAGAGTGGCACGCTGAGCAGGGTGGCAAAAGTAGTACAGCGAGCTCAATCTGTGGTCCTGCGAGCTCATACGTATAAAAGTCAAGATGATGGGCTGAATAAGTAATCAGCCCCTTTGGAATAATACCTGTAAATAACCAGTTTAACTGCCAGTTTTCTTCAGACAAGTCAGGGGATGAATACATGAACATTTCCAAGTTACTGAATAAATCTCAAACTTTATTTACATCAGTTATGAACAAATACAAACAGTATGGTACTCTATGGTCAATCTGTGTGGAGTAGAATCTGTTGCAAGTAAATCTTTGCATTGCTGAATACTTGCTCACATCAGATTGCACCATTTGCAAGGTCTTCTAACAACGCTAACACAGCCATAGTTAATACCATTTTATGCATCACTTTGCGCATGCTTTTATATCCCCCATATAACTGCAAAGACGTGGGTGTGTTAATTGTTCATAATTGCACACTACTCTTGACGATTTCTTGTTTTCACACTATTAACAGTTTCCCAGCATCACCTCTACGTGTCAGCAGCAGACCAACAGTTGTAAAAACGTGCATACACCAGCCATGATTTTGGCATGGCACACCGCACATTTCCACGGACATTTCACTGTTGACACATCTGAACATTCGCATGGAGACGGACGTACGTCACGTTTTTTGTGTGTTCGCAGTCTTTGTACATGAGGCCCCAGGTGTGTTTTAATATTTGTCTAATTCCTCATGCATCTTCTACATTTTATTGAACAAAACATTTCAAAATAAACCGTTTATATGTGCCTTCATACCTCTCTTCAGACTGATCATTCTGACTTGATCACACTCAAAGCACCTAAATGATTTGTCTCCATTTTCATTTTTCTTGAATTTTTTCTAAAAGAATGCAATAGGTGCCAAACCCAGGGTCTACAGGTGCACCCTAAATATTGCTGTCACTGTATCCAAGGGTTCTCTTCAAGATGATGACCGTTCCCTTAATTGCTGATAACTGCACCTCGTGGGCACTTGGGTGACCAGGCATTGCCTTGAGTTATTTCTTCATAAGCCCTGTTGCCCCCACCACAAGTGGTATTATATCTTTCAGTGACCAAGTTGTTCGTAGGTCATTTTTAACATCTTGGTATTTCATGATTTTCTCCCTTTCAGCCCTAATGATGTCATAGGCACTGGGGACTGTTACATCAATAATTTTGTCTGCTGTCTCCTGTATGAGTTACCAAATGGATTGTCAGATGGCTGGTTTGAAAAAAAGGCTTTGCCACAGTCAGAGCAGCTAAGCGGTCCTCAATTGACAGTTTTGACTTGATGTTTTATTACAAACACTGCAACTAAATGATTTCTCTCCTGTATGACTGGTCCTATGGCTGATCTTGGCCTTTAGGCCAAATTCTTTTCTACACTCAGAACAATGAAAGGTTTTATTTTTCTTGTGTGAATAATAAGATGGGTTTTCAGAGTGTTGCGTCGTTTAAATGTTTTGCCACACTCAGAACACGTAAAGGGTCTTTCTCCTGAATGCGTTATCATATGAGCCTTCACATGGCTTGTTTGGCTAAATGTTTTACCACACTCTGAGCAGCTGAATGGTTTCTCTCTTGCATGAACTATCATGTGTGTCTGTAGATGGCAATTTTGGCTAAATGTTTTACCACAATCAATGCAGCTAAATGGTTTCTCTCCTGTATGGCTGGTCATATGGTTCTTTAGGTTCCCCTTTAAACCAAATGCTTTTCCACACTCAGAACAATTAAATGCTTTCTTTCCTGTATGAATTATCATATGGGCTTTCAGATTGCTGTTTCGGTTAAACGTTTTACCACACTCAGTACAGCGAAATGGTTTCTCTCCTGTGTGAATTAGCATATGGGACCTCAGGTGACTGTTTCGTTTAAATGTTTCACCACATTCAGAACAGTTGAAAGGTTTATTTCCTGCATGGGTTTTCATGTGTTTTTTCAGGCTGCCGTTTCTGCTAAATACGTTCCCACACTCAGAACAGCTAAATGACTTTTCGCCTGTATGGCACATCATATGGATCTTGAAATGGCTATTTTGGCTGAATGTTTTTCCACAATAAGAGCAGCAACATGGTTTATTTGCTGTATGAATTATCATATGGGTTTTCAAACTGCTTTTTCGAGTAAATGCTTTTCCACACTGAAAACAATGAAATGGTTTCTCCCCTGTGTGAATTAGTACATGGTTAATCGGATGGCTGGTCTGCCAAAATGTTTGACCACACGGAGAACAACTCAAGTGCTCGTGTCCTATATCATTTCCATTGTGTTTCACCAGATTACACTTGTGACCAATGTTTTGATCATTCTCACATCCGAGTGGTTTTACAGCAGCATTACATTTCCTATCACAAATGATCTTATTTTTGAGGGAGTTTAAACATGGATCAAGTTCTTCTGTCTCATTCCAATCAACGTCAATGACATTTTCCAGTTTAGAAGAGCATGAAATCATGGCAGATTGTGGACATGAATAATCATCTTGAGCTAACCTTCCAACGAGTTCTGATCCTCTGCCGTTCTCTCCATTGTCGTTTGTTTTCATCAGTTCAGCTGAGCTGCTGACGAGAGGCTCAGCTTCCGTGTTGTCCTCATTTTGGAGCTGATGGCAATGTGAGGATGGAGAGTTCACGGCAATTTTTGAGCACATTGTAGCATCAACCTCCAGCACTTGAAAGTGCTTTTGTTCATTGCTGGTCAAGAGTTCCCCCTCTTCCTTTTTAATGTGACAGATGTCTGGGTCCACATGGCTGATGCCCTCTTGCTGCTCGTTGGAAGCCAGTTCTTCTTCCACAAAACACTGCTGCACATCTTGCATAAAGACAGACAATATGGCATATTATTAACGATGTACAGATACCTACATTGGCATTTTTAAGAAGTGGTAATGGCTGTGTGTGCTTTGATCTACTCCAGATTGTTTTCTTGTATTCAGCATTCCATCTGTCATAAAGACCTTGTTTTTATGTTATATCACAATAACAGTGCTGCAAGTATGTGAAGAGAATAACTGAGTTCATACACAAAAGACAGGGTCCAAAGTGTTGTGTCTGCCTGGTCTAAGCAGTCTTCCAGCCAAGTACTAATCAGGACCTACTCAGCGTCATTCCTGAGATCTGATGGGATCAGGTCCACAGAAAGCAGCGTGAGTGCTACTTGAACACTAACCAGAATAAACTGGAATTCACACTGCAGCAATATCAGAACATATTCAATATTTTCTGATATTTTACCAGAAGGCGTCAGATACAAAAGATACATTGTATAACACATGCAAATGTAAATATAAATGGTAAATGGACTGCATTTATATAGCGCTTTTCCATCTGAATCAGATGCTCAAAGCGCTTTACAATTATGCCTCACATTCACCCCGATGTCAGGGTGCTGCCATACAAGGCGCTCACTACACACCGGGAGCAATAGGGGATTAAAGGCCTTGCCCAAGGAACCCTTAGTGATTTTCCAGTCAGGTGGGGACTTGAACCCATGATCTTCTGGACTCAAACCCAACACCTTAGCCACTAGACCATCACCTCCCCCCTAAATATAAGAAAATAAAAGTTGAGATTTTCTATAGAATGTTTTCACTGACATCAGATTTATGAGCGCGCCAGCCATTTTTGCCATCTTGGCAGTATTGACGCGTAAACAATAGACAGCGATGCATACATTCTACTCTCTCCAGTGGCAAACATTCACGAAAACGTGGAAAACCTCATGAGACAGGCATGAGATAGAGATGGACTCAGCAGTGAAACACAATCATACTTTGAGATGAACATGAAATTAATTGGTGGTGAAGATCATATGAAATGCCATCATCTGCGTGGCGGGAGACAGCTCACTGCCAAGTGTTACACGGACATCGTGAATTATTTATCATTTTCACGGAGCCACCTCACAGGACTTGAAAAATGACAAACAGAATGTTACTTAAGATCAATGGGACATTATCAGACGTCAGACACAGTAACACCGGGGTTCCACAAGGCAGTGTGTCATTGCCAGTGCTTTTCACCATTTATACAAATGATTGTAAAAGCACACATCAAAATAATAGCATTTTGAAATATGCAGATGACACTGCCATTGTGAGTCTTTTATCTAAGGATACGGACACATCCTTATATCACAATGAAATTGAGTTTTACAAAATGGTGTGAAAGGAACTTTGTGATTAATCCAACAAAAACACAAGAAATTGTTTTTGACCCTCGGCATGTATGTGAGCATGAACCTGTCCACATACACTCAACAAAAATATAAACGCAACACTTTTGGTTTTGCTCCCATTTTGTATGAGATGAACTCAAAGATCTAAAACTTTTTCCACATACACAATATCACCATTTCCCTCAAATATTGTTCACAAACCAGTCTAAATCTGTGATAGTGAGCACTTCTCCTTTGCTGAGATAATCCATCCCACCTCACAGGTGTGCCATATCAAGATGCTGATTAGACACCATGATTAGTGCACAGGTGTGCCTTAGACTGCCCACAATAAAAGGTGCAGTTTTGTTTTATTGGGGGGGGGGGATACCAGTCAGTATCTGGTGTGACCACCATTTGCCTCATGCAGTGCAACACATCTCCTTCGCATAGAGTTGATCAGGTTGTCAATTGTGGCCTGTGGAATGTTGGTCCACTCCTCTTCAATGGCTGTGCAAAGTTGCTGGATATTGGCAGGAACTGGTACACACTGTCGTATACGCCGGTCCAGAGCATCCCAAACATGCTCAATGGGTGACATGTCCGGTGAGTATGCCGGCCATGCAAGAACTGGGACATTTTCAGCTTCCAAGAATTGTGTACAGATCCTTGCAACATGGGGCCGTGCATTATCCTGCTGCAACATGAGGTGATGTTCTTGGATGTATGGCACAACAATGGGCCTCAGGATCTCGTCACAGTATCTCTGTGCATTCAAAATGCCATCAATAAAATGCACCTGTGTTCTTCATCCATAACAGATGCCTGCCCATACCATAACCCCACCGCCACCATGGGCCACTCGATCCACAACATTGACAGAAAACCGCTCACCCACACGACGCCACACACGCTGTCTGCCATCTGCCCTGAACAGTGTGAACTGGGATTCATCCGTGAATTTAACACCTCTCCAACATGCCAAATGCCAGCAAATGTGAGCATTTGCCCACTCAAGTCGGTTACGACGACGAACTGGAGTCAGGTCGAGACCCCGATGAGGACGACGAGCATGCAGATGAGCTTCCCTGAGACGGTTTCTGACAGTTTGTGCAGAAATTCTTTGGTTATGCAAACAGATTGTTTCAGCAGCTGTCCGAGTGGCTGGTCTCAGACGATCTTGGAGGTGAACATGCTGGATGTGGAGGTCCTGGGCTGGTGTGGTTACACGTGGTCTGCGGTTGTGAGGCTGGTTGGATGTACTGCCAAATTCTCTGAAACGCCTTTGGAGACGGCTTATGGTAGAGAAATGGACATTCAATACACGAGCAACAGCTCTGGTTGACATTCCTGCTGTCAGCATGCCAGTTGCATGCTCCCTCAAATCTTGTGACATCTGTGGCATTGTGCTGTGTGATAAAACTGCACCTTTCAGAGTGGCCTTTTATTGTGGACAGTCTAAGGCACACCTGTGCACTAATCATGGTGTCTAATCAGCATCTTGATATGGCACACCTGTGAGGTGGGATGGATTATCTCAGCAATGGAGAAGTGCTCACTATCACAGATTTAGACTGGTTTGTGAACAATATTTGAGGGAAATGGTGATATTGTGTATGTGGAAAAAGTTTTAGATCTTTGAGTTCATCTCATACAAAATGGGAGCAAAACCCAAAGTGCTGCGTTTATATTTTTGTTGAGTGTAGATAATGTGATCATCCAGCAAGTGGACTCCTACAGATATCTTGGGGTCCACATGGACAGTGCTCTCTCCTGGAAGGCTCACATTGACTCTCTCTGCTCACGGTTGCAGCAGAGGCTGTATTTTTTAAGGAGGTTGAGGCTGTATGGAGTGGGAATTAACATCTTACTTGTTTTTTACAGAGCAACACTTGAGTCTTATTCGTTATGGGATTACAGCGTGGTTTGGTACCTTGTCTGTCCAGCTGAAAAACAAGCTTGCTCACATCCATAAAACAGCCATGAAAGTAGTAGGGCTAAAAGATTACCTGTCTATTCAAGCCTTATATGAAGAGGCAGTGGTAAGAAGAGGTAAAATCATTTCAAAGGACCCAGAGCATTCTCTTTACAGTGAATATGTCCTGTTGCCTTCAGGACGGAGACTGAGGGTGCCACAGTGTCGGACTAACAGATTTAAGCTGTCCTTTGTCCCATTTTCTATTAAACTGCTGAACACTAGATCTTCACGTACATCAGATTTTCTGCATAGTACTTAACCTGCACTTTACCAACTCTGTGGTTGAATGCGTGTTGTTTGTATCTGTTTTTATTGTGTTTTTTTTTTTTGTATTGTTTTTAAGCAATATGTAGCACTGTGCCCAGGACAAATTTCCCTTTGGGGACAATAAAGTTTTTTCTATTCTAAACGCTTGGAGGCCTATAACCAGTTTGTTTGTAGCTGGGTCCGAGAATACAATGTCAGACTGTGGAGGACAAATGGAAAAGTAACTATCAGCACATCCACAGCACAGACTATCGTTGTTGTTCTCCCAGTTGCTGCTCTGTCACAAATGCAGGTAAAATACACATTAAATACTTTTCATACCAAAGTCAACTTGCTTTAATAACTGTAATTGTTGAATCTCAAATGTACAACCCCAATTCCAATGAAGTTGGGATGTTGTGTAAAATGTAAATAAAAACAAAATACAATGATTTGCAAATCATCTTCAACCTATATTCAATTGAATACATCACAAAGACAAGATATTCAATGTTCAAACTGAGAGACTATTGTTTTTGTGCAAATATTTGCTCATTTTGAAATGGATGCCTGCAACACGTTTCAAAAAAGCTGGGACAGTGGTATGTTTACCACTGTGTTACATCACGATTCCTTCTAACAACACTCCATAAGTGTTTGGGAACTAAGGACACTCATGATTGAGTATAAAAGAAGCATCCCCAGAAGGCTCAGCCATTCACAAGCAAAGATGGGGTGAGGATCACCACTTTGTGAACAACTGTGTGAAAAAAAATAGTCCAACAGTTTAAGAACAATGTTTCTCAACATTCAATTCAAGGAATTTAGGGATTCCATCATCTACAACCCCTGGCAAAAATTATGGAGTCACCGGCCTCAGAGGATGTTCATTCAGTTGTTTAATTTTGTAGAAAAAAAGCATAACACAGACATGACACAAAACTAAAGTCATTTCAAATGGCAACTTTCTGGCTTTAAGAAACACTATAAGAAATCAAGAAAAAAAGATTGTGGCAGTCAGTAACGGTTACTTTTTTAGACCAAGCAGAGGAAAAAAATATGGAATCACTCAATTCTGAGGAAAAAATTATGGAATCCCCCTGTAAATTTTCATCCCCCAAATTAACACCTGCATCAAATCAGATCTGCTCATTGACACTGACCCTATGCCATGACATTGACCCTATGTGTCTTTTTGCAAGGAATGTTTTTGCAGTTTTTGCTCTATGGCAAGATGCATTATCATCTTGAAAAATGATTTCATCATCCCCAAACATCCTTTCAATTGTCCAAAATATCAATGTAAACTTGTGCATTTATTGATGGTGTAATGACAGCCATCTCCCCAGTGCCTTTACCTGACATGCAGCCCCATATCATCAATGACTGTGGAAATTTACATGTTCTCTTCAGGCAGTCATCTTTATAAATCTCATTGGAACGGCACCAAACAAAAGTTCCAGCATCATCACCTTGCCCAATGCAGATTCGAGATTCATCACTGAATATGACTTTCATCCAGTCATCCACAGTCCACGATTGCTTTTCCTTAGCCCATTGTAACCTTGTTTTTTTCTGTTTAGGTGTTAATGATGGCTTTCGTTTAGTTTTTCTGTATGTAAATCCCATTTCCTTTAGGCGGTTTCTTACAGTTCGGTCACAGACGTTGACTCCAGTTTCCTCCCATTCGTTCCTCATTTGTTTTGTTATACATTTTTCGATTTTTGAGACATATTGCTTTAAGTTTTCTGTCTTGACGCTTTGATGTCTTCCTTGGTCTACCAGTATGTTTGCCTTTAACAACCTTCCCATGTTGTTTGTATTTGGTCCAGAGTTTAGACACAGCTGACTGTGAACAACCAACATCTTTTGCAACATTGCGTGATGATTTACCCTCTTTTAAAAGTTTGATAATCCTCTGCATTGTTTCAAGTGACATCTCTCGTATTGGAGCCATGATTCATGTTAATCCACTTGGTGCAACAGCTCTCCAAGGTGTGATCACTCCTTTTTAGATGCAGACTAACGAGCAGATCTGATATGATGCAGGTGTTAGTTTTGGGGATGAAAATGTACAGGGTGATTCCATAATTTTTTCTTCAGAATTGAGTGATTCCATATTTTTTTCCTCTGCTTGGTCTAAAAAAGTAACCGTTACTGACTGCCACAATCTTTTTTTCTTGATTTCAGGTAAAGGCACTGGGGAGATGGCTGTCATTACATCATCAATAAATGCACAAGTTTATGTTGATATTTTGGACAATTGAAAGGATGTTTGGGGATGATGAAATCATTTTTCAAGATGATAATGCATCTTTCCATAGAGCAAAAACTGCAAAAACATTCCTTGCAAAAAGACACATAGGGTCAATGTCATGGCATAGGGTCAATGTCAATGAGCAGATCTGATTTGATGCAGGTGTTAATTTGGGGGATGAAAATTTACAGGGTGATTCCATAATTTTTTCCTCAGAATTGAGTGATTCCATTTTTTTTTTTTCCCTCTGCTTGGTCTAAAAAAGTAACCGTTACTGTCACAATTTTTTTTCCTGATTTCTTATAGTGTTTCTTAAAGCCAGAAAGTTGCCATTTGAAATGACTTTAGTTTTGTGTCATGTCTGTGATCTGCTTTTTTTTCTACAAAATTAAACAACTGAATGAACATCCTCCGAGGCCGGTGATTCCATAATTTTTGCCAGGGGTTGTATATCCATCCATATCTCAGTGTGCCCCCTATGGATAAAGATAACAGGAAGGCTTTCTGCCTCATGAGGCAAAACACCTTCTTGATATCTTTATCACGAATAAAAGAGATACAGAGGAACATAATAAAACAAGTTTCACTGAAATCCATAGTGGGCGCACCGAGATATGGCCAAATGAAAATCGCCAAATATCGTGTTGTTAACATAAAGCGCGCAACCTATGCAAAAGGGCCTTAATTAAGCCACCGCCATTTATGCAAATTTGGAAAGAACTTGTCCCAGTCTATCCAAATATGCATAAATGAGCAAGGCTTATTCGGGGCGCAGGCCCTAGGAGGGTCCCAAATGTAGCCCAAAATGCCAAAAGTTGTGACTTGAAGCGGCACCTATAGGCAGCGCCCTCAGTTAGCCTTGAAAAATCTAATGCTAAATGGGGGAACTCCATCCATACACCATAAGATCAATGAGGCTTACTGAGGGTGCACAAAGATATTCAAAGGTCAAAAATCCACATTTTCACTATGTCACTGTTTTGGCCCCTTTAACCCCTACCCTAAAAAGGGCTGTAATTTTCACCAGAAGGGATCTTTGGATAAAACAAAAAAACAAAAAACGTAATTTTTGTCCATTTGGACAATATATCTTCCCCTAAAAAAACTTCAGTGGCCTACTGAAACATGATATATCACCCCCTTCTATAAACCAATCCACAGTTACAGACTATGACTCTTAATATACAATGGTTCATTTCAGGTCAGCTTGGTGTATAAATCTCACCGTTCCAGGCATTGATAGTTGTCAGCTGGCTGATAGAAGCAAGTTGGAGACAAATACAAACTGGCTGATTGCAGTAGTACAGCCACTTCGCCGGAAGTGAAGTGACACCGACCTCAAAAATAGACTGTCTCAGCACTCCCGTTGTCTGAGCGATCCTCTACACTAGTCTACACATGCAAGAAAACTGGTGGGTCGCTGAGACCGCTGTATGTCACAGTCATAGAAGTCCCTTGTGCTTGAAGCGCCCCTCTCTGGCTTGCATGATCGCCAGCGGCAACAACAAGGTAAAATACGTGTAGCTGAGACATGAATTGTGTCCAAATCCTACCTTAGCTGTTTCATTTCAGAAAATGGATTGATAATTTCCATTAAAAAATGCCATTATTCTTTTAAAAGGAGCAGACCTAACAGCAATTTGTAGGCCTATCCTTGTTTGTACAACACATCCAGGAGTTAAAAAAAATTCAAATCATGAAACACAATGTGCTCAAATCTAAGCAAATTGATGTCAATGAAAAATACAGTGACTTTGTTGAACAAAGTCTACAACCCCTGGCAATAATTATGGAATCACCGGCCTCGGAGGATGTTCATTCAGCTGTTTAATTTTGTAGGAAAAAAGCAGATCACAGACATGACACAAAACTAAAGTCATTTCAAATGGCAACTTTCTGGCTTTAAGAAACACTATAAGAAATCAGGAAAAAAAAAAAATTGTGGCAGTCAGTAACGGTTACTTTTTTAGACCAAGCAGAGGGGAAAAAATATGGAATCACTCAATTCTGAGGAATAAATTATGGAATCACCCTGTAAATCTTCATCCCCAAAACTAACATCTGCATCAAATCAGATCTGCTCATTAGTCTGCATCTAAAAAGGAGTGATCACACCTTGGAGAGCTGTTGCACCAAGTGGACTGACATGAATCATGGCTCCAACACAAGAGATGTCAATTGAAACAAAGGAGAGGATTATCAAACTCTTAAAAGAGGGTAAATCATCATGCAATGTTGCAAAAGATGTTGGTTGTTCACAGTAAGCTGTGTCTAAACTCTGGACCAAATACAAACAACATGGGAAGGTTGTTAAAGGCAAACATACTGGTAGACCAAGGAAGACATCAAAGCGTCAAGACAGAAAACTTAAAGCAATATGTCTCAAAAATCAAAAATGCACAACAAAACAAATGAACGAATGGGAGGAAACTGGAGTCAACGTCTGTGACCGAACTGTAAGAAACCGCCTAAAGGAAATGGGATTTACATACAGAAAAGCTAAACGAAAGCCATCATTAACACCTAAACAGAAGAAAACAAGGTTACAATGGGCTAAGGAAAAGCAATCGTGGACTGTGGATGACTGGATGAAAGTCATATTCAGTGATGAATCTCGAATTTGCACTGGGCAAGGTGATGATCCTGGAACTTTTGTTTGGTGCCGTTCCAATGAGATTTATAAAGATGACTGCCTGAAGAGAACATGTAAATTTCCAGTCATTGATGATATGGGGCTGCATGTCAGGTAAAGGCACTGGGGAGATGGCTGTCATTACATCACCAATAAATGCACAAGTTTACGTTGATATTTTGGACACTTTTCTTATCCCATCAATTGAAAGGATGTTTGGGGATGATGAAATCATTTTTCAAGATGATAATGCATCTTGCCATAGAGCGAAAACTGTGAAAACATTCCTTGCAAAAAGACACATAGGGTCAATGTCATGACCTGCAAATAGTCCAGATCTTAATCCAATTGAAAATCTTTGGTGGAAGTTGAAGAAAATGGTCCATGACAAGGCTCCAACCTGCAAAGCTGATCTGGCAACAGCAATCAGAGAAAGTTGGAGCCAGATTGATGAAGAGTACTGTTTGTCACTCATTAAGTCCATGCCTCAGAGACTGCAAGCTGTTATAAAAGCCAGAGGTGGTGCAACAAAATATTAGTCATGTGTTGGAGCGTTCTTTTGTTCTTCATGATTCCATAATTTTTTCCTCAGAATTGAGTGAGTCCATATTTTTTTCCCTCTGCTTGGTCTAAAAAAGTAACCGTTACTGTCACAATTTTTTTTCCTGATTTCTTATAGTGTTTCTTAAAGCCAGAAAGTTGCCATTTGAAATGACTTTAGTTTTGTGTCATGTCTGTGATCTGCTTTCTTTCTACAAAATTAAACAACTGAATGAACATCCTCCGAGGCCGGTGATTCCATAATTTTTGCCAGGGGTTGTATCTTTGAGTTTAAAACACCAGAATAGTATGCTTCATTGATAACAGCGGATCAGAGAAAGAGGAGCTGCCAGATGTTTATACATTGACCCACGCATGCGCACTTGGGATCGCTCAGGCTCGGGGAGCGCTGAGGCTGACACACACACTCTGACCTTATGTATTCTGTGTGTTGTCCCCACCAACCTGCTTTATCATTAGAGTTGGAAACAGCATCCAGTAGTTTTCTTTGTCGTTCGTTCTCCTCTTTTAAACCACAAAGTTCCTCCTCGTATTCTGCTGCTGTTCTTTCAAACAGCTCAAATATCTCTTCATCTGCGGAGAGTCGCTGCTTCAGTAACGCTCTCAGAATTTGGACTTTAGACATTTTCACACAATAACAAACTGTTTCTGCACACAAAAGGCCCAGTTAGCAGGCTAAGCTAACTCCGCTAGCTTTGAAAGACAACGAACGGCGGAAGAAAAAAAAAATATCTTCGAGTTAATATTTAACCTGGGTTCAGGTTTACGCAGACACACAAATAACTTCTGATGGTTCAGTTCAGTTGGATATAAGGAAGGCTAATTTACAACGAACCAACTCCCCCATCAAAGCTTCTTCGCAGAAACGCGCCATCTTGGGAAGTTGTAAATTTCATCACTTTCCGATTTTGACCTACAAAATAAAACTGAGCGTTGTATTGGCTCTTCTTTGGATCTCAATGGCGGTTCGCAACCAAACTTATAGGTGCATTAGCGCCACCTACTGGACTGTAGCATAACGATGAGACTGGCAGAGTAAAAAAAAAAAAAAAAAAAAAAAAAAAATTCTACTTATCATTCATGTAATTGGTAGATATTCTTGCAAGAAGATTGCGTACTTTCTGTATTGTTATCCTTAGCAAATTCCCCAGTGTAGACCTTAGATTGTTATTCTTAAATAAAACCACAAATTTTCTTCTCTCATACATTTCCTCATACTTTTTGGAAAAAAAATTTTCCCCAATCTTTTAAAGCATTGTTCAGTTCTTAATCTCAAGGTGTAAGGTAATTTTTCCATGCAATGTATTTTGTCCACAGTTGCAGTCCAGTCATCTTTTGACTGAGTTTACCTGCAGCCACTTCCGTGTGATGGCTTTCTTGGTTACAGGCACGATTATTCTGAATGATGCAGAATTTGCCTTGAGATTTCAGTTCATCTGTCATTTTGCCCAGAAACATGGTGAAAAACATCATCATCAAACTTCAATACCAAAAATTGTCCTTATTTCTCTAGTCAACTCTTGCCAATATGGATGAATTAAAGGGCATTCACAGTATGAAAGTGGTCAGCCATATGTGAGCCACAGCAGTCCATCTGTCCATGGGAGGCTCACTGCTTAAATATCAGTTTTGGAGTCTGAAAATCTATATACATAAAGGGCTACGTCTGTCTGTCTGGGATAAACACCCAACCTACGAGGTCTGTTACAAAAGTATCTGACCTTTTTATTTTTTTCAAAAACCTGATGGATTTGAATCACGTGTGCTTGCATGAGCCAACCTTGAACCTTCGTGCGCATGTGTGAGTTTTTTCACGCCTGTAGATTGCGTCATTTGCTTGTAAGCAGCCTTTGTATGAGGATGGGTGTAGTCTCTCGTCATTTTTTCTTTGCAAGGAAATGGCGGAACGACTGGAGCAGTGTGACTGCATCAAATTTTGCCAGAAACTGGGCGACAGCCAGGTGGAAACCATTGGGATTATTCAGACGGCTTTCGGTGACAATGCTATGGGCATCACACAGATTAAGGAGCGGTACAACCGGTTTAAAGACAGCCACACAACGGTGGAGAGCGAGCCACGCTCTGGTCGGCCATCAACTTGCTGAAATGACCAGATCATTTCCAAAGTGAATGCTGTGGTGATGCGGGACCGTCGTGTGACTGTCCGAGAAATTGCGGAAGAGGTGGACATCAGCACTTTTTTGGCACATTCCACTGTGACAGATTTGCCATGAAAGGAGTTGCAGCAAAATTCATGCCGATGGCTTGGGCACGAAGCTGATGGCGGAGCAAAAGAGCCACAGTGTTAAAGCCTCACAGGACATGTGACATGCCCACCTCTTCCACAATTTCTCGGATAGTCACACGACTGAAAAGCCACCGAAAGCCCTCTGAATCTTCCGAATGGTGGAAGAGGTGGGCATGTCACATGTCCTCACAGGACATGTGACATGCCCACGACGGTCCCGCATCACCACAGCGTTCACTTTGGAAATGATCTGGTCATTTCAGCGTGTCAATGGCCGACCGGAGGGTGGCTCGCTCTCCACCGTTGTGCGGATGTCTTTAAACCGGTTGTAACGCTCCTTAATCTGTGTGATGCCCATAGGATCGTCACCAAAAGCTGTCTGAATAATCCGAATGGTTTCCACCTGGCTGTCGCCCAGTTTCTGGCAAAATTTGATGCAGTCGCGCTGCTCCAGTCCTTCCGCCATTTCCTTGAAAAGAAAAAACGACGAGAGACTACACCCATCCTCACACAAAGGCTGCTTACCAGCAAATGACGCAATCGACAGGCGTGAAAAAACTCATGCATGCGCACGAAGGTTCAAGGCTCATGCAAGCACACGTGATTCAAATCCATCAGGTTTTTGAAAAAAAGAAAAAGGTCGGATACTTTTCTAACAGACCTCGTATAATATGTAGCCCTAAAAACTATATGTATTCTGAATCCACATGACATGGGAAACAAACTGGTACCATTTTATTTAAGATCATACAGTGTTGTACCATGTGCGATAAACTCCAAAACTATAATATGTAGCCCAGTAGGGGCTAGTGTCGCATAATACATTCCCAGCAAAGTTTCCGCATTGACCTCAAGTTGGTGGTCTTAGCTTGATTCTCCCAAATGTCACACCAATCCTCCTCGGATATCACCAAGCCTGATTCCCTCTCCCACCTCAGTTTGACAGAGAGTTGAATAATTTTTTGGAGTTTTGTATTCTTCTATAAATTTGTGAAATAAGGTGTCTACTTACTTTGGATTTATAAGCATCAATAAATATATAAATTAAATTTGGGTCTTGGTGATTCATTTGTTTGATTTCTTTTTTAAAATAATCTATAACCTGGAGATACCCGAAGAAATCATTTCTCCCAGGTTGTATACACCTGAAGAGAAGGTAAAAGTAGTCCAAATCACCATCACAAGTTATACAACCCCTGGCAAAAATTATGGAATCACCGGCCTCAGAGGATGTTGGATGTTCATTCAGTTGTTTAATTTTGTAGAAAAAAAGCAGATCACAGACATGACACAAAACTAAAGTCATTTCAAATGGCAACTTTCTGGCTTTAAGAAACACTATAAGAAATCAAGAAAAAAAGATTGTGGCAGTCAATAACGGTTACTTTTTTTGACCAAGCAGATGAAAAAAATATGGAATCACTCAATTCTGAGGAAAAAATTATGGAATCACCCTGTAAATTTTTATCCCCCAAATTAACACCTGCATCAAATCAGATCTGCTCATTGACACTGACCCTATGCCATGACATTGACCCTATGTGTCTTTTTGCAAGGAATGTTTTTGCAGTTTTTGCTCTATGGCAAGATGCATTATCATCTTGAAAAATGATTTCATCATCTCCAAACATCCTTTCAATTGTCCAAAATATCAACATAAACTTGTGCATTTATTGATGATGTAATGACAGCCATCTCCCCAGTGCCTTTACCTGACATGCAGCCCCATATCATCAATGACTGTGGAAATTTACATGTTCTCTTCAGGCAGTCATCTTTATAAATCTCATTGGAAAGGCACCAAACAAAAGTTCCAGCATCATCACCTTGCCCAATGCAGATTCGAGATTCATCACTGAATATGACTTTCATCCAGTCATCCACAGTCCACGATTGCTTTTCCTTAGCCCATTGTAACCTTGTTTTTTTTTTTTTTCTGTTTAGGTGTTAATGATGGCTTTCGTTTAGCTTTTCTGTATGTAAATCCCATTTCCTTTAGGCGGTTTCTTACAGTTCGGTCACAGACGTTGACTCCAGTTTCCTCCCATTCGTTCGTCATTTGCTTTGTTGTACATTTTTCGATTTTTGAGACATATGCTTTAAGTTTTCTGTCTTGATGCTTTGATGTCTTCCTTGGTCTACCAGTATGTTTGCCTTTAACAACCTTCCCATGTTGTTTGTATTTGGTCCAGAGTTTAGACACAGCTGACTGTGAACAACCAACATCTTTTGCAACATTGCGTGATTTACTCTCTTTTAAGAGTTTGATAATCCTCTCCTTTGTTTCAATTGACATCTCTCGTGTTGGAGCCATGATTCATGTCAGTCCACTTGGTGCAACAGCTCTCCAAGGTGTGTTCACTCCTTTTTAGATGCAGACTAACGAGAAGATCTGATATAATGCAGGTGTTAGTTTTGGGGATGAAAATTTACAGGGTGATTCCATAATTGTTTCCTCAGAATTGAGTGATTCCATATTTTTTTCCTCTGCTTGGTCTAAAAAAGTAACCGTTACTGACTGCCACAATCTTTTTTTCTTGATTTCTTATAGTGTTTCTTAAAGCCAGAAAGTTGCCATTTGAAATGACTTTAGTTTTGTGTCATGTCTGTGATCTGCTTTTTTCTACAAAATTAAACAACTGAATGAACATCCTCCGAGGCCGGTGATTCCGTTGATCTAAACTCCCTGGTATAAACTCTGGGCCAAATGCTACCGACTTCAACAATTTTACACCTTTCACAAGGGAAAACCTTTGGTAAGTCTTTAACCATATTTGAAGAGCCACGCTGGTCCACTGGTTAAATTCATCCACATGCAAATCCCGGAGGAGGGAGTTACCTAATATAGAGAACTTTCTCATTGAATCAGGGCATCTGTTGACAATGGTGGAGCTTTCCAAGAGTCACAGGCGCAACAGATGCCAAGAGAACACAGAGAAAAAGTAAGATATTCAATCCATTAATCTAGAGTTAATGGAGAACGGTCATGAACTTCGTATTAAGTTCTGTCAAGGCTTTCTGTCAAGCCCAATTCACAATTTATATGACCTCACTGTTTCATAATATATTAAACAGAAAAGTAAAATCACAAACATTAACAGAAAGTGGCCAGAAAAGACAGCTGGAAGATTCCATGTCTTGTTTGAGGACCTTACTGCAGATCCCACTAAACAGACAAACATGAGCCAATTTTACATCTTCAAACAATTATGTACCTTCTACAGCAGACACACAAGCAACAGAAACTTTGTGCATGCCTTCTTCTGCACCTCGTCACACATTTTGTTTTTTTTTAGTGTTGGCTACACAAGAATAACTGAATGTTTGTCATCCTTTTTAAATTTTTAGATGGGTTTCAGACAGCCACATTTGGTAAAATATACACTCAGAACAGCTAAACATTTTATGTTTCCACATGGCTGTTTTGGATAAATTTTTCAGCACAAATAAAAAAACTAAATGGTTAATTTCTTGCATAGAATAATCTTTATTGTCATTGTACAGGAGGAAGGGGGTAAAATGAAATTGGGGCACAATATGCCTTTTCAGACATCCCTTTTAGCAAAATGTAAATGTTTTCTCTCTTGTATGACAGACCATATGAGTCTGAAGATTGCCCTTCCGACCAAACCCTTTTCCACAGCAAGAACATATAAACACCCACACTCACAACAGCTGAAAGGTTTCTGATTGATGACTTAGCATATGAATTTTCATACTTTTTTTTTTTTAAGAAGCAAATCGATTGTAATTTTGCAGTTGTGGTGGCTTCTTTCTTTTCCGTTAGTAAATCCACTTCTTTTATCTGCTCCTCAAATACTGCCTTTTTCCTCCTGCCCCACTTCTCATGCCTTGAGTAAGCAAAGCAGTAGAAGATCGTTTTCTTCTCTTCGATGGTCCAATTTACGGTGGCGTAGTTTTGTAGATTTCTTTTGGCACTTTGAGGCTGTTGCTGCTGGAGTCCAGGATCAGAACTGTGCTGATCTGATGGGTTATCCAGCTGAGTGCTCCCGCAGAACAGATCATTCCCTGCAGCACTGAGAGAAGTTGCACCATTGCTTTCCTCACACACCCTGGTGCCTAGGCGTGATTTGGGGACCTTTTTATCCTGGGAGACATCCAGCCAGTACAATTTGCCATTTTTTGACTTTTTCATATTTGCTCTGTGGAGTTTTTAGGTAGGGTTCATTTTCATTGAAACTCATACAGAGATCTCTCCCAGCAAACCCTCTTCACAGTGGGACCACGGACACTTGAGGCAAGTGTCCAGTAGGAACTCCAAACCCACCTCTTTCCTGTATGAGTTATCATATGGTTTTTCAGAGTGCTTTTTAATTGAAATGATTTCCCATTCAGAACAGCTGAATGGTTTCTCTTTTGAATCATTCAGTATATGGGAGGGCAAACTGTTGCTTTGGCTTAATGTTTTACCACATTTCAAAGATATAATTGGTTTCCCTCCTGCATGAGTAGCCAGATGAATTTTCAAATTGTCCTTGAGGTCAAATGCTTTTCCAGACTGAGAACAGATAAATGGTTTCTCTCTTTTCTCCCTTTTATTTCTCTTCAATTTCTTTTTTACAGAGTGCAATGGGCCCCAAAGCTGGGGTCTACAGTTGCATCCTAATCATTAATCATTATTGGCATTGTATCCGAGGGCTCTCTTCAAGATGGTAACTGTTCCTTTAACTGCGGATATCTGCACCTCATGGGCACTTGGGTGACCAGGGATTGCATCAAGATATTTCTTCAGGTTCTTCTTCATAAGCCCTGTTGCTCCCACCACAACTGGTATGACATCAATTTCTTTCAATGACCACGTTATTCGTAGATCATTTTTAAGGTCTTGGTATTTCGTGATTTTCTCCCTTTCACCTCTATTCAGGCCATAGTCATTGGGGACTGTCACATCAATAATTTTTGCTGTCTTCTCTTGCTTGTTCCAAATGACAATATCAGGTTTTACTGCACCACCTTCGATATGTCTTCCTGCTGGGATCTCTGTCATAAAAGACAGTCACTTTTCCATTGGATGAGACTGGTGCTGGCTCATACTCCCAAACGTGTCCCTCTACTTCCACCTCCAGTTCCTTGCATACTTTCCAATGTAGATATTTACAGATCTTGTTATGCCGGCTTGTGTAATGTCCGTCTGCCATGAGGATCTGACATGCTGATGATGAAGTGGTTTACACTCTCAACAGCTGCATGACAGAATCGGCATTGATCATTCTGTGAAATTCCTGCCATTTTTTTTGAAGCCATTTGTTAGTAGTCCCTGATCTTGCGCTCCAACTATAATTCTTTCTCCATCAAAACCAAGTTCTCCATTTGTAAGCCACCGCATAGATCTTTCTTTGTCTATGTATTCCTTTTCGAATTCTTCTTGGAATCGGCCAGCCCTTTTGTGCTGTTTCCATCTGTTCATTCGATGTTTTTGTTCTCTTTTGCTGTATTTTTCCCTGGCCTGTCTTGCTAGTGTTGTTGCAGGTGTCAGATCATTGCTTTCTCTCTCTTGCAAGAGATCTCCAAAGTTTTTTGCCAATTTAATAATAGAGGTCTGTTGTGGCATAGTCTTAATATGATGTTGCATAACCTTTTTCAGAACTTTTTCTTGAGAACTCTTTAAGTACTGCCCAATACTTATTATAGATGCTCTATAAGCCTGATTGATCTAAGCCACCTTCTCGACGGGGGGAGATATATTCTATCCATGCATTGGTTTCTGTATGTAATTTTATGCAGGGTGAGCATCTTCCTAGTTTTAGTATCTAACTTGTTAAGCTCACTCTGTGGCCAGTCTACTATGCCAAAGCCATAGTTTCTCTCCTGTATGAGTTCTCATATGGGTTGTTAAAGTACTTTCATGGTTAAACGATTTCCCACACTCAGAACAGCTGAATGGTTTCTTTGATAAATGACAATGTGGGCGTCCAAACTTCTACTTTGGCTAAAAGTTTTACCACACAACACCTAAATGGTTTCTCTTCCCTATGAGTTGCAATGTGAATTTTCAGATTGCCCTTTAGGCTACATGTCTTTCCACACCGAGGACAGATAAATGGTTTCTCTCCTGTATGTGTTACCATATGGTTTTTGAGTGTGTTTTTTTTGGTTAAACAACTTCCCACACTCAGAACAGCTGAATGGTTTCTCTCCTGTATGAATTAATCTATGTAGCTCCCTGTTGTAACCAAATGTTTTACCACATTCAGAACAACTAAATGCTTTCTTTCCTCTATGAAATTCCAAATAGGTTTTCGTGGAATATTAATATGTCTACAAATCATGTGCAATAACAACTCGTTTACAAATCCCAGCACTAATGTCACCTTATCACATCTAAATTCCACTAAGATGCTTTTGTCTTTTTCAATTCCAATCATGTTTATGTATGCATATATATATATTCTATTTCTACCTCATTTTCTTATTTTACTGTATTGTTACAAGTATTATTATTGCTTATCCTTGCACACGCTGTTTGAGGCACATTTTCCTCTACTCGCACAATCTTGTTTTTTTTTTTTTTTAAGAGCTGACGTAACGTGAATTTCTCCACTGTGAGATCAATAGTCTTATCTTGTGCAAGTTGACGCAATCACTCGCACAGTGTTTTTTGAATTGTTTGAGCGATGTTCATATACGTGGCTCATTTGAATAATCACTGGAACGTCTGACAAATCCATACGTGGCTCATTATTCATGGCTTTATTAATTGGTGGGACCAGGGATTAAGTCATTTTGTGTACACATAAAAGAAAGAACTTCATAAATCAGTGAAAATTAACTAGGAAACTAATGAGGCCTAGGGTTGTGGAAGGTTAAGACAGAACCAAGTTTTTTACCAGAGCATCCCCAGTTCGATTCTCCTTCATCCAGGAAAGTCAGAAAGGTCACTTGGGCCATTCCTTGAATGTACAAATTACTGCAACAGAGTCCAACAGGCCAAATCCAAAACAATTCACGGGCCTCATATACAAAGTACATACGCAGAAAAATGTGGTGTGCATATGTCCGCCTCCAAGCTAACGTTCAGATGTATCACAAGTGAAATGACCGTGGAAATATGCGGTGCACCACGCAAAAAACCTGGCTGGCCTACGAACATTTCTACAACTAATGGTCCACTGGCAACATGTAGAGGTGATGCTGAGATACTGTTAATAGTGTGAAAACAAGAAGTCATCTGAGTGATATGCACATCAGAGACACACTTATGAGCAATTAAGACACCCACGTGTTTGCAATTATATGGGGGGGACATAAAAGCAAGTGCAAAGTGATGTGTAAAATGGCATTAATGTCTGCGTTTGTGTTGTTAAAGGATATTGCAAATTGTGCAATCCGATGTGAGCAACTATTCAGAGAACACGAGGATGTAATTTCAAATGATAATTGAAATAAGCCAATTTCGTGTACTAAGGCCACTGGGCCTGCTGCAGAACTGCAGCAGGCCCAGAGCGCAATACTGCGAGGAGCCAGGCAGTTGTCGGTACCCACACAGGTGCCAACTACACTGGGCTTCCTGGCAACATGGGCATTCCAGCTGTGTGGAAGGCAATCATCTGAATGTCATCCAGGTACGTCACATTCCAACATTAAATCGCAACTTGCGGCGAGAGCCGGTTTCCCTACTGTAGTCGGAGTTATTGACTGCACACATATTGCTAGAATGGCATCATCACATGATGAATTTGTTCTTGTTAATAGGAAACATTTACATTCCATCAATGTTCAAATCATATGTTTTGTGCAAATGCCCAGGATAGGGTTGGGAACAGGCTCGAAGCCGCACGGTGTGTGATAGATAGCTGCTTGGGGGGAAAGTTTATTCATGTAATTGTTTTGAATGAAAACCAGCACGGGCACATTTGGACGTGGGTGCATTCAAATGTTTTTTATTATTAATGCATTTTTTTTTTCTTGATAATGAGACTAGAGCTGCAATGCTTCTTAAGCCCCCAACTCTCTCCCTGTGTTCAGTATTTGTCAATAAATTGTAAAGTTGTGAATGTCACACTGTCAGCCGGTGCACCCAGTTATTTTATTTTATTTTTAACTTCAGTGTGTATAAGCTCTGAGCTCACTGCATTTACGGCCTCACACACATCCTCCCACTAACATTTTTACCAGTTCGTGTTTATTTTGTTTGACAGGGTACCAAATAACCTATCCCTGCGTGTCTCCACATCACTTCCAGCCATCTGTAGCTCACATTCAATACAATTTTTCTCTGTTCATGTTGACTCATCTGACAGAGTGGGATTCCCAGCTGCCAGAGTCTATTTACATTAATTTTCATATTTAAATAGGGGTGTGGGAAGGGAGGAGCTTGGTTCTTCATGTGTAAACAATTCTACATTCCAATTCCATTTAAGTGGGATGTACAAGGGGAGGTGATGGTCTAGTGGTTAAGTGTTGGGCTTGAGACCAGAGGATCCTCAGCTAAAACCCCAACCTGACTGGAAAAATCACTAAGGGCCCTTGGGCAAGGTCCTTAATCCCCTAGTTGCTCCCGGTGTGTAGTGGGCGCCTTGCATGGCAGCAGCCTGACATTGGGGTGAATGTTAGGCACTGATGTGTAAAGCGCTTTGAGTGTCTAATGCAGATGGAAAAGTGCTATATAAATACAGTCCATTTACAAACGAAAAGTGCTTGGATCCATGCGCACGCAAATTTTTTGTGCTTATGCTAGTTTCTGGGTTTTGGCGTATGCCATGTTTCAGTAGGAAATCCACACAAGTCTTTGTACATGAGGCCCCAGATCAATCAAATAATAAATGCCATTCTGACGAGTGAGTGGCCCAAGTTTAATATTAATATTAAATTTGATCAAGGCTGTAGGCCCAATCTATAATGTATATAACATCAATTTCATCATTCAATGGACAGAAAAATAAAATTACAAACCAGAAAATTATAAGAAAAGACAGCTGAAGGATTCCATGCCTTTGCATATTATACAAGTACAGTTGATTACTCTACTATCGACAGCATCATGTTTACTCGCTCTCTTATAGACTGGAGTGACAATTCCAGAGATTTGGGACAAAACTGTGTGAGGACCTCATTGCAGATCAATCTAAACAGAACATCATTAGCCATCTTCAGGACACTAGAATGGAGCTCTTCAGGGGCCTCATGTACAAAGCGTGCACAAAAACCTGGCGTACGCCCGTCTCCACATCCACATGTATCAAAAGTGATGTTAGCATGGCAATGTGCGGTGCATCACGCAAAAGTCGTGGCTGGCGTACGCACATTTCCATAGCTATTGTACCATCTCCAACATGTACAGGTGATGCAGGGAACCATTAATAGTGTTAAAACATGAAGTCAGAGTGATGTGCACATCAGGGACACAGATGAACATTTAACACACTCGTGTTTGCAATTATATGGATAGATATGAAAGCACACACAAAGAGATGCGTAAAGTGGCACTAAGTGGCTGTGTTAAAATAGTTTATTTGTGTACACTGTCAGCGGAGGAGCACCTCACCTTTTTAACGTCAGTGTGTGCGTGCTTTTCTGCATGTCGGCCTCACACTCATGCTCCGTCGCTCCCGCAAACATTTTTCCAGGCGGAACGACTGGCGGAACCCTCTGTCAGTGAGGTCTTCAACTCCCACCTCCGGGAGAGCTTCTCCCAGATCCCGGGGGAGGTTGGAGACATGGAGTCTGAGTGGACCATGTTCTCCACATCCATTGTCGATGCGGCTGCTCGTAGCTGTGGTCGCAAGGTCTCTGGTACCTGTCGCGGCGGCAATCCCTGAACCCGGTGGTGGACACCGGAAGTAAGGGATGCCGTCAAACTGAAGAAGGAGTCCTACTTATATTTGTTGGTAGGTGGGACCCCAGAGGCAGCTGACAGGTACCGGCAGGCCAAGCGTGCCACAGCCCGTGCGGTCGCAGAGGCAAAAACTCGGGTCTGGGAGGAGTTCGGGGAGGCTATGGAGGAGGACTATTGGTCGGCCTCGAAGAGATTCTGGCAAACCGTCCGACGCCTCAGGAGGCGGAAGCAGCTCTCCACCAGCACTGTTTATGGTGCGGGTGGGGAGCTGTTGACCCTGACTGGGGATGTTGTCGGGCGGTGGAAGGAGTACTTCGAGGATCTCCTCAATCCCATCGTCACGTCTTCCGAAGAGGAAGCAGAGACTGGGGACTCAGAGGTGGACTCATCCATTACCCAGGCCAAAGTCACCGAGGTGGTTAGAAAGCTCCTCGGTGGCAAGGCTACTGGGGTGGATGAAATCCGTCCTGAGTACCTTAAGTCTCTGGATGTTGTGGGGCTGTCTTGGCTGACACGCCTCTGCAACATCGCGTGGCGATCGGGGACAGTGCCTCTGGATTGGCAGACCGGGGTGGTGGTCCCTCTGTTTAAGAAGGGGGACCGGAGGGTGTGTTCCAACTATAGGGGGATCACACTCCTCGGCCTCCCCGGTAAAGTCTATTCCAGAGTACTGGAGAGAATTCGACCAATGGTCGAACCTCGAATTCAGGAGGGCAGTGTGGTTTTTGTCCTGGTCGCGGCACACTGGACCAGCTCTACACGCTCCATCGGGTGCTCGAGGGTTCATGGGAGTTTGCCCAACCAGTCCACATGTGTTTTGTAGATCTGGAGAAGGCGTTCGACCGTGTCCCTCGGGGCACCCTGTGGGGAGTGCTGCGGGAGTACAGGGTCCGGGGTCCTTTGCTAAGGGCTATCCGGTCCCTGTACGACCGCAGCAGGAGCTTGGTTCGCATTGCCGGTAGTAAGTCAAACCTGTTTCCAGTGCACGTTGGCCTCCGCCAGGGCTGCCCTTTGTCACCGGTTCTGTTCATTATTTTTATGGACAGAATTTCTAGGCGCAGCCAGGGTGTAGAGGGGGTCTGGTTTGGGAACCACAGAATCTCGTCTCTGCTGTTTGCGGACGATGTGGTTCTGTTGGCTTCGTTAAATCAGGACCTTCAGCGTGCACTGGGGTGGCTTGCAGCTGAGTGTAAAGCGTCCGGGATGAAAATCAGCACCTCTAAATCCGAGGCCATGGTTCTCGACCGGAAAAAGGTGCTTTGCCCTCTTCAGGTTGGTGGAGTGTCTTTGCCTCAAGTGGAGGAGTTTAAGTATCTCGGGGTCTTGTTCACGAGTGAGGGACGGATGGAGCGTGAGATCGATAGACGGATCGGTGCAGCATCTGCAGTGATGCGGTCGCTGTATCGGACCGTCGTGGTAAAGAGAGAGCTGAGTAGGGGGGTAAAGCTCTTGATTTACTGATCGATCTACGTTCCGATCCTCACCTATGGTCATGAGATTTGGCTCATGACCGAAAGAATGAGATCGCGAGTACAAGCGGCCGAGATGAGTTTCCTCCGCAGGGTGGCTGGGCGCTCCCTTAGATAGGGTGAGGAGCTCGGTCACTCGGGAGGAGCTCGGAGTCGAGCCGCTGCTCCTCCATGTCGAAAGGAGTCAGTTGAGGTGGCTCAGGCATCTTTTCCGGATGCTCCCTGGACACCTCGCTGGAGAGGTGTTCCGGGCACGTCCCACTGGGAGGAGGCCCCGGGGAAGGCCCAGGACACGCTGGAGGGACTATATCTCTCGGCTGGCTTGGGAACACCTTGGGGTTCCCCCGGAGGAGCTGGGGGAGGTGTGTGTGGATCGGGAGGTCTGGGCGGCTTTGCTTGAGCTGCTGTCCTAGACATTTCCATGCCTCCATTGGAAACCTGACTCCGGATAAAGCGGAAGAAAATGGATGGATGGATGGAAGCATATCGAATAAAAAACTACTACTGCATGTCTCTGCGTAATTTCTAGTCATCTGCAGTATAATTTCTTTTCTGTGTTCATGTCTGATGTGACATCATGGGAAATCTCTGCTCCAGGGGCCTATTTACATGAAATTGCATATTTAAATGGGGCATGGCCAGGGAGGAGTTTGGTTCCACGCTCAATACCTCATTCAGTGGGATGTACAAACCGAATGTGGATTGATTCATGCCTAGGCACACTTTCATATATCTGAATATATTTGTGCTTACGCCAAATTCAGGGTTTTGGTGTATGCCAACTTTTAGTAGAAAGTCCAGGCAAGTCTTTGTACATGGGCCCCGTATCCTTATGACTTGTACAACTGAAAGTGAGGGAGCTTCTTCTTGACCCACCCTTCAGATAACTGAAGGCTGACTAGCTTCTGAATGCTGAAAAGCTCAGAACACACATTTTCTGATGCAGTTCCTTATATGTATGCTTAAAAAAAAAAAAAAAAAAAAAAAAAAGTGTTGCGCAAACAAACCAGACCAATTGTCTGCCATTCAGAACCCAAGGCGTTTCTGTAGTGTTGTGGATGCAGCAGAGTGCAACATCAGGACATGCTCCCAGACTTGACAAAGAAAAGGTTCATGCATGCCTTCTTCTGGCCCTTTTCAGACTAATTTTTCTTTTAAACAGTGTTGACTACACTCAAAGCAGCTGAATGTTTTTGTTCTCTGCAAATTATTAGATGGGTTTTCAGACATTTGTTTTTGGTAAGTTTTTACTAAATTCAGAACACCCAAATTGTTTCTCACCCATATGAACCTGCCTAGTATGCATTTTTAGATGGTTAAGATGAATATTTCAACACACAAAGAACTAAATGGTTAATTTCAAGCGTGGGTCACATTGCTCAGACATCACTTTTAGCAAAATGTAAATGTTTTCTCTCTTGAATGACTGATCATATGAGTTTTCAGATTGCCCTTCCGACCAAATGCTTTTCCACACTGAGGACACACAAATGGTCTCTCTCCTGTATGACTTATCATATGGCTTTTCAGACTGCTGTTATATTTAAATGTTTGCCCACACTCAGAACATTTAAATGGTTTCTCTCCTGTATGAGTATGGATATGAATTTTCAGATTGCCCTTTAGGCCAAATGCTTTCCCACACTGAGGACAGACAAATGATTTCTCTCCTGTATGAGTTAGCATATGGTTTTTCAGAGTGCTTTTTTGGTTAAATGATTTCCCACACTCAGAACAGCTGAATGGCTTTTCTCCTGTATGAATTAGCATATGTGTTTCCAAACTGCTGCTTTGGCTAAACATTTTACCACATTTAAAACACTTGAATGGTTTCTCTCCTGTATGAGTAACAATATGAAACTTCAAACTGCTCTGTAGACCAAATGCTTTCCCACATTGAGGACAGACAAATGGTTTCTCTCCTGTGTGCGTTCTCATGTGGTTTTTCAGAGTGCTTTTTTGATTAAATGATTTTCCACATTCAGAACAGCTGAATGGTTTCTCTCCTGTATGAATTAACATATGAGTTTTCAGATTGCTGTTATGGTTAAATTTTTTGCCACACTCAGAACAACTAAGTGCTTTTTTTCCTCTATGAAATACCATATTTGTTTGCAGGTGACTAACTTGATCAAATGTTTCACCATCCTGAGAAAAAATAAACTGTTCCTGTTGTACGTCAACTCCTGTATGGCCCACACTGCACTTGTAGTCATTCATTTGATTATACCCCTGATTCAGTGGTTTCACACCAGCATTACATTTTCCATCTCCAAGTGGGCTCATGTTATTTTTCAAGAAGTGGAAATATGATTGAGATTCCCCAGTCTCATTATAATCTATATCACTGACATCAGTATCAGGTTCAGAAGAGTGAGAAGTCATATCATCCATAAGTGAGTGGAAAGAACTGCCTTGATCTGACTTTCTGGCTGGTTGAGATCCATCCCAATCATCTCCATCAGATTCTGCTTTAATCTGTATAATTGAGCTGCTGGAAAGATGTTCATCCCTGTATTCTTCAATTTGATACGGATGAAACTGTGAGAAATGAGGTTTCAAATCATCACTTGTACAGGTGTCGGTGTAAACCTCCAGTCCTTCAAGGTGCCCTTGTTTGTCTTCTTCCTTTTTAATGTGATGAAGTTCTGGATACTCTTGTACCACACTGAAGACCCAGTCCTGTTGATCAGAGGGACCTGCTTTGTCTTTTACCAACTCCTGCAGCCCATCTGTGTGAAGCAAACACAGATATTAAGACATTAATAATAACTACAAGGGCACCCAGGAGACCTTCTTCAGTGTAACTGCAAATGACCAGAAACTACAAGTTTCAACACACTTCCCTTGCAAATGGATCAATGTCCAGATCCACAGAATTTATTTTCTTCTTCTTCTTTGTCTTTCGGCTGTTCCCGTTAGGGGTCGCCACAGCAGATCAATCGTTTCCATCTCACCCTGTCCTCTGTATCTTCCTCTGTCACACCAACCACCTGCATGTCCTCTCGCAGCACATCCATGAACCTCCTCTTTGGTCTCCCTCTTCTCCTCCTGCCTGGTGGCTCCATCCTCAGCATCCTTCTCCCTATATACCCTGGGTCCCTCCTCTGCACATGTCCAAACCATCTCAATCACGCCTCTCTGACTTTGTCTCCAAACCGTCCCACCTGAGCTGTCCCTCTGATATGTTCATTCCTAATCTTGTCCATTCTTGTCACTCCCAAAGAGAATCACAACATCTTCAGCTCTGCCTCCTGTCTTTTTGTTAGTGCCACTGTCTCTAAACCATACAACATAGCTGGTCTCACTACTGTTTTGTAAACTTTCCCCTTCACTCTTGCTGATATTCTTCGGTCACAAATCACTCCTGCCACCTTTCTCCACCCACTCCACCCTGCCTGCACTCTCTTCTTCACTTCTCTACCACACTCTCCATTACTTTGAACAGTTGACCCCAAATATTTAAACTCATCTACTTTCACCACTTCTACTCCTTGTAACTGCACTATTCCACTGGGCTCCCTCTCATTTACACACATGTACTCAGTCTTGCTTCTACTGACTTTCATTCCCCTTCTCTCCAAAGCATATCTCCACTTCTCCAGACTAGACTCAACTTGCTCTCTACTCTCACTACAGATCACAATGTCATCTGCAAACATCATAGTCCATGGGGAGTCCTGTCTGATCTCATCTGTCAACCTGTCCATCACCACTGCAAACAAGAAAGGACTCAGAGCTGATCCTTGGTGTAATCCCACCTCCACCTTGAATGAGTCTGTCATTCCGACTGCGCATCTCACCGCTGTCACACTATTCTTGTACATGTCCTGCACTACCCTAACATACTTCTCTGCCACTCCAGACTTCCTCATACAATGCCACAACTCTTCTCTTGGCACCCTATCATAAGCTTTTTCTAAGTCCACAAACACACAATGTAACTCTTTCTGTCCTTCTCTGTACTTTTCCAACAGTATTCTCAGAGCAAACATTGCATCTGTAGTGCTCTTTCTCGGCATGAAACCATATTGCTGCTCACAGATCTTCACCTGTTTTCTAAGCCTAGCTTCTACTACTCTTTCCCATAACTTCATGCTGTGGCTGATCAGCTTTATGCCTCTGTAGTTACTGCAGCTCTGCACATCACCCTTGTTCTTGAAAATAGGAACCAGCACACTTTGTCTCCACTCCTCAGGCATCCTCTCACTTTCCAAGATTTTATTAAACAATCTGGTTAGAAACTCTACTGCCATCTCTCCTAGACATTTCCATGCCTCCATTGGAATGTCATCTGGACCAACTGCCTTTCCACTCTTCATCCTCTTCATAGCAGCCCTCACTTCTTCCTTGCTAATCTCTTTTACTTCCTGATTTACTCTCACCACATCATCCAGCCTTTTCTCTCGCTCATTTTCTTTATTCATCAACTCTTCGAAATATTCCCTCCACCTTCTCAGCACACACTCCTCACTTGTCAGCACATTACCATGTGCATCTTTTACCACCCTAACCTGCTGCACATCCTTTCCAGCTCTGTCCCTTTGTCTGGCCAATCGGTACAAGTCCTTTTCTCCTTCCTTACTATTCAACTTCTTGTACAGCTCGCAATATGCCTTTTCCTTTGCTTTTGCCACTTCTCACCTTACGCCGCATCTCCTTGTACTCCTGTCTACTTTCTTCATCTCTCCGACTATCCCAAAATGTTTTTGCCAACCTCTTTCTCCTTATGCTTTCCTGGACCTCTTCATTCCACCACCAAGTCTCCTTGTCTTCCTTCCACTGTCCAGATGTCATACCCAGTACTGCCCTAGCTGTCTCCCTCACCACATCTGCAGTACTCTTCCAGTTGTCCAAAATTGCTTCCCCTCCAACTAGTGCTTCTCTCACCTGCTCGCTAAATTTCACACAACAGTCTTCCTCCTTCAGCTTCCACCATCTGATCCTTTGAGCTCTCACTCTCTTCTTCTTCTTCTTTACCTCTAAAGTCATCCTACAAACAACCATCCTATGCTGTCTAGTGACACTCTCTCCTACCACCTTACAGTCTGTGATTTCTTTTAGCTTGCATCTCCTATAAAGAATGTAGTCCACCTGTGTGCACCTTCCTCCACTCTTATATGTTACCCTGTGCTCCTCCCTTTTCTTAAAGTAGGTATTCACCACAGCCATTTCCATCCTTTTTGCAAAATCAACTACCATCTGTCCTTCCCCATTCCTATCCTTGATACCATATCTACCCATTACTTCCTCATCACCTCTGTTCCCTTCACCAACATGTCCATTGAAGTCTGCTCCTATCACCACTCTTTCATGCTTGGGCACACTCTCCACCACCTCATCTAACACACTCCAGAAATCTTTCTCCTTCATCTCACAACCTACCTGTGGGGCATATGCACTGATGATATTCATCATCACCCCTTCAATTTCCAACTTCACACTCATCACCCTGTCAGACACTCGCTTAACATCCAACACACTTTTAACATACTCTTCCTTTAAAATGACCCCAACACCATTTCTCTTCCTGTCCTCACCATGGTACAACAACTTGTACCCACCGCCGATGCTCCTGCTCTTACTTCCCTTCCACTTGGTCTCTTGCACACACAGTATGTCTACCTTTCTCCTCTCCATCATATCAGCCAGCTCTCTCCCTTTACCAGTCATACTACCCACATTCAAAGTCCCCACTCTGATTTCCACCCTTCTAGTTTTCTTCTTCTCCCGCTATTCGTGGCAACGTTTTCCTCCTCTTCTTCGTCGTCTTCGCCCAACAGTAGCCCAATTTCCACCGGCACCCTGTTGGGCAATAGCACCGGTGGCGGACGTTGTTAACCAGGGCCGCGACCGATCCGGTATGGGAATTCGATTGAGTCTGCATAGTTGGGTTGGCTTGTTTTACGCTGGATGCCCTTCCTGACGCAACCCTCATTTATTGGGACCGGCACTCAGAATGTACTGGCTGCACACCCCATCTTGCTGAGTTTAATCCACAGAATTTATTTTATATATATTAATTCAACTGGATTATTTTAAAATATTTGAAAGTCTGTTTGCATGAGGACTGTAGCTTTCAGCCAATCAATGAACAGTATTAATGGACATATTTATACTTCTGAGTAACTTACAACAAACGTGTGTCAACAATCACATAATGTACCTACAACTTATGTTTCACGTGTGTGGAACGTACGAGTCACACTCTGACATATGTTGAACATATTGTCCATGCCCAAAATTTTCAAGGTATTCAGCGCATTATGATGTATATCAGCATGCTTCAACGTACTCTTAACTTATACAAAACTTACCCATAACTTATTAGATGTACGCCAGCATTTTAATACGGTCGGCATGCACTGGCTAAATTGACATGGTGTGAGATAGTTTAAAGTCACCTAAAAAATAAATAATATGAGGGCAGCAGCTATTGGTACATGCACTGAACAAAAACATTTGTTTTTCTTCCAATTTTTCATGAGCTGAACTCAAAGATCTAAAACACTGTCTATATTACACAAAAGACCCATTTCTCTCAAATACTGTTCAGAGGTACATCTAAATCTGTGTTAGTGAGCACTTCTACTTTGCTGAGATAATCCATGCCACCTCACAGGTGTGGCCTATCAAGACGCTATGCAGTAATCATGCTGTCTACATGATTACTGCATAGGTGTGCCTTAGGCAGGCCACAATAAAGGGCCGCTCTAAAACTTTCAGTTTTATCACAGCACAATGCCACAGATGTCGCACGCTTTGAGGGTGTGCAATTGGCGTGCTGACTGCAGGAATGTCTACCAGAGCTGTTGTCTGTTAACTGAATGTGCATTTCTCTTTTAGATCCTTGAGTTCAGCTCATGCAAAATGGGAGCAAAAACAAAAGTGTTGCATTTATATTTTTGTTCAGTGCAGCTGAATAAAAGTCCCTTCTAGGGCTAGAGCTATTGATTATTTTAGTAATCAAGTATTCTATAGATTATTCTGGTGATTAATTGAGCAATCTGATAAAAACTACTTCTGCATTTTTAAACAACAACAAAAAAATCAGTCTGACATTTTGCTGAAATGGTGATGGGGTGTGGTTGTTTTGTTTTTTTTTCCACCAACTTTCAAAATTTAACCATTTTTAAGTTTTTTTTTTTTTTAGGTTGGTGGACTGGGTCCCTGTATGATTTTTTTTTTTTTTTTAATCCCTCTTTCTCTGTGATTCAGCAGATGCATTTCAGCTGGAGGTTGAACATGCAAGTCTCGCAGTCACTGTTTTTGTTTTTCTTTACCATGTTTGTGAAGTCTTGTGTGTTGCCCCAAAAAGCGAAAATTAAAAAGTGAAACAGTGCGAGTCTGAGCAAAACACAGAAGAAAGAGTGGACTTCTTTCAGAGACTGTTTTCCAGTGTGGCCGGGGACGGAATTGTGACTTGCCTGGTGTGAGGGGAGTGCTGAGCCCCTCACACTGGACAGAGAGAGACGGCAGCCGGCCACTGGGCGAACAACAAACTTCGACTGTGGGTACCCGGCCGCTGGGCCGATAGTCACTCCCCACATAGAGTGGACAGTGTGTTTTTTTTTTTAATTGACAAACATTGCCTCGCTTTAAATGCACAGTGAATCCATTTCAGATGATCAGCACGGACCGTCTTTCTCTTAAAAGGCTTTATTTTACTCTGTGTGTTGCGCTGGAAAGCTGTAGCTTTTGGTGCTATATTGATTAGCTCGACTTACACAGTTTATGTGCATGCGCTAGTCTTGTTTTTTTTCTGGGGACATTACAGCGCCACACACAGGCCCGGCATATGTACTACAACATTAAACGGAGCTTCAAGGCACAGAATTTGCCTTGAACATTTTTTGTAATCGAATTATTCGAGTTACTAAAATAATTGTTTCAGCCCTAGTCCCTTCAGTTGCTCCTTTGTTTGCACTCAGGGTCGCCACAGCAAATCTGAGGTGTATTTGCATGGTGAATTGGCACAAGTTTTACACCAGACACCCTTCCTGACGCAACTTCACATTACATGGAGAAACGTGGCAGGGGTGGGTGGCAGGGGCATCAAATATTTTGTGTCTGCTACCTACAACTTAATTTTAGGCATCCTATATATGCACACGGAGACAACACTTATTCAGGGACACCCACCTGTGAGTCGCTCTCCTTTTACAACCTAAAATTTCTTAGATTACATTGAGAAGAAAATAGATGACATTAGGTTAAATATATCCTAGCATGCCTTAATCCAGCCACTATTCCCTGTTACTGAGGTGGGTGCCATCACTGATATATTGCTGAGATTTAACAAATTTGATAGTATCTCATTAGGTGTGCTGACAAAACTTGTCTGCTAAAAGTATGACATACTTATTCAATCCTATACCAACAAAATTGTTTAAAGAGCGGTGGCCCACTCTCTGGCTTACTGTGTTGGAAATTATTAATCTGGGGGAGGTGATGGTTTAGTGGTTAAGCGTTTGTCTTGAGACTGGAGGATCCTCAGTTCAAATCCCAGCCTGACTGGAAAAATCACTAAGGGCCCTTGGGCAAGGTCCTTAATCCCCTAGTTGCTCCTGGTGTGTAGTGAGTACCTTGTATAGCAGCACCCTCACATTTGGGTGAATGTGAGGCATTACTGAGCTTTGAGTGTCTGATGTAGATGGAAAAGCGCTACATAAATGCCGGCCATTTACCATTAAGCTGTCACTAAACTCTGGATCTGTTGCTAATTGTTACAAATCTCCAGTGAATAAACCATTACTTAAGAAATCTAATCTCGACCCCAGTGTATTGAAAAAAAATATAGGCAGATATCAGATGTATCATTTTGTTCTAAAATTCTGGGGAAAAAAATGGTTTCACGGCAGCTCGTGGATTATTTTACTGAGAATAATCTCTCTGAGCTACTGTAGTCTGCATTTAGAAAATATCATTCCACAGAGATGGCACTCACTAAAGTGGTGAATGATCTGGTTGCAATGGCTTTGGACAACACTACGATTCTGGTGCTGTTAGATCTTAGTGCTGCGTTTGATACCATGGATCATCATATTCTACTCGACAGGCTGAAGAATCATTTTGGGATTACTGGGAATGCCCTTGCATGGTTGCCATCATACCTGACCAGTCATTCTCACTGTGTTTTGTACAATAACACCACCTCTAACCTTAGTGACATGAGATATGGGATCCCACAGGGGTCCATCATAGGCCCCCTCTTTTTTCCCCCTTTATATAGCACCCCTTGGGCATATATTGCGGCGTTTTGGAATTATCTTTCTTTGCTATGATGACGATACTCAGTTGCACATGCCGATAACTGCTGGTAATCTCATACACATAAAATCCTTAGAAGATTGCCTTGCCTCAGTGAAAAACTGATGTCTAGCAATTTCTTACTTTTAAACTCGGACAAAAGCGAAATGATGGTTCTTGTTCCAGTGAGACATCGGTATCAGTTTGGTCAATTAAGACTTCACAGATTCTACAGTCTCTACAGATTCTGTAGATTCTGACATAATGTGGTACCATGCTTCCTATCCTTTTAAATAAATTTTATTACCAATGAAAGAGATCTCTGACTCATCTTTATCTAAATTTTGGGTCTGAGTGAAGCTTAGCGCTCGTGGCCGGCGACCTTAGGTGTAGTATTTCTGACCATCTGATTCTGCTCTTTTTCTCTCTGTTCAAGGCACGAATGATGGACGGATCCAAACTGAAGGGCCCAGATGGACTGAGGTGGGCATTGCATCCTCAAGTGTGAATTTGTGTGGACAACCCCTGCCTGTGATGCTGACGCCTGTGTGGACTTATCTTCTTAATATCATGTTTGTTTTTCTATTTTCTGTTTCTTCAGCTTTGTGAAACTTGTGTTGGAATGGCCTAAGCAGAGGGTCACCCCTTGGAGTCTGGTCTGCTTGAGGTTTGTTCCTCAACATCATCAGATGGAGTTTTTCTTTACCACTGTTGCCTATGTGCTTGCTCTAAGGGGTTGGTAAGGTTAGACCTTAGTTGTGTGAAACTCCTTGAGGCAGCTTGCTGTGATTTGGTGCTGTAAAATAAATTAAAATGAGTGGGTTTGAACCAGGAACCTTCCGCAAGAAAACCAAGTGCACAAAGCATTTTGCCACCACCCCTGCCACTTGTACATAGCTGTATAGTGAACTTTTATTGATATGTACCGTCTCTCTCATTGGTCAGTATAGGTCACGGGATCATGAGGTAACGTACTTGTACATGTACCTGCTATTGAGACATAGATTCTTAAACTATGTTAACCACAATCACTAATCCTAAATCTAAGTCCCTGGGTGGCCTTAAGATTGGTTTAGATTTAAATAAATGTTAAGTCATACTGCTCTCCATTGTACACAGCACAATTATGGTGGAACTACAGAAGCGCCTCCATAAACGGACTGTATGCGTCTTATCACAACTTGATAAAGATGTTAAAGATGTTTTTAGGATTGTCCAAGTATGAGAGCAGTGCTGTCAAGCAGTCATACGGAAACTCATCTATAAATTTATGTCAAGGTTGGAGGTCTCCAGGAATGGCATGATCATGGCAGTGCTTGAATCCAGTATTTTTTATGTATCCCGAATTAGAAAACACACGTTTAATCTGGTACATGTCAGCTCTGGTCAGCTAGATTTTTTTTAAGGAGTCTATGGACCGGTAGGTATTGTTATTATGCTATGTAGTTGAGTCCGCAATAGAATATACTGATTGGCTAAAAATTCAATGACAGTGAAATGACTAATTTTCTCTGGGTTGTCACGTGTTCACTGGTTATGCGTACGTGGTAGAATTTTGAGTTATCAATACGGACTTTGTTTATAGCAGGATTACGATGGAGCCAGAATAGTGACGGCAGTAATTACAGTCCAGATACATGTAAATGCAGGGAAAATAATAAAATAATCAAACCTTTTTTGTCGTCAGAGTTAAAAGCAGCATCCAGTAGTTTTCTTTGTCGTTCGTTCTCCTCTTTTAAACCACCAAGTTCCTCCTCGTATTCTGCTGTTGTTCTTTCAAACAGCTCAAATATCTCTTCTTCATCATCTGCAGGTAGTCGCTGCTTCAGTAACGCTCTCAGAATCTGTACTTTAGACATCTTCACACAAAACCACAAACTGTTTCTACACACAAAAGGCCCAGTTAGCAGGCTAAGCTAACTCCGTTAGCTTTGGAAGCTATCGGCAAAGGAGTCAGACATCAAATATTAAGAAAACAAAGTTTTCGTCCTAGTCCAAATTCTCCCAAGATTCTTCAAGATTTGCATGGTTTAATCCAGCTGGTTATTAAAACTCATTTTCTGCAGAGTGACTCTGCTAACAAAGCTAACTCCGAAACGAGGGCGGACCATAGAGTTATAAACAAAAGACTAGAGGGCGCACCTACCACGTGACCCTGTGCAGACAAGGCTGCGTGGTCGCCATTAGTAAGGTGTTATGTCATTTGTTAAGGTTTTTTCTTTCTTTGTTTCTTTCGTTTTAAATGAGACATACAAAAAGTTACAAAGAAACGTTACAGAGATTTAAATACAACAGCAAAAACAACATACCGAAGAAAAGGTTAATTAAATAAACAGATCAGTAGGGATATATATATATATATATATATATATATATATATATATATACACACACATATACACACATATACATAAACAGCAGCTGGAGCAAAAAGGGAAACATACAACACAAGCCAGAAATCAAAACAACAAAAAAATTGCAATGTCAGCACTGAACTTATTAGAAGTCTTGCCAGTTTTAAGTGTTTTTTTTTAAGAGACAGAGGGAAAAAAAACATTTAAACTCATTTATGAAACAGTCAAAGGAGAGTTTTGTTTTCTCCACTTTCTACTGTGGATATGGTATTTACTCAAAAGTAAAATAACATTTACAATGTCTGAGACGGAGGGGTTTAAATTATCCATAAAAAATAGAATACTATTAGTATCAAAAGGAGGAATATCATTCATTTTTAGTGACAACCATCTTTTAATGTTAACCCAAAATCTTCTAGACAAAGGACAGAAGACAAACGTGCTCGATGGTCTCTTCATCCTCACCACAGAAAACACAAGGGTTAACATCAAAATTGAACCTTTTTTTGTTGTTGAAGAAAGGCAGCACTTGGATGAATCTGATTAAGTATTTTGAAATGAGTTTCCTTCACTTTAACTTAAACAAGGATTTTCTATTGATTGTGATCGCCAAAATGTTGTGGGGTTGCCATTTGTAAGTGGTCAAAATCATTTTTGCAGTCGGGTATACGTCACTTCCGGCAAAAATTAGGTGAGAATTCGTACTTCCGCACAGAAGCTTTATTGAAAGTTCAACTACAATTTGCCAGAAGGTACACCTGAGATGCAAGCCTAGATTTGATGTTTTGGTGAAAGAAAAATCCTTCTCGATACCACTTCATCATGAAGCTGTCTAACTGGGGATACAAAATGCAAAATATGCACTGTGCACAATTTCTCCAATCGCAGCCACAGAACTCTATAACTTCTTCTGGATTGTCTGGGTGTCTTTCCTCACTCTTCTTCTTGCACGGGCACTCAGTTTTTGAGAACTGTCTACTCCACACAGACTGAGCATAGAGTGCCATGCTGTTTGTATTTCCTCACAACTGATGTAAATAAAGTCCAAGACATATTCAGTGACTTGGAATGTTCATATATCCATCCCCTGACTTGTCTGAAGAAAACTGCCAATAAAACTACAAGTATTATGCCAAAGTGGCCCATTACTTATGCACCCCATCATCTTGGCTTTTATATTTTTAATTAATTCATGTCAAGTGGTAGAGATTTTCTTTGAGTTTAGGGACAATAATTTTACAATTTTTTTTATTTTTATCTTTTATTTGAAATGGCATAAATTAAAATGCGTGAAATACCAAGTGGCCAAATACTTTTGGACAGAACTGTAGTGTGCACATGTAGATGGCTTGTTTCCACAACAATTTTGACTAATAACAGAGCAGATTCTCTCATTTCCTTATTTTTGTTTTTCAGTTAATGTAACCTTCCACCATCCTAATCTATGTCTGCCATGATGAGCTATTTATTTCTTTCTTTTAGTACTTTGACACTTTGCCTTCTATTCTCAGTTACTCATCTTGCTGGGACAAATACTCAGTTCTCCTCAGCACTGCCAATATCATGCATCATATACACCCATGTTGAATTCAGAAATGTAACAGTTTTTGATTTTTTATGCTTCTAGTTTCATTGTCATATACGATGCAATGGTTACAGGTTTATGAATATTTTGTTAGACTTTTTTTTTCATTTGTGTTCACTTTTTCATTTAAACTGTAATGGAAGGCATGTCCATGATAAATGCAACAAAATTAGAATTTTGACTGTATTTCTACATGCTTTCAAATTCCCTTATTTTTTCCGTCAAGTCTCTTTCACTCTGTTCATCTTACATACAGTATTCATGTATATTCATTTCTATTTTCATTCACCTACTCAGTTTTTTTTATACATCTTAGTTTAAATTTTTCTGCAAAGATAAGGGTCCCTTCACATATAGTGTGAATTTGGTCAATTTGCGTATAACTCCAGGGCGACACACGGCGGCAGAGTTGTATGAGCGCACCACAAAACATGGCACCGACAGGCAGGCAGGCATGCACGACGCCGGTGTGACGGTGTCTGATGAGCAAGAACAGCAGCTCAGTGTGAGCTGCTGCAGCTGCTGGCATTGTGTTCCATGGGACGAGCTGCACCACATCACGCTGCTGATGTGGAGGAAAATGAAAAAACCAGCTGTATAATTAGTGAATATCCTGGGTTGATATAAATAATACATAAAGGGGAACACAATACAGAACCCTGCGGTTAAATACCCCTGGTTTAAAAAAACAACAACAAAAAAAAACCCTCATGGGATTTGAACCCGCGCACTCTGATTACCAGACAGACACTATCACTCAACACACACATAGACAAACACACATACATTTTGTGGGGGGAGCCGACACTGTGGCACGCCACATCTCAGCAACTCCACAGTCGTGTGGCACTTAGACAAATTTCATGCCTGCAGTCTGTTGTTGTGCCAAGAGTGCGACTGGCCACACCTTTTCCAAGTGCCATGCAAGCGGTGTTAGATGTTCGTGTGTGTCACCTGGAATTTGGCCGACACCTGCCATGAGAGGGTGCGATAGGTTCGCACAGCGCACACTGTCTTTCAGCTGCTGGTGTGTGCAAATAGTTGTAGCAACAGGATCACGAGGCGAGAGGCAGGAACAATTCCACACGTTTTGCATACAATTCCTGCTTTGTGCGCACTTCAACTAAACTTTGCACTATGTGTGAAGGGGCGCTAAAATACAGCATTCATTTTCAGGCTTATTCCCTCACACCTACACATACATAAAAAATGACAGTTGGATTTTTTTTGTTTTTAAATTACGATTCTTTAATCAACATGGATAAAAAAAAAATTAAGATATCTGGCTTTGGTTCATTCTGCCTTTTAATCGCTTGTAAATTTGGTACACTCATGAAAATATGCTGCTTCTACAATACACTACATTTCGTCCTCAAAATATGAAACATTCATGGACTCAATAAATTGGAAAAGCATTAACCATTAATTCCAGAAACTTTTTTGTCCTAATACAAGTTTAACCATGAAAAGTAATAAAACTTCCACAATATTGCATGATGGGAAAAGCCACATTTTATCTGTATTGTTCTCCAAAAGATTTCACTAAAAACTCTACATTCTTCAGATAATGTTATCAATTTGATAGCTCAGCACCAACAACTGAGAAAAGCAAATATGTCAGCGCATTGTATTACACTGTAGTGTGACTTTTTTACTTAATCGACGTGATTTTTGCTGCAGTGTCTTCACCTTCTTCTGGAGATAACTGATTTGGTCAAGAGCTACATCTAGTCTCCTCTTGAGCGTTGCTGTACATTGCGGCACAGCATAGCAGTGATGATAATTGATGGCAGATGACGTGGACAACTTTGGGGTGGCTGTGGTGTTTGCTGCCTCCACATTTGATGTTGGATGGACAAAGGTCCTCTCCTTTGGTGGTTTTCTTTGAGGTTTTGTAATCTGGAAGGCAAAATTTAACAATATATGTAATCTAATATACATTTAACCTTACAAGACATCACAAAGGAATTTTTTTTTTTGGGGGGGGGGGGGGGGCACTGATCTAATGATCCTTTTTATCTCTCAGTAGAATTTAAAATTGAATCATTTTCTTCATAATATTACAATTTTACACCACATTTACACATCACAAATACATTTTGCCTTGTATGTCATCTTATTAATCATGTATTTCAAAAAAGTAAATCAAAGAAAATTGATCAGTAATTAATAGATGCACTCAACATAACATGACTTAGAAACAACCCACATGAAGCAAACAGGAGAAGAAAGCAAAAAACAAAAGCTTCAAACTGTCATTTCTATTTTTTTTCTCTTTTTGTTTAATACCTCAGTATCCACTTAAAAAAAAATAAAAAATCAATAAGTAAGCAAATGTATTTTTACTAAATTATAGGGTAGGATGGGGGAAAAATAACACTGCAAAATGTATACCTTCTTCAAATGGCTCGGAAACTGAAAAATTGTAGGAACTGCATCTTGCTTCAAACGTGTTGTTTGGCCAGTGAGGTCAAAGCACTCTGCTTCAAAGTGGTCACAACAGATGACTGATCTACGTGTCGGTGTCCACCGATCCCGTTTCATGTTTGCAAGCCATACTGCAAGCACTTGTGGGCGGCTAAATGGGAATCTGCATACAGGTAAAACATGAAAATAAAAGAATAGTAGTTAGGTAAAGAAAGACAGATTTCCAAACTTCTTCACGTACATCTCCATATCAGTGGACAGCCCAGCCTTGGAGACAGCCAACAAAAGCTACAGATATCTGATGCTGAGATAGATGATGACTGGAGTGCAGTTTTAAGCAGAAATGAGGTGATAATCCATGAACCATGGCTAATGATGCATGCACAGTGAAGGCAGGACGGACCGATTTTTAGGGGGGACCGTTCGGTCGCCGACATCAGATTACAGGTACTAAACAACACGGTTTGCTGCAAGCTCAAACAATACGGCTGGAGTTTGCATGTCTGCTTTTATTTCATTACTGTCACAAGTGCCGATGTTATTGCTCAATCGCGTGTGGCTGAATGCCACTTGTCCCTCTAAGAAGCTGATGCCAACCATACAGGGGTCTTGTAACTGGTTAGCATACCAGAGTCTTGTTTGCGATTGGAATTAACCAGACAAACTGCTCCACCAAGTAAGAACGGACATGCACCACCACTCACAGAATCGAGGAAAAAAAGCTATCAATCTGTCAATCCTTTCCGTGTCTGGGTCGGGTGAGGGTTCCCGTGTTGAGTCACATTAAGCTGCAGGATCCACTCCTGGTGGTGTCCCACCGTCTCCACTAGGACTTTGGTTTCCCGGACGCTGCCTGGCGGGTCATGGGAATAATGCTGCCGGATCGCCAGTTGGCATCGTTTATGGTTGGAACTACAACTGTATTATAGCGTTAAGTTTTTCAATTTTTCCCAGGTTGACCAGAGAGACACATACTGTTCCAACAGTATCTGATAGTCTTCGAACCTCCAACTTTCATTCTTGATTAATGAAAATTAATTTTTCTCTCCCTCAGCCCCAACCAGTCCCAGCAGAAGACTGCCCCTCCCTGAGCCTGGTTCTGCTGGAGGTTTCTTCCTGTTAAAAGGGAGTTTTTCCTTCCCACTGTAGCCAAGTGCTTGCTCACAGGGGGTCGTTTTGACCGTTGGGGTTTTACATCATTATTGTATGGCCTTGCCTTACAATATAAAGCGCCTTGGGGCAACTGTTTGTTGTGATTTGGCGCTATATAAAAAAAAAAATTGATTGATTGATTCTTCGCAAATGCATTTGCTTTTGGCCGTGTTGCGCCAGTCCAAGAATTTCACCTCTCGCGGACCAATACGAATGCCCCCGGCTGTCCCTCTTAATCATGGCCCCAGCTCAGAGAAGAAAACCCACAAAATAGAACCGGAATCCTATTCTATTATTCCTAGCTGGGGTATTCAGGTGACCGGGTTTGCTTTGAACACTACAATTTTTTTCAAAGTAAACACTTCGGGATCTGCAGGACTCAGCTAAGAGCATCAAGGGGACACAGAGAGACAGGGGCTGGGACAGACGGCAGCTCACCTCACAGCGGGCTGTCAGCTCGATCCCGAGATCCAACTACACGCTTTTTAACTGCAGCAACTTTAAGATATGTTATTGGAGCTGGAATTACCACAGCTGCTAGCTGATAAAATACTGACCTAATAAATGTCTTAAAAGTTTAGGACCCCTTTATTTTGCCAAACAAAATTTGGCTCTGGCATGGCACTTGTAACTTTGTAGCTTGTGAAAAAGTGTGCAATTCATTTCATTCAATTTACATTTGTGGCATTTACACAAAGCTCAACATGTGGCTACACAAAAGCCTCTCCACTATCTAGGCCTAAGGGATAGAACTTCAAATTATCGTTGGTTACTTTCCATTTAATCATACTTACAGGTGAAATGTTCGTCCACAGCCTTTAAACTGGCGATTTTTACAGTTTACCGCTGCACATGCGGGCATTTTGCGGCAAAATCACGAAGATTAAACTGCGTGCAGCAGGGAGTTGTTAGCGTAACCGCAGATCGTTCGAGAAGCGGTACATGGGAGTGGTAATATGGCGGCCGCGCCGTGAACGCTTTCCGTTAATGCCCCTTACTGCCACCTGCTGGATTGGAGTGGAGATCAGAGGGCCGCAGCCAATATGTGGGTATACCTCCCCGTGGGGTGAGGTGGTCCTCTACAGTATACCAAAAATAAAAATGTGACTTTCTTAAGGTGCTTCCTGACAACATTGTTCATCTTGATGAGAAAATGTTTTGTGCAAAATTTGATTTAGAAACGATTATTGTAACCGCTGCCGGCACGAGGGGTGGAAATTGCAATGGTTGAACATAACCTGTTCAAAAATGAAATACAAATTGAAACAACAATCCGTTCTCCTTTAACTGACCATACAGGAGAGATTAAAAAAAAAAGTATTACATGTCACTGTCCACTTATTTGCAGAAAAAAAACAGTCATGGGGAGTGGAGTTTGATTCAAATTTACTTCACCTCCAGGAACTGACGTCAATGCCACTCAACAACTTGCAGCAGGTGGCGCTGCTGCTCATCCTTCGTTAGGATCTGACTGTAATCAGAAGTGGAAAACCTTGGTTTACAATAGGAATGATGAGATCATGCCAAAAGAAAAATAAACTGTATAGAAATGATCGCTTAAACACATCTTTTCTATAGGGCATTTCAAAATTGTTCATGTTCTAGTCAGTGTTACTCATGTTGGTCACTTTTTAACTTATTTTTTTGTTTTCTCTGTGTTGTATTTTATTAATGTCTTACTTGAAAAGCACTTTGTTAACTTTATTGTTCTTTTAAAGTGCTCTATAAATCAAGTTGAATTGGATTGGATATATATATATATATATATATAAAACGACTAAAGTATAACGACTTTGTTCCTTAGTTATTTGATTGGTGGCTTGTATGTCACGTGATATGGATCATTTGTCCCATTTGCCATTGTATTCCATTTGCCGTGCAAATTTGGTTCCATACGTTTTCTACCATTGAATGCTCACACTACTGGCAGTGGTGCCTAGCTTAAAAACAGAAAGCAGTGTTTGCTGAAGGCAGAGCCACGCAGGCCAGGTTGGTCCCACTGCTGCTCAGGAGGGAGGGGGCACTGGGGCTCCATTAGATGATACATGGGTGGGACAGAGCATCTTGGTCTCTCTAATGAGCTTTGGCGGACACTGGAGGACCGGGAAGGCCATAAGTCCCTTTTCCCTTGTTAATAAATTAATAACATATCAAATGACATGGATCTATTTTAGGTATTGTAGAAAACAAAGAATGAGTTTTTTCATTCGTGCAATGGAAAGAATATTTCATTTTGTGAAACATGGAATATTTCATTCAACGGAGATTGCACGAATGAAAAAACATGAATTATTTATATAAAATTTTCAAATTGAACATTGAACGTTGGCAATAGTAGCACCAGTGTAAAGTGCAGTTCAGCACAGTGCAAAGGTTATATGAAAATGGCAGCGCCTGGAGTTTTAGAAAACTGTCTCACACAGATTTATCATAGAGTACCATACTGTTTCTGTTTCTTCATAATTCATGTAAAGTCCAAGACATAATCAGTGTCTTGGGAATGTTCATGTATCCATCCCCTGACTTGTCCAAAGAAAGCTGGATGTAAAAATGATGGTTTACATGTGCTATAATAAGGGGGGGGGCACTTACTTATTCACCCCATCATTTTGGCCTTTTGATTTTTATTTCTTTTAATTCATGATGTAGAGATGACTTTTCATGGTGAATTTAAAGGGTAGAATTTTTTAGAAATTTTAATATACAAAGCCTGAATTTTTGGTTTTGTTTTTTGATGTCCTAAAAAATTTCTAACATGTAAAAGCACAAGGGGGCAAACACTTTTTCACACCACTGTGTATATATATATATATATAAGCATACTGTTATTCACAGTATAGTATATTTGTTATTTTATTTATTCATCTTTCCACCCTGCAATTTGCACACACATAGTATATGTTTTTCAGTATATTTGCTATTTTATTTTTACTCATTGTTTTTGCATGGGCAGCACGGTGGCTTAGTGGTTGGCACTGTTGCCTCACAGCGAGAAGGTCATGGTTTCAATTCCCACCTGTGGCCTTTCTGTGTGGAGTTTGCAAGGACCTCCCACAATCCCCTGACTTGTTCTCATCACCCAGGCCAAGTTCTGCCTGTCCAGCTCCAAAATCACACTGTGGCACTCTGGGAAAGGTCCAGCCCATTTCCATTTTCTGAGGAAGAAAAGTCTTGCTGAGCTTTCTTCACCGAGTGGGATGTGTGCAGAGACCAGGTCAGGTCAGATGTGATGTAGGTGCCCAGGAACCTGATGTTGTCCACACGTCTCCACATTTCCACATCTCCACCTCCTCATGGATGAGGAGAAGAGCATGTTCTGTCTTAGTGGACCTCCTCTAATCCACAATGACCTCCTTGGCCTTGCTGGTGTTCAGAACAAGGTTACTGGCCCAACACCATCCTATCGGGTACTGGATCTCCTCTTGGTAGAGAGCCTCATTGTTGTCTGATTTGAGGCCCAGCACTGTGGTATCCCCAACTTAAGGACCAAGTTGGTGGAGTGGGTGGCTGAACAGTCATGGGTAAAGATGGTGAAGAGTGCTGGGCTAAGCACACAGCCCTGTGGTGTACCAATGTGGATGATGTACAGTCCTGAGGCCTGTTGGTGAGAAAGTCCCTGAACCAGTAGCACAGCAACTTGGACAGACCCAGACGTTGAAACTTCAGCACCAGTTTACCCAGGATAACCATTTTAAATGCTAAACTGAAATCCACAAATATCATGAGTATTAGGAAGCTCCAGGTGAGTCAGGGCTGTGTGAAGCACTAATGAGACTGCATCCTCCGTTGAACGGTACCCCCTGTAAGCATACTGATGACAGTCCAGCCAATTTGGTGCCCTAGGCAAGATTTTTAATGGCACCCCCACCTACACATACACAAACAGTAAATTCCACATTTGCCTACATTCACACAAAAAATGAAATCAGTTTTTTAATAGAATAAAATATCAAACAAGTCAATAAAAATAGTTAAGAACAAGTAGAACAAATTAGAAACCATGCAACCTAAAAACAATCTCCTCACCCTCATATCACCTACTCAGCCTGACTCTCGTTTTCCTTGCAGCAAACTCATCTATGACATCGTATGAGAGTCGTTTTGAAATGTACAAATGTTGTTTTGAAATGTAAAAATGTTAAAAGTCGCTGACATTGACGATCAATGCATGCCACTCAAAGCCTCTACCAACTATTCCCACTCCTACAAAACAGTTTATTTTGAGTCGGTCAGTTTAGGCAAAACTCACCCTGAAATAGCTGAGGAATTAGCAAACCATGGACAGAGACATGTTAACACTGCTAACCTTACCAACCCCAATGTGCATGTGTGTTAATGTGTTGTTGGTATGTATGAGTTTATTGCCTCTGAAAACCTGTTAAATTGGCTTTTTAAGGAGATTGTGCCCCTATTGTTATAATAAATAATAAAAAATGGCTCTTCGTGCATTTTTTTTGGGGGGGGGGGGGGGGGGGCACTCAGAAGGGGTCTTGCCCAGGGAGTAATTCAGTGTAGAACCGCTACTGACTGTACCTTTGTCTTGGTCCCATTTTTCTTGTTTTTCTCTTTTCCTCCCCTCTGCACCAGTTTGGGTCATTTTGACATGGTTGTTAAATCATGACCCAACACCAGATAGTTTGGGTCGTTTTGACATGGTTGTTAAATCATGACCCAACACCAGATAATTTGGGTCGTTTTGACTGATATGTTGCAATGACGTAATGACCCGGAAGGGCTCATCAGACACTTTTTTGGGGGGGTATGGTGAGGAAGCTATTATCATCATTATTATTTAATAAGGTTAGCTATGCAGTTAAATCAATATGGCCTAATATTTATTTTATATTAAAAGATATTTAGTATCAACTGGTTTTAGTATAAGAATAGCAGTGAAAGTTTTTTTTCCTCATTTGTGGCGCCCCCATGGGGGAAGAAGGGATCTTGACAACACAATGCATTCTCTATTTTGTCTACATGCAATAAGGAGAATTGTCACCATATTTATTCTGTCTTGTATGGAATGGGATGACAGTTCCAGAGATTTGGGATAAAACCTTGTTTGAGAACCTCATTAACGATAAATGAATGAATTAACGATTGTAATTGTAACGATTGTCAGGACATTTTCTGATGTTTCAACACAAGAACAATGGAGTCACATTATGTGTATTCAGAGATCCTGTTTAGCAAAATGTAAATGATTTATCTCTTGTATGTCGGCTCATGTGAGATTTCAGATTGCCCTTTAAGCCAAACGCTTTTCCACACTGAGAACATGTACATGGTTTCTCTCCTGTATGAGTTATATGGTTTTTCAGGCTGCTGTTTTGGTTGAATGATTTCCCACAAACAGAACAGGTAAATTGTTTCTCCGCTGTATGAATTAACATATGAGTGTTCAGATTGGCATTTTGATTAAATGTTTTGCCACATTCAGAACAACTGAACGGTTTCTCTCCTGTATGAATTATCATGTGGCTTTTCAGACTGCTGTTCTGGTGAAATGATTTCCCACACACATAACAGCTGAATGGTTTCTTTGCTCCATGAATTAACATATGGGTTTTCAAATTAGCATTCTGATTAAATGTTTTGCCACATTCAGAACAGCAGAATGGTTTTTCTCCTGTATGACCTGCCATATGGATCTCCAAACTGCTGCTTTGGCTAAATGCTTTACCACACTTACAACATCTAAATCGTTTCTCTCCTGTATGAGTAGCAATATGGATTTTCAGATTGCCTTTTATGCTACATGCTTTCCCACACTGAGGACAGATAAATGGTTTCTCTCCCGTATGAGTTCTCATATGGTTCTTCAGTGTGCTTTTTTGGTTAAAAGACTTGCCACACTCCAAACAGCTGAATGGTTTCTCTCCTGTATGAATTAGCATATGGGTTTTCAGATTGCTGTTATGGTTAAATTTTTTGCCACACTGAGAACAGCTGAATGGTTTTTCTCCTGTATGAATTAATCTATGGAGCTCCAAATGTCTACTTTTGCCAACCGTTTTACCACATTCCGAACAACTAAATGCTTTCTTTCTTCTCTGAAATGCCACATGGCTTACTTGGTCACATGATTCATCAGGCAGAGAAATGGTAAATCGTTCCTGCTTTGCATTAATACTTGTATGCCTCAGACGGTGCTTATAATCATTCGTTTGATCATACCCCTGACTCAGTGTCTGCACATCAGCATTACATTTCCTATCTCCAAGTGGGATCATCTTATTTTTCAAAAAGTAGAAACATGATTGAGGTTCCCTGGTCTCATTACAATCAATATCACTGATATCAGTATCAGGTTCAGAAGAGTGAGATGTCACATCACCCATAACTGAGTGGAAAGAACTGCCTTGATCTGATATGCAAGCCGGTTGAGATCCTTTCCAGTCCTCTCCATCAGATTCTGGTTTTATATGCTCAAGTGAGCTGCTAGCAAGATCCTCAGCACTAGTGTTGTCCTTAACTCGGTACTGAAGAATCTGAGAGAACTGAGGATTCAAATCAACATTTGTACACTTTGTGGAATAAACTTCCAGCCCTCCTGGATGCTCTTGTTTCTCCTCTTCATTTTTAAAGAGTTCTGGATCCTGTTGTTCCACATTGTAAGCCCAGGCTTGTTGGTCAGAGGGACTCACTTTGTCTTTAACAAATTCCTGCGGCAAATCTATAGGAAACACAGATATTGACATTAACACAGTTCAGAACACGTTAGCTGAAGATTAATTACAAATATTACTTAAGTGTGATTTTTTTTTGTCATTGTGACATTTCAAATGTGATACTTTAATTTTGATGATGGAAGAAATGCAGCTGCTCTGCACTCACACAACCTGTGTGTGTACGTAGACAGTCACAGCTGTGCACAGTCACAGCAAGACAAAGGGACAAGGGGGGGGGGGGCGCAATGGAGAGAGCGATTAAACTTAACTATTTCAACCAGTTCAACCAGTCCATACCCCCCCCCCCCCCCACCACGCTCCTTGCAGCCATTGCTCCTTCTTCACTCCCCCCCAGACAATCACAGCAGCAGCTCCTTCCTCTGCCTCCCCCGACATCAACACAACCTCCTCCATCACTGTGGACCAGGTCAGTTGAGGAAGCTTCATCGCAGGAAAGCTGCAGGCCCGGACAAGGTGTGTCTGATGAAGACGCTGGAGCGGCTCTTCCTTGACTTCCTCAAACCACAGGTACAACATGCCCAGGACTCTCTAAAGTTTGCACATCAGGTAGGTGTTGGTGTTGAGGATGCCGTTCTCTACCTGCTAGACTGAGTCCACTTGCACCCAGATAAGGGAAGCGGCACATTGAGGATTCTCTTCCTGGACTCCTCAGCACCTTCAACACCATCCAGCCCCTTATGATTCAGGACAAACTGAACAGGATGGGAGTGGACCCCTGCCTGGTCACTTGGATCTCCAGCTACCTCACCGACAGGCCGCAGTATGTCAAGCTGAGGGACACCACATCTGACACTGATCAGCAACACTGGAGCACTACAGGGAACAGTGCTGGCCCCTCTTCCCTTCACCCTGTACACCTGGGACTTCTGGCACATCTCTGAGCTGTGTCACATCCAGAAGTTGGCAGATGATACAGCCATTATTGGATGCATCAGGGATGACAGAGAGGAGTAGTACAGAAGCCCAGTGACAGACTTTGCTGCCCAGTGCCACAAAAAACACCTAAAACTCAACACCTCAAAGACAAAGGAGCTGGTAATTGACTTTGGGAAATTCAGACCAAGACCAGTTCTGATTGAGGAAGTTGAGGTGGAGGCTGTGGCAGAGAAGAAAACACTGGACAAACTGCTGGACATTATGGATGATACAAGTTACCCTCTGCACACCATCAGCAACCAGAGGAGCCTCTTCAGCCACAGACTGCTCCTTCCCAAGTGCAGGACCAACAGACTGAAAAACCACTTTGTCCCTCAGGCCATCAGACCGTACAACTCCTCACTCAGGGGGAGGAGGAGTAACAGAGACAGAGGATGGAAAGGAGAGAAACAGTAGGAGCCAGTAAACCATTAACAAGCGGTATTTCTGGTATTTCTATTTGTGGATTTATATTTATATTTGCAAATTGTTTTTCACTTTTACTTTTGATACTCTGTGTTCTTATTACCCTCTGTGCTGCTATGCAATGCTGCTGGAACCTCAATTTCCCTCAGGGAGTCTTCCCAAGGGATTAATAAAGTTCTCTCTAATCTAATATATAAAACGCAGCCTCGCAGAGAGACTGTCATTCCTGCTGCCACTGTGCACTCACACAGCCTGTTACAGCCTTGTGCAGACAACAGTCTCAATGGAGAATGCCAAAAATAAATAAAAATCTCTTAACATCAAGAGTTGAGGACAAAGTGACTGACATTTCTTCCCTGTGCAGCCACAAGCCCACTGAACTGAGCTTCATTCTGGAAGCACAGGTACAGTGGAGGTGGCTGAAAGTCCACAGTTCTGGAAAAATAACGAGCTGAGCATCTGCTTAACAGGATCACTGGGTAGGATGAATGAATTTTTCCAGAAAAGGGCTATAAATTAAATTATTATTTCTTTCTCATCAGACAATAGACTTCCTCATAGCTTGTGGAAAAAAAGAAGCTAAACTGGTAAATATCAGCTTTGCCTTTTTTTAAACTTTCCATGATTTTGACAAAGAGTGTTTTTTATGGTTCCTTTATGGTTTTATGGTGATGGTTCCTCTCTGGGTACCATCACCTTATCATGGCGGATAGGTTTGTGTGTTGCTATGAACCTGCTGTGTTGTCTAGAGCCTTTGTGCTTCTGGTAGGGTCTCCCATGGTAAATTGGTCTCAGGCAAGAGGGCAGACTAAGAATGGTTCATAAGACACCATGACAAAATGAGGCAGAGGAAATGTGACCCGGCCCGGAGGAAGCCCGGGGCCCCCATCTGGAGCTAAGCCTGGATGTAGGGCCCGCCAGCAAGCGCCTGGTGGCTGGACTTGGCTTGGAGCCCAGTTTGGCACAGCCCAAAAAGGCAACGTGGACCTTCCATCTCCACCCTGTGGGCTCACCACCCACAGTGGTGCTGGTGTCGGGTGCGCTGTCCCATGGGTGGCAGTGAACCTCAAGGGCCTTGGCGCACCAGACCCAGGCGGCAGAGGCTAGCTCTGGGGGTGTGGAATGTCACCTCTCTGTGGGGGAAGGAGATGGAGCTTGTGCAGGAGGTGGAGCAATACCAGGTAGATCCAGTGGGCCACGTTTCCACGCACAGCCTCATTTCCGGAACCACTCTCCTTGATAGGGGTTGGACCTTATTCTTCTCTGAAGTTGCCCAGGGTGTGAGGCGCCAGGAGGGTGTGGGGATACTCACAAGTTCCCGGCTGAGCGCCACTACGTTGGAGTTTATCCCAGTAGATGAGAGGGTCACCTACCTACACCTTCAGGTGGCGGGTGGGGGGGATGACTGACTTTTGTTTGTGCATATGCACCCAACAGCAGTTTGGGGTATTCTGCCTTCTTTGGGTCCCTGAATGGAGTCCTGTATGGGGCTCCAGCGGGGGACTCCATTGTTCTGCTGGGGGACTTCAACACACAAATGGGCAATGACAGAGACACCTGGAAAGGCATGATTGGGAGGAACGGCCTCCCTAATCTAAACCCGAATGGTTGTTTGTTATTGGACTTCTGTGCTAGTCACGGACTGTCCATAACGAACACCATGTTCAAACATAAGGATGCTCACAAATGTACATGGTACCAGAGCACCCTAGGCCAAAGATTGATGATCGATTTTGTGATTGTATCATCTGCATGTTCTGGACACTCAGGTGAAGAGAGGGGCAGAGCTATCAACTGATCACCATCTGGTGGTGAGTTAGATGAGAGGATGGGGAGGATTTTGGACAGACCTGGTAAACAGATTGTGTGGGTGAACTGGGAACGTCTGGAGGAGCCCACTGTCCAACAGATCTTCAACTCACACCTCTGGCAGAGCTTTTCTAGCATCCCTGGGAAGGTTGGGGGCATTGAACCAGAATGAGCAATGTTCAAAGCTTCCATTGCTGAAGCTACAGCGTGGAGTTGTGGCCTGAAGGTCTTAAGTGCCTCAAGGGGCGGCAACCCTCGAACACCGTGGTGGGCACCGGTGGTAAGGGAAGCTGTCCAACCAAAGGAGGAGTCGTTCCAGGATGTCTGATCTCGGAGGACTCCGGAGGTAGTTGCAAGATTCCGACAGGCCCGAAAGGGCAGCAACCTCTGCTGTGGGGGAGGCAAAGCAGCGGGTGTGGGAGGCGTTCGGAGCAGCCATACAGAAGGACTTTCGGTCAGCACCAAGGTGCTTATGGCGACTTGTGAGGCACCTCAGGAGGGGAAAATGGGGAACCATCCAAGCTGTCTACAGTAAGGATGTGACTCTGTTGACCTCAATTGAGGATGTAATCCGGCGCTGGAAGGAACACTTTGAGGAACTCCTGCATCAGGCCGGAGCGCCCTCTATAGTAGGGGCAGAGCTGGAAGCTGATAGAGGACTTTCATCAATTTCCCTGGTGGAAGTCACTGAGGTAGTCAAACAACTCCACAGTGGCAAGAACTCTGGGGTTGATGAGATCCATCCAGAAAGCTTTGGGAGTAGAGGGATTGTCTTGGATGAGATGTCTCTTCAGCATTGCATTGAGGTCTGGGACAGCGCCTAAGGAGTGGAAAACCGGAGTGGTGATCCCCATATTTAAAAAGGGGGACCAGAGAGTGTATGCCAACTACAGGGGCATCACACTACTCAGCCTCCCTGGTAAAGTCTACTCCAGGGTGCTGGAAAGCTGCTTAGGAGGGTGGCTGGTGTCTCCCTTAGAGATGGTGTGAAGTTCGGTCATTTGTGGGGAGCTCGGAGTAGAGCCACTGTTCCTTCACGCTGAAAGGAGCCAGCTGAGGGGGTTCAGGCATCTGGTAAGGATGCCTCCTAGGCGCCATCCTAAGGAGGTGTTCCAGGCACGTCCACCTGGGAGGAGACCTCGGGGAAGCCCCGGGACTAGGTGGAGAGATTATATCTCCACACTGGCCTGGGAACGCCTCAGGATCCCCCAGTCAGAGGTGGTCAATGTGTCACGGGAGAGGGAAGCCAGGGGTACCCTGCTAGAGCTGTTGCCTCCGCAACCCGATCTCAGATAAGCGGTTCAAGATGAGTGAGTGACTGTTTTTTTATTCACCGATACTGTTCATATCACAATTTAATACAGCAATTAGGTATTTTATTTCAAAATTTGTAATACATTGGGCACATTGTTTCCATTCAAGCTTAATGGTGCTAAAAACAAGAATTGCAAAGTTTAAATTTATTTTGGATCAGACGAATAGATGGAATTTATTCTAGAGAATTTCATTTGATAATATTAGAAGACTCCTTTTTCCTTCTCTTTGCGATAGTTTGATTTCAGTGCAGGCATGGTCTCTTTGGTTGTTACGCCATTCCTCTCCTTCAGCATCTGTGTGTACAAATACCCAGTGCTCTGAATCCTTACCGAGGAAAGAGGGCATGATTCAAAGCACTGGATACATGCTATAGCTCACCCTGTCGGATGACTTCTGGAGGAAAGAAAAAAAAAAAAAAAATCTCATGGACAATTTTCAAGTTACGCTGCAGAGACTTCCGGTTAGTGAGCCTCCCGCTCGCGTGTTTGGCGTCATTAGCAACAACAACTTGTTATGATGCCTCATGGCTAACCAATCAGTTGTTATGGGCCAGTTACCATGTTTGTGAAGCGTTGTGTGTTCTCCAAAAAAGTGAAAATTACAAAGCGAAACACAGAAGCAAAAAACAGAAGAGTAACAGATGTCTGCTGAGGAGTTTCTTTCAGAGACTGTTCGTCAGTGTGGCCTGCTGTGAGGGGAGCGCTGAACCCCTCACACCAGCCAGAGAGAGACAGCATCCGGGTGAATAGCAAACTTCCAATTGTGGGTGCCCGCCCGCCAGGTTGATAGTTACTCCCGGTTGTTATGACGCCTCACAGAGCTGCTAACCGATCCGTTATTAGGACGCCTCATGGAGCGACTGACTGATCGAAGCTGGACGCCAGTTAAACGATGTCTCCGAAAGTCAACGTAAGTCCAGATTTCTTGTTTCGTTTTGGCTTTGGTGTCCGTCGTTAGTGCTGTGTGACCAGGGCTTTACATCGTTGCTAGGAAAGTTCGACCAAAATACCGGGTGCAATGAGCATGTTTTCACTATTATTTGATTTCTTTGTGCGAGGATGCTTATGTAGATAAGTTTTCATCAGGGTGTTATGATGAATTGGACTGTAATGAACAGGTAAGATAAGACATTTGAATTTCTATCCTGTTTCCAGGGCTCACGTTGGATGTGGCTCACCACACGTTTACACACTTACTGAAGTCAAATAACGTTGGGACTGCAGTGCCTTTCAGCATGTTTTTCGGTTTTGAACCCATTCTCAGCGGGACAAGTGAGGAATTGTGGGTCACTGTCATGTTAGTGGCTGCGTCTATAAGTGAGTGAGTCAGACTCTATTTTTAGACAAGCGTATAAACAGCCGGCCAAGTCCACCCAGACACAGGGGCTGTTTGTGACAATCCCGCTGATCGCACCTGAACTTTGTGAAACTTGTCAGTCCATCATAGACATTCTCCCTCTCTGGCACATAGAATTCAATATGGATGCATTAAGGTGGGAGCTTTGTCCCCACACGCATACGTCATAAAATTTCTGACCAATCAGATGCGTTCTTTATAATTTTTTTATTTTATTGATCAATTACCAAAAACAAAACAAAACTAAGAGAGAAATGTATGTTTTTATTATGTTTTATCAGAAAAAATAATTATATTTAGGCTACCTAGTCAAATATCGTGGTTGTGTTGTTATGCAGGTCACATGACCACTGAACCGGATGTGCGACTTCTTCCATAGTTTTTTTTAAAGTAATTTTTAATTTTTTTATTTTTATTTGTTGCATGGTTATTTCCATATCAAAGTGCATGACCATTTCCTCCTGCATAGTGTTTGAGCCTCTGGTGTTGGAACCAACCAGCCAAACACAGGGGTAGCGAGTGAAGTCACCCCACTGTGAGCGTGCCCCAGGTGAAGTCACCCCACTGTGAGCTTGCCCCAGGTGAAGTCACCCCACTCCAGCTATCCATACTTATTTTCTTCAGTAATTAAGAATCACTAGTTTAAAGTTAGGGACCTGCCAGTGTGACGTATAGAACTGGGCAGTGCCCCCCTACCTTAAAACACCATCTCACTTACAAAACTTGAGCAAGAACAGTGTATTATCGCACTGGTGTGTATAATTAATTTATTGCATGAACATATCAGATTTAAATATTGTTTTACTAGAGATGAGTGACTTCACCTGGACTGGTGTGAGTTCGCAGTGGGGTGATCACTATAAACTCAGGATTAGAGGTGGGCGATAGCGGGAATTTTGGTATTGATCCAATACCAAGTAAATACAGGCCCAGTATTGCCGATATCGATACCGATATTAACAGGGTTGGGTAGGATTACTTTGAAATGTAATCCAAAAGTAATCAGATTACAAGTAATCCAAATGTATGTACGTACATACATGTAATCCACATGTATTCTTTGAAAGTAATCCTACCCTACCTTGGATATTAAGCATCATAGAGCCAAAGGATCCAAAAGACCTAGGATAGAATTTTGCCAAACATTGTACGCAACAACAAAATACACAAAACATTTGTTTAAAAAAATATCACTCAACACAAGTAGAGGGCTGACAAACCACAATACAAGGGTGCGCTGCTCCATGTTGGTGACAGTGCAGCGCTGCTCTTACAGAGAGCAGACTTTGATGAATCTGCGTGCACAGCAGTCAGTGCATGCGGGAGAGGAAAAAAAGATTGAGTATCGATCTTTTTATACGAGGACCTTCAATATCAATAACAGCGTTGGTATCGATATTAGGATCGATCCGCCCACCTCTACTCAGGATGTCCAAGATTGAAGACAATGTTGACTAAAAAGGCTCATGTTGTTAAAGGATTTATCGCTGTGCTGATAATCACAGCAGTCAAAACAGTAACAGGACCATCTACAGCCCGCACATGTAAATGTGAGGAAAATAACAAACCTGTTTTATCGTATGAGTTAAAAGCAGCAGCCAGTAGTTTTCTTTGTCGTTCGTTCTCCTCTTTTAAACCACAAAGTTCCTCCTCGTATTCGGCTGCTGTTCTTTCAAACAGCTCAAATATCTCTTCATCATTTGCAGGTAGTCGCTCCTTCAGTAACGCTCTCAGAATTTGGACTTTAGACATTTTCACACAATAACACAAACCGTTTCTGCACAAAAAAGGCCCCGTTAGCAGGCTAAGCTAACCCCGCTAGCTTTAGAAGCTAACGCCACGGAGAAGGAGGCCAGATGCGAGCCGGAAGCTGCACAGTTTAAAGTCCCGTTATTGTCCATTTCCGACTTCATTCCGACATATATTTTTGATGGGTTATTACAGATAGATTTCATATTCGGTATTTTAATATTTCCCATAATCCCCTGCGCTTCCCAGCATGCGCCGCGGCACCAGCAGAATTCCGGCGTCTTGCGGCGCATGTAAACAATCTGGCAAAGCGAGGATGTGAATGGCGCCGATTCCGCGAGTTCACGAGTGATTACGATGATGACACGTTCTTTCAATACTGCAGCAGCTAAGAGAATATTTAGCGCAAAATCCTGCAAATCGTGACAAGCATCAAATTCGGCACAAGTCCTCCTTAGACAAAAAACAAAACAACAAACGACTAGCCCCTTCAATTTTCAATAGGCGGCCAGGTAGGGTTCAGGGGTCAAAATTAAAAATGCTCCAATCACATTGAAAACTACATTGTCTGATCACAATGAGTTCAAAAAGGTATAGTTTTTTACTATCTATGACTGAACGCTCAGGAGTTGTGGGGTAAAAACAGCACTTTCTATTTGTACACATGTCAAAAGTTAAAGTTGCTCCAATTTTGGTAAAAAAAAAAAAAAAGAAGCAAATTAGTCAACATGGTTTTAAAAAGGAATAGTTTGGACCATGTATTATGTTTAGTTATCTTACAGGGTAACATACCAGGTCTGTTAGAAAAGTGTTTGACCTTTTTATTTTTTTCAAAAACCTGATGGATTTGAATCACGTGTGCTTGCATGAGCAAACCTTGAACTTTCGTGTGCATGCATGAACTTTTCCATGCCTGTCGATTGCATCATTTTCTGGTAAGCAGCCTTTGTGTGGGACGTGTGTCGTGCGCTCTGCGTTTTTTCATTCCAAGGAAAAAGACGGAATGACTGGAGCAGTGCCGCATCACATTTTGCCAGAAACTGGGCGACAGCCAGGTGGAAACCATTCAGATGATTCAGATGGCTTTCGGTGGCTTTTCAGTCATGTGACTATGAGAAATTGTGGAAGAGGTGGGCATGTCACAATATGTCCTGTGAGACTTCAACACAAAGGTGCTTCTGCTCCAACGTCAGAAGCTTCAGGAAAGAATTTCGCCACCACTCTTTTCATGGCAAAATCTTCTTTCACAGTGAAATGTACCGAAAAGTGCTGATGTCCACCTCTTCCGCAATTTTCGGATAGTCACACGACGGTCCCACATCACCACAGCGTTCACTTTGGAAATGATCTGGTCATTTCAGCACGTTGATGGCCAACCAGAGCGTGGTTCGCTCTCCACCGTTGCGTGGACATCTTTAAACCAGTTGTACCGCTCCTTAATCTGTGTGATGCTCATAACATCGTCACAGAAAGCCATCTGAATAATACAAATGGTTTCCACCTGGCTGTCGCCCAGTTTCCGCCAAAATTTGATGCGGCGCTGCTCCAGTCATTCCGTCTTTTTCCTTGGAATGAAAAAACGCCGAGCACGCTGCACAATCCTCACACAAAGGCTACTTACCAGGAAATGATGCAACCGACAAGTGTGAAAACGTTCACGCATGCACAGGAAGGTTCAAGGTTTGCAAGCACACGCCATTCAAATCCATCAGGTTTTTGAAAAAAAAATAAATAAAAAGGTTCGATACTTTTCTAACAGACCTCGTATGTCATAGAATCCAATGGACATTGACCTTGTTTGACCTTTACCAAGCATTCAACACAGTCAAAACTATTCCATTTATTAATCCTGTTAGCTCAACCAATAATTTGCATCACTTTTTATCAAAATTGAAGCAACTTTAACTTTTGACCCCTGTACAAACAAACTGACCCGTGTCACCATTTTTGATGTTTTTACCCCATAACATTCAGCCATAGATAGTCCAAACTATAACTTTTTGGAATAGCTATGATCAGACAAATAATGTAGTGTAGTTTTCAATTTGATTGGAGCATTTTTAATTTTGACCCCTGTGTAATTCAATTGACCTCTACCTGGCCGCCTATTGAAAATTCAAGTGGCTAATGTCTAAGAAGTATTTTTGCCGGCTTTGGTGCTCGTATCATCATTTTCAGGATTGTTTGAGTTATCTACTGCACTACAAGTTGAGAGGGTTATCTGGAGGTGGTGTAGCACCTGTGATAAACTTCTGCTGTGCACCAATGTTGTCTTGTCCACACTTCACAAGGTGAGTTTACATTGTGCCTTAAACCGGAACTCTGCTGAAACAGACCTCTCGTGTGAGTCACAGACCGCCAGACGGCGCAAGATTTCACAACTGTGAAACACCAAATGCTAGAGCTATGCTTGGCGCCCCAAGTTTAACATCTTCACAACTCACATCATCTTGGAAAACTACGATGGAAAAGCACTATAGATTTTAACCTTCAAAATAAAACTCCAAGTCCTCACCTATTTTACGGACAGGTGTGCAGCTCAAAATAAGTAAAAGATTTTCTCTGAAACCCACAAATATACAGAAGTATAGTGCCCTTTAACCCGAGGAAATATATTTTCACTGTTATGTTTTAAAGAAGTCAAATAAATAACAGTAAAATACCAACAGGAGTACAACACTATTGATATTATATTATGGGTGTTTCGCAACATCCTATAATGCCCTACACACGTCATAGTTCCAGTGTGGCAGACAATTTTTTAAAGTAGAATTGATGGAAGATGATGAAAAGACCCCCCCCCCCCCCCCCCCCCCAAAAAAAAAGGGCTCAGGAGGTTACTTGTTCTCAGTGCAGAAATTCACAATTAAAATGTTTGGCGTAGGAAACAAAAGGTAACATTCTCCAGATTTCCCACCAAAACATACTTTGATTAAAAGTAGTCCACATGAATGAAGCAGATGAGACATTATGGATGCCCAAAAAGCATTCAAACATGTGCACTGAACACATTTATGGATTACTATTATTATTATTATTTTTTTTTTACAAAAATTGATCTTAACAATACATTTTTATTTAATACATTGTATTTTTCAAAAGGAGGAAGTGATTGCTCCTGTTTCAGACTCGGTGGCTAAAATGACAAAAGACATGTCAAATTCAACATGAAATCAAAGCATGTTAAAAATGTTTAGCAAAAACATTCTTGTCAGTGTATCAAATTGAAAGTGACTATTTACAATTAATAAGGAATGGGGGGGGGGGTAATGCCACCAACAGTAACACTGAACAGGACTAAAGACCCACTGACACTTGCACGCCCTGTGTCGTGCAAGAGTAAACTCATCTTTAACGGGTGCAGACTGATCACAAGAGGGTCGTCAGCATGTGCAATTGCGCAAAGAGAATTTTGAAATGTTCAAAAAAATCTTTCACGCATAAAGGTCATGCAACGTAGCGCGATCTGCTCACCAATACTACGTGGAGTAAAGAAGTGAACAGAGCGAGTGGTTGCATCAGCACGGAGCTCGTCTGAATGATTATAACGAGATGTTAAATCTATCATAAACATACTTTTACAGCTGCACACAAGAAGGAAAAAAACATGCAACTGTTTTACCAAGCCATGACAATGTAAACATAACAATTACCTTTTTAGACAGCTCCAAATGCTTTCTCCAGCTACAATGGCTCTGGCTGGAGCAGTCCTCTGTGATTCAGGAAGCAATTAGAGCCATTTTCAGCAGCCAACTTGCAGAGAAAATGATTAATCTGCTATGAAATAATTATTTCACATATGCAGTGCACAGTGCTCAGCAGCTGGTGGAACAAAGCTCAGCGTCCAGCTGGGAACACTCGTAGGCCCAGAGAGCAGACTTTAGTCTGCAGCGATGCCACAAACCTCCTCCCTTTGTTATATAAAGGAGCCTATTCAATGAGCTGAGCACCTGCCAGGACCACTCACCCCACACCCACACTCATTCACAGAACACCTGAGAAATAGCCTCTTCCAAGTTGAGGGGCAGGGGAAGAATGGGACTGAGACAGAGAAGTCGTTTTGAAGTTGATGGAACCATTTATGGACCAGGGAAGGACTGTAACTGTGGACAATTTTTAAGGCTGAATTTGTTTAGCATCAAAATATTCAGCCTCAAAAACGTCATCCTAAAAAAAGTAAACATCCTCAAAAATGCAATCTAAAAAAAAAAATCCTCCTCAAAAAAAATTCAACCTCAAAAAATAGAAAAGCAGAAGCAATTGATCCCTGTCTCAATCATCCAAAGTTCAATCACATTTTGTTCCATTGGTCATGTGACACTGAGACCAAATCAAAAGAAGAAGAAGATGATTACGACAATGTGATACATTGCTGAACATTGGATGATTGAGACAGGGATTGATTCTTTCTCTCTGCTTTTCTATTGTTTTGCAGCAGACGGGAGGGACACCAATCCACCACCACGGGCTCCGCACCTGAATGGGGAAATAAACGCAACAAATGAGAACCAAAATAATAAAACAATATTATAATTCTAATACTGAGAAGAATCAGAAGTAATTAATTATTTTTAAAAACCCAATAACTACAACTGAACTGCAACCCACAATAACCAAAATGAAAGAAAAACCAACAATAATCCAATAAGTGGGTTGCAGCAAAACAGTCACTACAAACGAAAAATACACACAAAAAAACCCCAAACATACAGAAATAAAGAAAAGGTAAGTTCCCGTACCGTTCTTACACAACCCCACACATAAACTTTAAAACACAACACAAAGAATAAAACAAAGAGGGGCGGCATTACTAATTCCCGTTCGCCCTGATGGAACAGTCAATCCAACGTTTAACAAATTAAGTCAAGCAAAGCAGTGGAACAAAGCAACAAATAGGTGCTCTCTGCTAAACTTGATGTGGCATTCTCACACAGTGATTGGCTGGGACCAGACACCAGCTGAAAGTCACCGGGACCAATTACTATATCCTGCTACATTTAATATCTTGTGCGAGTTCTAATGTGTGTCATCCGGCATCCCTTTTAACAAAATGTAAGCATTTTCTCCCTTGTGTGACGAATCATATGAGATTTCAGATTGCCCTTTAAGCCAAATGCTTTTCCACACTGAGGACAGATAAATGGTTTCTCTCCTGTATGAGTTATCATATGGTTTTTCAGAGTGCTTTTTTGGTTAAACGATTTCCCACACTCAGAACAGCTGAATGGTTTCTCTCCTGTATGAATTAGCATATGGATTTTCAGATTGCTGTTATGGTTAAATTTTCTGCCACACTCAGAACAGCTGAATGGTTTCTCTCCTGTATGCATTAATCTATGGCTCTCCAAATGCTTGTTTTGGCCAAATGATTTACCACATTCAGAACAGCTAAATGATTTCTTTCCTGTATGAAATACCACATTGGTTTTCAGGTGGCTATCTTGGTCAAAAGTTTCACCATGCTGAAAAAAGAGAAACTGTTCCTGTTTTGTATCAACTCTTCCATGCCTCAGCCTGTGTTTGTAGTCACTAAATGGCTTGACACCATTATATTTCTCATCTCCACGCGGGGTCATCTTATTTGTCAAAAAGTGAAAACATGACGGAGATCCCCTGGCCTCATTACAATCAATGTCACTAACATCAGTATCAGGTTCAGAAGAGTGAGACGTCATATCATCCGTAAGTGAGTGGAAAGAAATGTCTTGATCTGACTTGTGAGTTGGTTGAAATCCGTTCCAGTCCGCTCCAACAGATTCTGCTTTTATCTGTTCGTTTGAGCTGCTAGAAAGTTGCTCAATATCTCCATTCACCTTGGGTTGATGTTGATAAAACTGTAAAAACTGAGGTTTCAAATCATCACTTGTACAGGTGTCAGTGTAAACCTCCAGTCCTTCAAGGTGCTCTTGTTCTTCCTCTTCCTTTTTTATGTGATGGAGATCTTGGTCCTCTTGTTTCAGACTGTAGTCCCAGGCCTGTTGCTCAGAGGGGCCAGCTTTGTGTATTACCAATTCCTGCAGCACATCTATATAAAAACATATTAAAACATTAACGACAGCTACAAGGGCACTCAGGAGACAATATTCTTCAGTGTAACCATAAAACACCACAAGGTGCAACTTTTAGCGCACCTCCCTTGCAAATGGATCCATATCCTCGTCAAACTGCATATTTTAAGGGTTAAGAGCGTTTTTAATTGTCATGTGCGCAGTAAAAACAGGCAGTTATACTACACAATGAAATTCTTACTCTGTTCATTCTCCCTAAAAAAATTGCATGTGGAAAGTTCACATCAGATGATACAAAAAATTATAAAATACACATTATTAGACTGAAGAATGGATTCTATACACTATTTAAGGGATATAATTTCAATTTCTTTTTATTTATATAGCGCCAAATCACAACCAAGTTGCCCCAAGACGCTTCACACAAGTAAGGTCTAACCTTATCAACCCCCAGAGCAAGCACACAGGCAACAGTGGTAAGGAAAAACTCTCTCTGATGATTTGAGGAAGAAACCTCAAGTAGACCAGATTCAAAGGGGCGACCCTCTGCTGGGCCATGCTACTGACACAATTCACAAAACGAATAAACAGGAAATTTTGCCAGTGCATAGGACAGGAGGCCCGCAGAAGTAGATACCACTCCCATCTCTGGACGGAGCTGCACCTCAAACAGAGAGAAAAAACAAAATCAGGCATCGGAAAGACAACAAATACAGTATAATTTGTCAGCATTAAGCAACAAGAAAAACAGAAGAAATAATAAGGTGATCGCCAGCCACTGGCCCTAAGCTTCACTAAAAGACCCAGACTTTAGATAAAGCTGGGGCCGCAGCCTGCTCAGTTTCCTAATGAAATGAATTGAAAAGAGTCTGACTGAGAATCTGACTGTTTTGATGATGCAGGGAGATCATTCCACAGAACAGGGGCATGATAAAAGAAAGCTCTGTGACCCACAGACTTTTTATTCACCCTAGAGACACAAAGTAGTCCTACACCCTGAGATCGCAGAGCCCAAAGTAGTTTTATACACACACACACACACACACACACACACACACACTAAAACTTGCATATAATGGATTCAGGTGGACCCGCAAATTTTGTTTGTTATAATCGAAACCAGTTATACGTATAAAACAGACAAAATCAGTTATATGTATGTAAGGGATTAGTTACAGTTAGGAGGTGCTGAACAATCTACTGGGAATCCTGAATCGGGGCCTCCCTCATTTAATGACCGGGTCAAAACATCTGAAAAAAATAAAACGCCTGCCTTAAATATGCACCAGACATTATGTGCATTAAAAAGATTACATTTGGAAGAGTCACTTTTTTTTTTTTTTTTTTTAAGTCCACCGCAGAGTGGTATCTTAAAATCTTAAAACCCGATTTATGGTTATGCATCTCGGTAATTCCATGACTGTGCAATGACTGACGTGCGCATTAATCTTTTCAAGCATTATCACATCTTTATGCAATTTGTTGCAGGAACGTTGGCTTTTTCTAGATGAATTTGTCCCTCAACTAGTTTCTTTATACAATTAACTTCCAAACCAAAGGTAAGTTGTACAATTTCTCTCCATGGATTTTGGGTCATTTGAGCCTCTTTTTCCAACTCTGTGTTGTAAAGTTGGTCATATTTGGGGATGTTTCTTCCAAACGTATTTGATCCATGATCAACAGAAATCAGCTTACACAGTGAAAAAACTTTTTAAAAATGACGGGAGAGGAAGGAGTGAAACCAAAAGTGACAAATCACAGCCCTTTGTGAACTCTGATTCAGCAGCTGCGCTGGTTCACAGCCCCGCAGAGGGGCTGTGATCTAAAGCTCTTTGGTTCACCACACCCAGAGACACATGTGAAACTTAACACCTTATTACAGTGCAAGCAACAAGCAGCATTTTGTTAACATAGTTGGTAAAGATGAATGGTCAAAAACATTTGTAAACCTTAAAATTATGTGTGTTAGTTCTTTTCTGTTATGTATTTTGCAGCTGTGAGGAGATGAGCTCAACTTTACCCCAGCAAACGGGGGCGGGCTACCAGACTGCTACAAGGGGGGGGAGACTGACATTCAACATACAGTGTCCCAGACATGTGGCAGGTGATATCAAAGGCAAAGCAGATTTCACTTATGGGTTTGATTTATAAACAAAACTAATTTTGGATAGTTCATCAACATTAAGGTCAGCTCTGTCATTTTTACGAAGTGAAAATATCACAAATATCTTTTAGTTTCAAGTAATGCGCTAATTCTGAAGGTTTGAGCATTAAACTCACAGATGCGAAAAAGGCATTATGGGAAAATTAGCCTCCTCATCACTGGCTGGTTGGTTTATTTTTCACGAGTTCAGCTCATGAAAAATGGGAGCAAAAACAAAAATGTTGCATTTATATTTTTGTTCAACATGTGTGTGTGTGTGTGTATATATTCCTAGGCAACACGGTGGATTAGTGGTTAGCACTGTTGCCTCACAGCAAGGTGGTCACATGATCGATTCCCACCTGTGATCTTTCTGTGGAGTTTGTTCTCCCCATGTTCGTGCGGGTTCCAGCCGGGTGCTCTGGATTCCTCCCAAATACAAAGACATGCAGGTTCGGTGAACTCGAAACTTTACGTTGTCCATAGGTGTGTGTGCAGGTGTGAATGTGTTTGTTAGTCTATATGTGGCCTTGCAATAGACTGGCGTTCTGTCTAGGGTGTACCCCAACTCACGCCCTATGACTGCAGGGATTGGGTCCAACCCCCCGCAACCCGATCTTGGATGAGCAGTTTGAGTGTGTGCATATATATATATATATATATATATATATATAAAATATGCGCGCACACACACATCCCTGTCACACCAGCTCTTTATATATTTCACCTGCGAGTTCTCACAAAAGCTGCTGTAAATCATTTCTAACGCAAAAACATGAGTATCATCAGCAAACAAACACTTTACATATATTATTTACGCATATGACGAACGCTATAGACCCAACAGAGATATGTATAAATGTGGGGAAAACAACAATAAACTAACCCGCTTTGTCATCAGACTTCTCAAAAGCTTCCAGTCGTCTTCTTAGTTGCTTGTTCTCGTTTGTTAAGCGACGAATTTCCTCCTCATATTCGGCTGTTGTTCTCTCAAACAGCTCAAATATCTCTTCTTCATCTGCAGGTAGACGATGCTTCAGTAAGGCTCTTAGAATTTGGACTTCAGACATTTTCACACAAAGACACAAACTGTTTCTACACACAAAAGGCCCAATTAGCAGGCTAAGCTAACTCCACGAGCTTCGCTAGCTAATGGCGAAGAAGTCAAGACCACACGAAATGTTACGAAAACAAAGAACAAAATTGAGCTTAAATCCTGGTGCAAGTTCAGCCAAACATAACCTCACGGTTTATTCCAGATGGATATTAAATTTGTGCAGAGAAAATCTACTGCAAACTGCAAAGTACACTTCGGGACTTGACATCCCATGATGCTTCACTGCTAAAAGCGCGAGAGTTCCGCGAGCTTTCCTTTTAATGTCCTCTACTGCCACCTGGCGGATCGGAATCCACCTTTGGAATCCTGTGTTTTCCCAGAATCTGAAAATGACCTGGACAAAGCTGGGCAGGTATGTGAGATGATTGTTTGGTTTACGGTAAAGACACCAAGTTTTGTACGGACAATTTTGTATTGTATAAAAAAATAAATCGGATATAGCAAGGTCTTGTTTTTAAATCATTGTACCAGTAATTGTGTTTGGAATGGATAAAAAAAAAAATTTCATCTGTCATTTTCTTGGTTTACTTACAGGCTGATTCCATTCCAAGCACAATTACATAAAAAGGCAGTGGTGAAATTGGTATAACTTCAAATTTTTTAAATTATATATCAAACTATGCCTGTGCAAAATTTGTTGCCTTTACCTAAAAACACACAATTAGTGATCATTTACCCATAACAGCCCTGCTGCAGTTCTTCCTTTGACTTCTTACACAATGGTAGGTGTATTGTCAAGACCTTCTAAAAAAATAACTTGTTTCAGCCATTTATCAAAGTGGCTTATCACTTTGATGACAATGAGCTTCCTGGAAATCGGTGGTGCTGCTTATCTACATTGGCTACAATGGTCACAGCTATTGCTTCCTCATCCATTTGAAGTAAAACAACAACAAGTCTCAAAACCCATTTCATGCAGTAAAATCTCCTGTGCATAAACAGGATTGATTGCGTGAATGTGCATCAGTCAGAACAACAAAGCCACTGCTGACCTTGTGAGACTCCAGTACTGTTCCAACCCGAAACCTAACAAAACCTGACAGAAAAATGATACAAGTGCAGTTTGTGTCAAGTCACACTGTATTAGTAATTTTTTAAAAAATCACAAAACATGTTTTCACATAAACAGATGGTCAAAATATGAAGTACATCACTGATAGAAAAAATATATATATATATAAATAAGTCACACTGAACATGTGACGCCTTAATTTAAATAGCTGTTTCACATTTAAAGTAAGATTTGTTTCAGTGCCGTTTTATTAAATACAGAAAATATTTATACTGGCTACTGCTGTGACACCTTAAACACCCAACATTGTGTATGCTATTGTACTAGTTTAACAAGGTTGACCTCTGCAAGCTAATGAAAACATTTCAGCTGAGAAAAATCAAATGCACTACTAAACAAATTATTCACTTACAAACACTACACAATAAAAATGGTTATCCACCTGTGGCCTGCTGAACTCTTTCTTCTTTTGAATTCATCAATGCTCATTCTGCAGCCTTCTTCCGCAGTTTGAGTTTTTAGCTGGTCTATATGCTTATACTGTACAGCTATTTAGCCAAAGGCCAGTGTTAGTGTTCTGAAGTAATACTTGACCATTTAAAATTGTTTCTGTCCCAAGCAAAAAAAAACAACAAAAAAAAAAACATCTATAGAGCACTGATTTAAAAAAGAAGAAAAAAAAAAAACCCAGGCTACTCATCAAACTGTGCTCAGAAAAGGTTCTAAATCAGAGGTTTTCAACTCATTCCAGAAAGGGCTGAGAGGATGGTTTTCTTTGCAACCACCTGGTGATTTCACTGATCAACTAATTCCATCTGCTCAAAGTGACGTTAATCAGTGAAACCAGCTGGTGGACAGGATGGCTGCAAAGAAAACCAGTCTCAGCCCTTTCTGGAATGAGTTGAAGACCTCAGTTCTAAATGCAAAATTTAATGTGTGTAAGTAAAAAACAAAAACAAACAAAAAACAATAATCCATATCCGTTAATATGCATATCAGTATCAACTGCTGTCAGTCCTACACATTCTAAAAACACCATGCTTGTGCACATTCATGGCCATTTGCATTCAGAAACACCCTCAATTAACCATAGGGTAACAAAACATCCCTTTGTAGTTTGTGTTCCTCACCAGAGTAATGGCTAAAAGATCAAAGAAAATCTGTTTTTCTGAAACAAAGACCAAAGTGGTTGTGTGTGTGGGCACAGGAGAGAGACAAAAACTGTAATTAAAAAAAGAAGAAAATAAAGGAACCCCACCATGGATAAAGAACTGTTATCATGTTGCTGCTTAATGTGCAAACAGCAAAACCACTTATGGGTATAATTCTATCAAGGTTTAAGCTTTATCACAGTCATCACAACATCTAGCATAAACCTTTCCCATTAACAGACAATAATTTATCATTATACTGTAGTTGTCCCAGAATCCCAGAAGAACAGACAGGGGTTTGCTCCCAGGAGAAAACAAAAACAAAAAAGCAAACAAAACAAAAACAGAGACATTATTTTAAAAATCAATGTTTGAAGGTTTTGAACGTGGTAAATTTTATATGTAGCATTTAGTGTCAGTGCTAAGCCTGCCTTTTGGCAGACCAATTCATGGAAATCCGTCATAGTGACAGAGAATTTTAATCCCTGAAAATGTGCGAACCTTATACCTTCATGCAAAACATTTCCAGTTGCAATTCCTACACCAAGGGGGCCATAAAAATGTTATTACAAGTACAGTAATTGTTCAATTATTATACAGCATAAATCCTTGTAAGTATACACATAATTTACAAATTATTACCAATTAACTAATAACAGCTGACTTGGTAAACAGCTGTACAAAAAACATGTTATAAATCACATAAAATTCATGGGGTAATGTTAATTGTACTTTTGTGACAAGCAAATATACTCTCAGTGTCATAAGGTACAACTATGCAACTGACTATTAAAGCAAATATCTAAGAGCCAATCACATAGACACCTAATACACTTAAGCGTGTAGACATGGTTTAGAGGAAGTTGGAAGAAGAAGACAAGAGACTTAAGTGACTTTGAAGGTAGTATGGTTGTTGGCAGCAGACATGCTGGTTGAGTATTACACAAAATGTCGTCTCCAAGGTCTACAGTGAACCTTGAAGCAGGTGGGCTACAGCGGCAGAAGATGACAATGGGTGCCACGTCCTGTTAGCTAAGCACAGAAAACAGACTACAACAGGCATCAGGTCATCAAAATTGGACAATGAAAGATTGCTGATACATCTCAACTTCTGCTGAAACATTCATGTGGTTGGGTCAGAATTCCACATAAAACACAAAAGTATGAATCCATCCCGCCTTGTATTAAGAATTCAGGTTGTCTGTGGTGTAATAATGCAGCAACTGCATGATTCCATCATGTCAATATGTTGAATCCGTACCATGAAGGCAGTCAAAGAAGTTGTGAAGGAAGGTGGGGGACTAGCAAGGTGCATAAAATGAGGTTGTGGCTGAGCATTGGTCATCTCGTTTCTTAGAAGAAGGGTGGTGTTTTTACAAGTTGGTGGGGGGGGGTCTTGAGGTCTCAGTTTCTGTGTCCACTGCTGTTAATGGAAAGGAGCTGCTGTCTATTACATCACCTCTAAAGGAGGAATTAAATTGTTTCTAGTCTCAGCATGAGTTTTCATGTGTCTCTTCAGACTGCTGGTTTGAGAAAACCTTTGTCCACATTCAGAACACCTAAATGGTTGCTCTCCTGTGTGAATTCTCATGTGCTTCTTCAGATTGCCATTGTGGGCACATCTTTTCCCACATACATAGCAGCTAAATGGTTTCTCTTCTGTATGAATTCTCACGTGTGTCTTTAAACTGCTGCTTTGGCCAAATGTTTTATCACACTGGGAACAGCAAAATGGCTTCTCTTCTGTATGAATTCTCATGTGCGCCTTTAAATTGCTGATGTGGCCAAACTTTTTATCACACTCAGAGCAGCTCAGTGGTTTCTCATCTGTGTGGATTGTCATGTGTTTTTTTAGATTGCTATTGAAGTTAAACCTTTTACCACACTCTGAACAGCTAAATGGTTTTTCTTCTGTATGAATTATCATGTGCGCCTTCAGATTGCTGTTGTGGCCAAACCTCTTACCGCAATAGGTGCAGCTTAACGGTTTCTCTCCGGTGTGCATTATCATGTGCTTCTTTAGAGTGCCCTTGTGCCGAAAATTTTGACCACATTTAGGGCAGCTAAATGGTTTTTCTCCTGTATGCATCGTCATGTGGCAGTTGAGATTGGCCTTTTGGCCAAACTTTTTACCACATTCACTGCAACTAAATGGCTTCTCTCCTGTATGAATTCTCATGTGTCTCATGAGAGTGTCTCTTTTACCAAATCCTCTCTTACACTCAGAGCATGTAAACGGCTTTGTGTCAGTAATATCTCTGCTGTCAGGTGCAGATTTTGGAGAATTGAAACCTGACTGAGATTCACTGGTCTCTTTCCAATCAACATCACTGACAACAGTCTCTGCTTCAGATGGATCTGAAATCATGTCATCCACATGTAAGTATAAGTGACTGTCTGGATCCAAATTGCTTGCTGGTTCTGATTGTACACAACCCTCTAAATCATTTTCTGCTTTGCCCTGTTCGACTGAACTTCTATCTAGATGCTCTGTCTCCATATTATCCTGAGTTTGTGGTCGGCAAAGCTGTGAATGAGGTTTCACGCCATCTTCAAACTTCGCAAGGACAGGAGAGTATGTGAATTTGATGATGTCAGACTCCTCCAATTCTTGGTTGTGTTCTTGTCTGAACCACAGCTCCTCTTCTTTAACGTGAGCAAGTTCCGTGTCCTCTTGGTCCCCACTACAGCTCGACTTCTGCTGGTCAGGGGAGACTTCTTCTTTAATCACAAACAGCTCCTGCTCATCTTCTAAATATCAGCACAGACAATAAAAACAATCAAAGAAAATTAATGTATAACTCATACAGTATAGGAGGTACCTGTCAATTAGAATTTTGTAAAAGTATGCAGTTGTGGATAAAGTTCACAGAAACTGGGAAAATGAAAGAAGACAGCGATGGCATGCAGCTGACTCAACTAAACAAACTTCTAGAAATGAACTGTTTTTTATGAACATTTAGAGCTTTATTTTCGAACTTTTGAAGATTTTTCTGAATATTCTGTACTGTCCCCCCCCACACTTTTCTCTCTTTCCTTTTTTGTTGTGCAGTATTGTCCTAGTCTGTAATTGACAGACTGACAAGTGTGGATAAAAGTATACATGCACTCAGCATGGATATTAATGTCATGGCAATATTGGGTGTTTCAATATTGCTTTGAACAGATTTTTTTTTCTTTTCCTGGAACAGAATGCATTTTGGTGGCCAAGTGGTTATTGCATTTGGTTTCAGTGTGGAAGGTTCACGGTTCAAACCCCACCCCTGCCACATTTCTCCATGTAATGTGGAGTTGCATCAAGAACGACATCCAGCATAAAACGTGTGCCAATTCAACATGCAGAGCCACCTTAAATTTGCTGTGGTGACCCCAAGTGAAACCAAGGGAGCACCTGAAGGGACTTACTTTACATACACCAAAAACAACAATTTGGTGTACGTTCTAATTTATTCATTTTTATTAAGTTGGTATTACTTAAAGTTTTTATGTATTTATTTATTTAGTTTGTTTTTTCTGGCCTGAAGGTTCATCAAGTCACCGACTAGCAATATAATTTGTGAATGAAATGAAGGTGAAACTGGCAACTAATGTGTTTGCCACATTATGGTCTTTTAAATGGATTTTTAAAGCTGTAACTGCAGACATTCCCACTGTATGAACCAAAGTGACATTTTACATTTTGATGCCTCGCTGGTGCATGTTGTGGCCCAGACAAAAACAAAAGACATGACAGAAGACACAGACAGCACAATGAATGACGACTACAAATGGTGGATCATGATGCTCCTGTTACACTGCTTGAAAGGTTTTGTATTCCTCATATTTGCAGTTTTACACAGTAAATATTCTTAAAATGGTATTCTATGCCATTTAAAATGTCTTAATTAAGAATACACCTTCCTGCTGCAATGCATTTGCACTATGTATTGTAATATGTTACCCATTCATAAACACTGATACTAAAATTTGTGAATTTATTGCAAAGAATATTGCAAAATATACCTTTGCTGTATCTGCTTCAAATTATACTGGAATATGAATTTTAGGCCATACCACCCATCATGCTGTGGACACAGGCTTTATTGTGTCATTTCATGCTGTATTTCTTGATGTGGGTCATAGAACTTCAAATGTGTGATATTTCTGACAGAGTGGGAAGCTGGTAAAAGGAATTCAACATTTCTGTTATTGTCAAACTGGAACATGTCAGGGGAAATAGAGGAGCCAGAAATTATGTTGGTTTATCAGTGTTTGTTCATTTATCCCATCATATCATTACTGCGATACTGAACAGTGATATTGCACATCGCAGGGTTTCCTCATAGGACCGGCCGACTCTAAGCCAGATCTGTTTCTGGAGGACAAATCCCTTGCTAGCCTCTATATTGTTTCTCAGAACTCGATATGATACACATCATCGGACAGCCAACACTTCATACGTATCATGACACTGGTACATTTATGTGCTTAATAGTGCTTATATAAATTTTATATAAATACATGTAGTGCTGGGCGGTATGACCAAAAATTATATCACGGTATTTTTCTAAATTATATCGGTTTCACGGTATTTGACAGCATTTTTTTCTTTTCAAGCACAACTGGGTGTTTGCCTTATTTTGTAATGATTTAGAGAATAACTACTGCAATAAAATGGCTTGGAATGGCGTATTCTACTGTTATGAGGAGTGAATGGGTGATTCTTTAACTACGGGCACTATTGGCCTTGTAAATGTAATTTCCACCACACCATTGCCTTACAATATAAAGCGCCTTGGGGCAACTGTTTGTTGTGATTTGGCGCTATATACATGTGCTCTGACATCACTGTTTATTTCCATAGAAACTACCCAAACAATCTTTCATACAAACTGTTTAAAGGGACATTACAGTGTTGTGGTGGAAATTACGGCAATAGTGTGGGACAACTACATTTTGTTTAAAAAAAATCACAACAGTTGTATGACATTGAATACCCCAATTATGTTTTATTTTACTGATATTTTATTCAGAGATATTTTAAAACATTAGAAAAATGTTTCCTTACCATTCATTTTTATCATTGAAGATTAAAAGTCTGGGTGTGGGACAAGCACAAAACGGCAATATTTGCATATAATGATGCTGAAAAAAAGGTGAAAAAGTCATCATAGACTACAAGAACAAATTTCTTAGCACACTTTCATTGTAAAGATAACTATAAAAGTGTGAATTTCCCCTTTTTCTATTTTTCATACAATATGATCAAAGGACATAAGTGCCCATAGTCTAAGAATCACCCGAATATTGTAGAAAAATGAATGTCCACACTAGTATTAATGAAGAGGAATCAGAATGCTTGATTGTTGTAGTCAAAATACAGACCTTTTTATTATACAATTTTTCCAACTTAAACATCTTTTGTAAACTATGTAAACTATATGAATCATGTAACTCCAAAGTAAAATTAGTAACTCCAAAGTAACTGAAGTAAAACTTCTTTATTCCCTGAACATTCAGTAAGGAATCATCCATAAATAAATAAATAAACAGAAAAGGTGTGCAGCTTGCTTTAACTTTACCTGCAGACAAGGAGGACGAAGCTCGTAGTTTACGGGTGATTCTTAGACTACGGGCACTTATTATGTCCTTTGATCATATTGTATGAAAAACAGAAAAAAGGGGAAATTTCACACTTTTATAGTTATCTTTACAATGAAAGTGTGTTAAGAAATTTGTTCTAGTAGTCTATGATGACTTTTTCACCTTTTTTTCAGCATCATTATATGCAAATATTGCCGTTTTGTGCTTGTCCCACACCCAGACTTTTGATCTTCAATGATAAAAATGAATGGTAAAGAAACGTTTTTTTCTAATGTTTTAAAATATCTCTGAATAAATATCAGTAAAATAATCAAAACATAATTGGGGTATTCAATGTCATACAACTGTTGTGATTTTTTTAAACAAAATGTAGTTGTCCCACACTATTGCCGTAATTTCCACCACAACACTGTAATGTCCCTTTAAACAGTTTGTATGAAAGATTGTTTGGGTAGTTTCTATGGAGATAAACAGTGACATCAGAGCACATGTATATAGCGCCAAATCACAACAAACAGTTGCCCCAAGGCGCTTTATATTGTAAGGCAATGGTGTGGTGGAAATTACATTTACAAGGCCAATAGTGCCCGTAGTTAAAGAATCACCCTTACATTCCTGATATTCCAGGACATGTTTGCAGCTGAGGTGGTGGAGTAAATTGCTCGTGTTTCCTTCCTGCTGCTACAACTTTAGCGCAACAGCATTTGCATAGTATTGTAGTTTGGTCGACGTCGGACTTTTTAAACCCAAAGTACTTCCAAACAACGGACACAGCTCCTCGTTTCCTTACAAGTTCTTCCGTTTCAGTTTCACGTTCTGGTTGTTCAGTTTCAGAACGTTCCCCCTGTTTTGCCATTATGCTCACTGCTAAACATCCGTAAAACAGACGACGCTGTTTTAAAGTACTTGGAGCTGCTGCACAAAACAACAGAATAACGGCTCACCACATCCAGCGCTGATATATGGAAAATATGTGGAAGAAATTACTGTTACATGTACCGAATGTCTCATACCGTTGCTTCAACACTTGTAACCCAGTGTAGACCAATATTCCCTGCATGTTTGTTTTCATGTCTACCTGCTCTACTCACAATGAACATTTAACTCTGGTGTTTCTCAGCTTCTCTCTGGCTGAGCACACCTATCAAAATTTACTAGCTGTGAGTGAAGCAGGTCGATTGAAAAAATGTTCAGGGCAGGTGAGTAGAAGAATAGAATAAAGTTTATTTGCCATTTGTGCAAGTGCATTTAAGCACACTGGAATTCTTGTGTGTTTTTCTGATTTGCAAATATTCTTAAAAATAACTTGGCAAATATATAAAACAAAATAGTGGAAACAACATAGAAAAACACAAGGGGAGAATTAAAAACAACATACATTGTATAGAGATATATGTACAGGCCAACACTGTAAAGTGAAAAGTTAAAAAGAGCAGCTAGTACTTTGTGAGGCTACATATTGCAGTTTCACCCATCATCAATTACTGCACATGTTTTGTTAAGTATTGCATTTATAGTGTATGAGATATATTTCACATATTCAGTGATGCCGGTAACGCGTAACTCTAATCTGACCTCTTTTTTCAGTAAGGAGTAATCTAATGCATTAATCTTCATAAATCAGTAATCAGATTAAAGTTACTTCTCCAAGTCACTGCACATTACTATTATTTTTGTATTGTAGGTCAATCACAGTATTAAAACTGCCCCATGAGCAGGGGGAGGTTGGGGTTCAGCTGAACTGCCCACTTCACCCACTTTCATGGAGCTGCGAGCTGTTCATCTGTTATTTTGTGCAGCAGCTCCGAGTTGAAAAACACAATTGTCTCTCTCTCGAAGCGCGGTGACGGTAGCACATGTGCACTCAGCTTTACGAAGACATTTTTACTTTTTTTTTTTTTAAACTCTGTGTTACTCTGTGTATCCTCACTAAAAACTGTTGATCTGTGACGTGTTAACAACAAATACCAACACTCTTTTTCCACCAAAATGTAACTAATGTCTCTTCTGAGGGCAACATGACATAAAAAATGCTGATAAAACTTTCTTACCCGTCAATCTGGTTGTGTTTTCTTCATAAATACACGTTATCCATACTTTGTGCTCAGATGGCAAACTAAGGGCGAATCCAGGTGGAAAGAGACCGTGGAGGAGGAGAGGGCGGGGTCCCCCACAACACCCCTAGATTAAAGGTCCACTTTTTAAGACATTTTTTCATACTACGACTGTAAGTAAGTCCCTTCGGCTGCTCCCTTGTTTGCACTTGGGGTCGCCACAGCAAATCCAAGGTGGATCTGCATGTTGAATTGGCACAGGTTTTTTTACGCCGGATGCCCTTCCTGACATACTACGACTAATACTACTTATAATAAAAATAATAATTTCAACAACTAAATTGTTCAGAAAGAATTTAAATGTTAGCAAAATGTTAGAAAGAATACAACAGTTACATTTATAACCAATGTAGGTTAGAAATGGTAACTTTTACTGTTACAGTGCTGTCAATAGTTAAATGTGAGGTCAAGAAAGATGTCTTTATTTTATTTTTTATAAAACAAGTATTTATGTTCATTGAAGTCGAGATAGGGTGACTATAAAGTAAATATTGGCAAAATGGGAAACTTTTAATGTTGAGGTGGTGGGGTGTTGTTGTCAGCAGCTGCTGAAAGCAACTAATAAAGTAACTAGTAATCTAACTTAGTTACTTTTAAAACCGAGTCATCAGTACTTTTTCAAAGAGTAATCAGCAACTTGATTACTTTATCAAAGTAACCGCAGAAACACTGCACACATATTTGATGTGTTTGATTTTAATGCACACACTAGCTTTAGGTTGGAACGACATACTTCTTGCCCTTTATGATGTCCTGTGCCACTAGCCTGACAGTAGCTGTTGTGGAGACGAGCCCTGTAAGCACTAATATTCACTGCCCTGCGGTGTCTCAGCTGTACCCTGAGTCCACCCACTGAAATAGAGCATAAGCTGAGTGCTGTTTGTCCCTGATAATGCTCTGTCCTATTCTCCAGCAGCGCTGGGTGTATATTGTGCCCATAGAAGGGAGATTGAAGCCAATCACTCTCTCTGCCGTTTTAATAACCTGCTGCAGGTGCAACCCAGGAATAGATTTGGGCAGACCTGCTCCAGACCGTCACCTTGCAATGTTGTGCAAAGCAGTAGCAGCATTATATACGACCAACCAGCTGCAATGTTCTCTAAAAATCAGCGTCAATCTCTAAAGAAGCTTTTCTTGTTGCATCATGAATGACAGTGAAAGGCCATATCCATAAACACAACTTTAAGACAAGTGACTGGACGCTTGGAGTAGGACTAGGAATAATAACACACACACACACACACACACACATAATTACTCTACTTTTAACCTTGTAAATGTTGTTGTTACCGCTTTGTTATTTAGGTTTTACCATTTAGGGTTCCTGCATGTTGTCCTTCACTGTTTGGCTGATGTGTGTGTCTCTCTGAGTGCTCATCAAAGACTCCAAACAGATTACAATGTGCGTCTCATTAGAGTGTGAGAATAAGATTTAAAAAGAACAAACCTGTTTCGGACTTGTAAACAGCATTCAGTAGTTTTCTTTGTCGCTCGATCTCCTCTTTTAATCGACAAAGTTCCTCCTCGTATTCTGCTATCGTTCTCTCAAACAGCTCAAATATCTCTTCTTCATCATCTGCAGGTAGTTTCTGCTTCAGTAACGCTCTCAGCATTTGGACTTTAGACATTTTTCACACAATGACACAAACTGTTTCCGCACACAAAAGGCCCAGTTAGCAAGCTAAGCTAACTCCGCTAGCGTTGCCTTGGGAACTAACGGCAAAGCGTCAGATGTCAAATAGTGATTAAAAAGGTTAACAAGTCAAAGTCCAGTTTTAATCCGGTTCCAGGTTTATCTGCGCCTACAGCGGTCTCGACGTTTCATTTCTATGAGATATTAGAGGAAGTTGAGACTCTGCTAACAAAGCTTCAACACACAACCGCCATCTTGAAAAGATGCTCCTCTTTCCGACTTTGACCTTCAAAATAAAAAACGACAAACTTGATTGAAATGATGACAGACGGCTGTTTTTGTTATTGTTGTTAAGGTCATATATGTATGCTTCCATAATACAAGGTTTGCATATAGTCTCCAAATACCAATGGAAAAATAATTGTCACTTGCCTCAAAATAGATTTTGCAGTAAAGTCAGAATCTATTAGGTCATACTGAAAATAGTGTTAAATCAATTCTCTTAGAGTTATTTGACACTGTTTTGACTGAATATCCTAGTAGAATTTGCACTGCAAAATTTATTATGCAATAATTTCTTCAAAATTTTTGGAATGTTTACACTGTTTTGAACTGTACCGGTATCAATTGGGAACTGGGCTTTCTTCCATCTAAGAAATACCGTGAAGATTCATCCCATCCTATCTATGGCTGATGCTGAGACTTTGATTCATGCTTTTATTTCTTCCAGATTGGACTATTGTAATACTCTGTTTTCTGGTACCACAGTCCAGCATCAGGGGTCTTATACTGGTTCAAAATGCTGTTGCCAGACTTCTGACACAAAGTAGATGGTTTGACCACATTACGCTGGTTCTGGCGTCCCTTCACTGGCTTCCGGTCTCTTTGAGATCAGATTTTAAAGTGTTATTATTGGCCTACAAAATTGTTCATGGTCTGGCACCCCTCTACCTGGCCGGCCTGGTTAAGCCCTATGTACCGGCTCGGGCTTTGCGTTCACAGGGTGCAGGCCTACTGTCCGTCCCAAGGATGAATAAAAAGTCAGTGTGTTACAGAAACTTTTCCCACCACGCCCCAGCTCTGTGGAATGATCTGCTTGTGCAGATCTGACAATCAGACTCTGTGGAGACTTTTAAGGTTAGATTAAAGACACACTTTTTTCCCTGTTTTATCACTAGCATTTTATACAAATGTGTGTCTTCTTTTATTCCTTTTACTTCTTTTATTCCTTTTACTTATGTTTTTAATTTTTCATTGTGTTTTTAATCTTTATTTCATTTTATTCTGCCTTTTAAATTATGTTTGTGAAGCACCTTGAGGCAACTTGTTGTGATTTGGAGCTATATAAATTAATAAATTTGATTTTTAAATTTGAAATTTGAATGACCGAGCACTAATAGTGATGACACAGAACCCTAGGAGCACAAAGCTCTCCAACAGCTATAACATAACTTCAGCATGTTGATCAGCTGTGAAAGGATGATTTTATTTATACATATATTTATTGATTTATTGCTTTTTTTTTTTTTAAAGAACTCTTAAAGTTTCAGCTACAGATTGCCAGAAGGCACATGGCAGGCTTGGCCTTAGGTGTGATCTGTTTTCTAATATTAAACTCCCTCTCTGCTCCACTCCTCCATGAAGTATTGACTTGTGGTGCAACTGACAAACAGTGCACCATCCCTTGTTTCTCCAGTAGAAGAAACTAGGGACATCTATAGAAGCCAATAAGTCAGCGTTGTCTGGGTGGCTTCCCTCAAAAGTCTCCTTCTTGCACAGTCCTTCTTTCTCATACTGTTTGTATTTTCATGTAAATAGGCTCGAAGGAACACATGTTCATGTATCCATTCTCTGACTTATTCAAAGAAAATTGGCTATAAAAGCGTGGAATTGTAATTTTTCAAACTTATATTTAGGGTTTTTTTTTTTCCTATTAACTTATGGGCTCAGAAAATGCATGGGTGATGTGCATACATGGCCATAATTCTTACATATTTTATAGGTAGAAAAGTGGTTAAATGCACTTGTTTCCAGAGTGGAAGGTTTGTGGTTCAAGGCCACCCCGCCCATTCTCCTTGTAATGTGGAGTTGCATCAGTCAGGAAACTTCTGCCAAATCAGCATGCAGGTCGACCTTGGATCTGCTGTGGCAACCTGGAATGAAACGAGAGAAGCCAAAGGGACTTACATTTTTATCCCCTGGAATTAAAGCTAAACATCTGCAGTAAAAGCACAAATTGATTTTTCAGTTTGTTAAATTGTTTGTTAGAAGCTACAAGTTCCAACTCCATGTGGTGGTGTGCAGAGGTTACAAAAAATGTGCCATTGTCAAATTACTTATGACCCAACCGCAGTCATGACTTTTGGTCACTTGTTTGCCATTAGAGTCTCACAACCACAATGAAAAAAGTTGGTTTTACATGATTTTAGATGATTTAAATATGTACATTGCCTGAACATGACAAGAATGTGTCTAATTAAACATAATTTAAATCATGCAAATCCAACTTAGACTTTTCTTTCTGGTGTAAGACTGGAAGCTCCAGGACCCTACAACTGGGAGTTTTGTTCTCTTTCAACAATATCTGCATTGAGAAAAACCTTTATCCAGCAAACTCAATGTTACATAATGCTTCCCTGGCACTTCTCAATCTCAAAGTATCTAAGGTCACAGAGATATGAGTGTCAATGCTGAGATATCCAAATATCTTAAGTTCAGCACTTTCCCCGCACACAAATAAACGTCTGATGGTTGAGTCCAGAAAGTTGCTGAGAGTATGGAGTTTGATTGAAGGGAATTACAAACTAAGACAGTGTGGCTCCTCACTCAGCTTCTCAAGTGTTACAATCAGGGTATGATTTATCAAATAAAGATCACAGTGTGATCAGCAAATGACACAGTCACTGTACTCCACATCTTTACCCATAATCCAGAACACACAGGCATTGGACAGAGTTGGATCCCGATATAGCATCCCCGAAGGATGGCATAATTTACTGGGAAGAAGTCAGAGACGGACTCAAGTCTCACTCACATCACAGTATGATGATGATAGACTAGGAAGCCTAACGTGCCTTAGGTTCTCCTCATATAGTCCTGGAACCATTCTGGTAAGTCTCCTTTGGACTTTCTCGATTGCTGTTTCCTGCTTGGCTGTAAAAGGCGTCATACTTGGCTGGAATATTCCAGATGAGGAAAAAGTAATGATTTATACAATGTAATTTAAGTTTTTTATTTATTTATTTGCCAAATTTCTTCTTCAGTATCATCACATGGAGTTTTTCCTTACCGTTGTCACCTGTGTTCTCAGGGGGTTGGTAATGGTTAGATCTTACTGGTGTGAAGCACCTCAAGGCAGCTTTGTTGTGATTTGATGCTGTATAAATAAAATAAATTGAATTTAAATAACTGAAGAAGTCTCATCCTTAAACTTAAAAGGCTTAGAAAAAAGCCCAAATAAACACAGTTTGCTGTTTTAACTGTCTCTGCTATATGACAATCAAAAACAGGTTTAGTGTCTATTGACACGTCTTTTTCACAATCAGCTGGATCGAGCTCAGCGGGATAGGGGTTTGGGTGGTTTGGTAACCAAGGCCAATAAATAAATAAATAAATAAATAAAATCCACTGAATGCTGTTCCCGAACCCTCTATTCAGCAACAAGTGACTCAAATACATTGTACCAGCCTAACATGATTCAGCAAGGTGTAACAAGGGTGTTCATGTTTGTTAGCCACAGATATTTCAAATGTTTTCTATTACTTGTCATGATAATGTCACAGCATCACACTCAAGAGTGTACAGTACAAGTTCCAATAAATAAAAAACAGGTTACAATAATAATAATAATAATAATAATAATTCAATGTATTTAATTTATTTAAATTATATTGTACCAAATCACAACAAGGCGCTTCACACAAGCAAGGTCTAACCTTACCAACTCCTAGAGCAAGCACACAGGCAACAGTGGTGAGGAAAAACTCCCTCTGTCGATACTGAGGAAGGAACCTCAAGCAGACCAGACTCAGAGGTGTGACCCACTCCTTAGGCCATTAATGTTGCCAATAATGTTGCCATTACTGTTGCCAGTAATGCCAGTAATGTTATTGTTAGAATTCTAACTAGCCATTCTAATAATAATGACTTTATTCCAGACTCAAGAGTACATAGATACATGATATGTACATAGGTCCATATCTGGGCATTACAAAATCATACAGAGAAGTTTGCATGTAACATCTGTAACTAGTGGGTCCTAATCCTGGACCTGTATTTTAAGATGGTGTCAAGAATAGCACATATGATGGGATTCACAGACTTGTCTAAACTCTGCATGAACTGATACACCAAATTCCTGATCACAGCCTGACAACACTGTATATTAAAGACTGTGTACGTTCATATTTGGGAAATCCAATGAATAATTTAAAAATGTTATGATAGAACACATACAGTTTGTTTATAGATGATTTCTTGTAGTTCCACCAAAGTTGAGCTGTGTACATAGGAGAGCAGTATGAAACAAAACAAGGTTAATTTAACATCAAGATTACACATATGAAATTTGCATAGGATCATATTCCCTTGAGTATATAGCTGCCTGCATTGTCTGGCTATATCAAGGTCATTACTGATTATGTGTCCGAGGTATCTACATGAGTCATCTTCTTTCAGTACTTCACCGTTCAGTTTAAACACTGGCATTATAATGTATCTTTTCTCTGTGGTTGTATTTTGTAGTGAAATATGCACCAAAATGCAAGAAATGGCAGCTAAAAATTAAAAATGTTCTGAGGGGCATTCGCCCTATTAAGGTTTAAAATCCTGCAAAACTTTGAAGAGGTCGCCGTGCTGTGAGATCTCAGTGACATTAAGAACTGTATTGAGACACTGATCACGCTGCACTTTAACCGCTGTGTTGTGTGCTGGGGTGTTTGGCTGGCTTGGTTTCTGTTTCTCCCACCAGGTGGTATGCATTCGGGACTGAGTGGCTGAGCATTAGGACCTCACCCTGAACACCTGAGGCTTGTTTTCACATGCAGGTCATCAGGACTCACAGCTGTGGTGTATTCTGTCTTGATCAGCGATTGCTGCATTTAAACCTTGAATGCACAGTGTGTGATTGCCAGAGACTCGACCTTGTGAGCAGACGTGTGAGATCGACGTCAGGAGAACAATCTCACCATTACGGATGCAGAGTCCGCTCCAGGTTTGACGCCACAGTCTGTGAAGGAGGATTGGGTGAGGTCTCACGCTCTTCAGCACACTTCCTGAGGTAATTTGGTTTTGGTGACTTTTTATGAAGCAATGACAGTGGATTTGGTGTCCCTCACACCTTGTGTTATTGAGCTGTCACGTTATGCTAATTGTCTAATCAGCTTCTGCTGCAGTGGAGATTTGAACTGAGTTGTTCCGTGCCTGCAGGGTGAGAAGCTGATATATATTTAAGCCAGGAAGTGTTTGCTGATTGTGTGCACCTTTTGAGCTGTGTCTCTCTGGGTGGAGAGTGTTGGACTCACCTCATGTTTTCTTTCTTCAGACTCGGTTTGTCGCGGCCACCTGGGGGTGTTGGCGGGGTCCCTGGGTCCGAACTGCTGTGGCTCCGGACCGTTTGTGCTGCTGAGAGCGCGCCGTGTTTTCACCTCACCAGACCGCGGACATTTTTGGTTGTTTATCACTGCACTTATTATGATTATTAAATTCTGTTATCGTTTGAACCATGCTCTGCTTATTTCATGCTGGGTCCTGTCAAACGCTGGGTCGGTGCTCCGACCGCGTCCGACACATAACACGCTGCACACGGACAACACCATTAACATCACAACATAAAACTATTTTTATATTGTGCCTAAAACTCTTATGACTATATTCTCTGGGTTTATAGACGTTATTGCATTTGTTTTATGTAAACATGCGAGAATCACAGTCTGTCTCTCCGTTATTTTCAGTGGGAGCAGCTGTGAGCTACAATCGCTTCCTGATCATGTCATTCTGGGGGAAAGTGAAGTTTGCTCTTTAACGTCTTGATTATTGTCCTTTACAACCAGTGTTGGGGAAAGTAACTCTGGAAAGTTACTTCATTAGTTAATCTTTACAGTTACTTCTTACATTTACTTCATTAGCAGCTGCGGACACCTTGTCGGCAGCTGCTGAATGTAATTAATAAAGTTACTCATAATCTAATTTGGTTATATTTAAGATTTAGTACTCAGAAAAGAAACTATTAGTTACTTTTCTGATTGCTCAATCTTACGAGTAACCAAGTTAGATTACTCGTTACCTTATTAGTTGCAAGTTTTCTGCAGATTCTAATAAAGTAATTGCATAAAGCTGCTAATGAAGTAACTGCATAAAGCAACTAAAATAACTTGTCAAAGTTACTTTCCACAACACTGTTTGTCCTCTTTGTTCCAGACTAATATATATAATATGTCTGAAATTCAGTTTTAGTTTATTAAATTCCACGCAGATTAAATGTAGCAGACACGGATTATTTATTGTTTTCAGGGTATAATGCAGCAGTCTCTTATTAACGTGATGAAAAGCCAAAAAATACATTTTTGTAGTATAATCATTTACAACTGACATCATGAGGATTCTCTATGTTTTGACTGCAGCGACTCCCTGGCGCGCAAGAGATTATGGGATATCTCAATATGCTAGAGGTGGGCAATACCGGGAATTTTAGTATTGATCCGATAAATACAGGCCCAGTATCGTCAATATCGATACCGATACTTTTTGATATTTAAGCTTCATGGATCCAAAAGACCTAGGATAGAATTTCACCAAACATTGTACATGACAACAAAATACTTTATCACAGTCAACATTTTTGTTTAAAAAATATCACTCAACACTGAGGTAGAGGACTGACTCGAGGAGAGCGCTGAGTGGGCGGGCCAGGCTGAGCCTACCTTCATGGCTGTTGGCTGGCGCCGCTGAGCCACGTGGTGCAACAACAAAAGACCAGAGGATGGAGGATGCGCTGCTCCGTGTTGTGTGACGCAGCGGTACTCTTACAGAGAGTAGACTTTGATGAATCTTCGTGCACAGCAGTCAGTGCGTGTTGGAGAGAAAAAAAGCTTGAGTATCGATCTTTTTACACAAGGATCGTTCAATATCAATACCAGCATTGGTATATTAGGATCAATCCGCCCACCTCTAATGAATGCCCCCAGATACCCCTAGGGAAGCACAACATATCCACCCACCCCTTTACAAAATCCTGGATCTGCCCCTGCTTAACTCCAAGCCCACTGAGCTACCAGCTCAAAAATATTTTATAATCTGTGATTTCTAAACATTATTTGCCACAAATAACTGCTTTCAAGCACTTTCAAGTGTTGCTGTAAAATTCGACACTGAAAACTGTCATCATTGGATATGTCAAACACATCCCGCTGCTGTTCTGCTGTCTAAAAACATCATAATCTTAAAGAATGATCCCCTCAGGCGGTAACCGGTCAACCCCACTGCTTCATAGAGTAAACCAGCCAATTCAAACCGACCAATCACACTGAGACGCACGGAAATCAGTTCCGCTTTGTCACGCCCATGTTTGACAACGTACCAATGGTAGGTAAGGTAGGCGGGGCCTGAAGGATTCAAACCGAACATGGCCGCGGAGAACGATGTCGATGAAAACATAGAAAGTAAAAGGTAAGAAGAACTTGATATCGGTAGATATACGTTTGTACAGTTAACTACGTTAATGGAGAAGTAGCAGAACTCAAGCAAATTAAGGTGTGATATTGTAAACTTTGTGTTAAGTGACGTGGCTGTCACCGTGTAAATTCGCTTAGCTAAAGCTAGCTCAGAACACAGCATATTTTAGATGTTTTACTTTGAGAGTAACAGAAATAAAAATAAAATCGATGATTTTTTTTGTACTAGTATTGATGGGCAATTGGAGTATTTGGATTGGAATTAATTAGCTACACCTAGTGTGTGTGTGTGTGTGTGTGTGTATATATATATATATATATATATATATATATATATATACACACACACTCAACAAAATATAAACGCAACACTTTTGGTTTTGCTCCCATTTTGTATGAGATGAACTCAAAGATCTAAAACTTTTTCCACATACACAATATCACCATTTCCCTCAAATATTGTTCACAAACCAGTCTAAATCTGTGATAGTGAGCACTTCTCCTTTGCTGAGATAATCCATCCTACCTCACAGGTGTGCCATATCAAGATGCTGATTAGACACCATGATTAGTGCACAGGTGTGCCTTAGACTGCCCACAATAAAAGGCCACTCTGAAATGTGCAGTTTTGTTTTATTGGGGGGGATACCAGTCAGTATCTGGTGTGACCACCATTTGCCTCATGCAGTGCAACACATCTCCTTCGCATAGAGTTGATCAGGTTGTCAATTGTGGCCTGTGGAATGTTGGTCCACTCCTCTTCAATGGCTGTGCGAAGTTGCTGGATATTGGCAGGAACTGGTACACGCTGTCGTATACGCCGGTCCAGAGCATCCCAAACATGCTCAATGGGTGACATGTCCGGTGAGTATGCCGGCCATGCAAGAACTGGGACATTTTCAGCTTCCAAGAATTGTGTACAGATCCTTGCAACATGGGGCCGTGCATTATCCTGCTGCAACATGAGATGATGTTCTTGGATGTATGGATACAACAATGGGCCTCAGGATCTCGTCACGGTATCTCTGTGCATTCAAAATGCCAGACGCCTGCCCATACCATAACCCCACCGCCACCATGGGCCACTCGATCCACAACATTGACATCAGAAAACCGCTCACTCACACGAAGCCACACACGCTGTCTGCCATCTGCCCTGGACAGTGTGAACCGGGATTCATCCGTGAAGAGAACACCTCTCCAACGTGCCAAACGCCAGCGAATGTGAGCATTTGTCCACTCAAGTCGGTTATGACGACGAACTAGAGTCAGGTCGAGACCCCAATGAGGACGACGAGCATGCAGATGAGCTTCCCTGAGACGGTTTCTGACAGTTTGTGCAGAAATTCTTTGGTTATGCAAACCGATTGTTTCAGCAGCTGTCCGAGTGGCTGGTCTCAGACGATCTTGGAGGTGAACATGCTGGATGTGGAGGTCCTGGGCTGGTGTGGTTACACGTGGTCTGCGGTTGTGAGGCTGGTTGGATGTACTGCCAAATTCTCTGAAACGCCTTTGGAGACGGCTTATGGTAGAGAAATGAACATTCAATACACGAGCAACAGCTCTGGTTGACATTCCTGCTGTCAGCATGCCAATTGCACGCTCCCTCAAATCTTGCGACATCTGTGGCATTGTGCTATGTGATAAAACTGCACCTTTCAGAGTGGCCTTTTATTGTGGGCAGTCTAAGGCACACCTGTGCACTAATCATGGTGTCTAATCAGCATCTTGGTATGGCACACCTGTGAGGTGGGATGGATTATCTCAGCAAAGGAGAAGTGCTCACTATCACAGATTTAGACTGGTTTGTGAACAATATTTGAGGGAAATGGTGATATTGTGTATGTGGAAAAAGTTTTAGATCTTTGAGTTCATCTCATACAAAATGGGAGCAAAACCGAAAGTGTTGCGTTTATATTTTTGTTGAGTGCACATTAAACTTGTGCCAAATCATCTGCTGTGGCGACCCCGACTGAAAACCAGAGAGCAGCCTTAGGGACTTACTATCGGGTCAGTCACAATCAAGGTGTCTTAAGGTGTGTCACCTTAAGACAAAAATCAAAGTGTTTTTCTTTGAATTGTGACTCATTATGAAGACCAGTGTCTAGTGCAATATAATCCCAAGTTTTATTAATGTATATCTAGCCAATTGTTTTTTGTTTTTTTTTTGGTGACAATATTAAGACGAAGAGGCAAAGTCACATTTTGACCATCACAGACTCTACAATAGAAAGGATATCCTTAATATAAGTCATTTATTTTACTATTTACTTAAAAAAAATTGGTATGTTTTGGTTATAAGGCTTAACAAACTGTATTCTTCAATATAGATAGAGCACTTCATCATGGATACTCATAGAATCATGTAATATTTTAAAACTGTATGTCACGGACTCTACGTGTGTAGAGTCCGTGACACTGTGCTACCTATATCCTTCATCATAACAGGTATAAGACCTAATTATTTATTCCATTCAACTTATATCCTCTAATTATCCTAACATAGGACAATGAAACTACCTAAGTTACATTCACCATGCTATTATTACCTACGCCAAGGAGGTTATGTTTTCGGTTGAGTTTGTTTGTTTGTTTGTCAGCAGGATAACTCAAAAAGTTTTGAACGGATTTTGATGAAATTTTGTGGAGTGGTTGGAAATGACAAGAGGAACAAGTGATTAAATATTAGTGGTGCTCCGGATCCAGGAATTTTTTAAAGGATTCTTCACCATTGCAGGATAGAGGGAATTTTGACATTCTAGTTTCTAACTCCACAAAAACAAGGCAGAAAGGCTTGAAAAAATTAGGGTGTAACATAGTCAAATGTTCTATCAAACAACAAAATTTGGTGATAATCGGATCCGGATTCCGGATCTGGTGATCCAGAATGTGCAAAAAAAAAAATATATATAGGGAAAATAGAAAATGTGTCAGTGTGAGGTGACAAATGAAGCTAGAGATGCACAACTAACACCAAATTGTAGCTGAATCTGTACTGATTCAGTAAGGTGTCATCAGATTTGATGTAGCTTCAAATGTTATGGAGCTAGAGCCAGAAGAAAACTGCCATTACTGAAAATCGTTTTTATACAATAACTTTTCAACTAATAAAGACATAAAAGTGATTCCAAGTTCTAGTGGTATGTTTTCATGGTCAAGGATGTCAAATATAAAGGAAAGAAAAGTGTATGTATCATAGTTTTGGTTGTAACACTGAATTGTTGAAAAGATCACTGTGCCAAGGAGGGAATCTCTTTAGGGTCAGTGACCCTATGGCCTTGTTTAGAGAAGTGTTTCATAAATGTTAAAAAATTCATATATTTGCAGTTTAGTTGAATAATAAATTGAATTTTGTCATTTGTTTTTGTCTATAAGCACATGCAATATCAATATCAGTGCTCAGATGACAGTAGCTTCTGGGAAAGGTGCAAGTTGCAATAAACTGTGATGCCAGGTGCTAAGGATACATGCTATCCAGTCACAGCAGATTAAACTTTTTTTACTACTGAGCAAACATCATTATTAGACTTTTTTAGGTTCAATGATTCCATGTCGTGTAGATGTTATGGCGTCAGTGATCCCATGGCCTTGGCGGAGGTTTGCACTCTCTGAGTGTTTCTAGTTTTTAAATATAGGTATGTCACGGACTCTACAGGATTTTCTGAACATCTGAGACCATGTAGTGTGATCATCACCAAAAACAAAATATTGCTCTGGCCGCATTAAATCTTTTTATTTTTTTAGACACCCTTGAGACTTCAAATAACATTATTTAAAGACCAAAGGACGACTTTTTATTGTTTTCATTCAGCATTTCCATTCAATATTGTCTTGAAAATGAAATTTTACAATGGTGTAACTCATTTCTGTGAAACTATGTAGCTGTCTCTCGGATCACCTGAAATTGATGACATTTTCTGAAAATAGAAAACAGATATTTGTTTATATCATAGAAAAACATTTACATAAAAGACTACCACACCTTTATTGTTATACAATAAAACATGCTGCATCAATTTTAAAGTGACACAGAATAACGCCTAATTTCATTTAAAAATGCACCACGTTTCTGTTCATAACTTAAAATAAATAAATATTAGGATTAATCAAACCATTTTTTCAGCAACATGAAGTTTTTTTTCTTATTCAGATGCTGAAAGCAAAAGTACATCTTCATGACATAAGATTTAGTGTTTCTGATATGATAACATCTATATTTTGTATCTATAGCCCTGATTGTGACCGACCCATATATATATATATATATATATATATATATATATATATATATATACCTACCACACACATTTTACAGAAGTGTCACAAGAGAAACCCATTGCCTCAGTTTATTTGAGTCCAAGATGACTTTGACTCATGTTCTGTTCTAAACTCATCAGTGTGCAAAGCAAACCAAAGCAGCAGCTCTTATTTAATGAGATGGGACAAGATAATTAATGTTCCCCTTGAGAAAAAATAGAAAACTTATTGTTTGGGTGCCATTTTTTTGTCAAACCTTTAATCATACAGTACAATATACAGTGTACTTATGGTTGTTTAATGCAGCTGATGATTGTCTTTATTATTGACTGTGTTGAGAGAAAAGAGGTAAAAATAAAAGGAATTGTTCATCTCCAGAAACATCCTCATGCAGAAATTTGATTAACTGTCAATGAAAACTTTCTGTGGTGTTTATAATGCCAGAAAATTTTGACATTTTTTTTAATCTCATTCTTTGATTGAATAAAGGTAACATAATAATAGTTCTATTACTAGGATTTTTTTTATTTATTTTTTTTTTTATACAAATGGAGCCTTTATTCACTGGCATAGTAAGCGCCTGGACAGCATTCACTGACTGTGTGTGTCTGTGAGCAATGAGTAAGCCATCGCTCACTCACTGCTTATTCCTCTTATGCTGTTTCATAAAGATAGTTGATCATTTTTTATTAAAAATAGATATCATGAACGTTATCACTAGTTGCAGTTGTGGTTGAAAGTGGAATCTGAAACATTCAGTGAATATACTCAAGGCATTTTTCAGAAATATGCTGTCTGAATTTCTCATGTGTTTGTCTGATAATGTGAGAGTTAAACCAGTAAACAAGAATAAAGTCTTTTATGTTGCAGTGACCATATTTTCTCTGTCATGGGTATCTGTTACATCACACTGTATCAGTTAAAACTGAAGTACTGAAAACATGTTTTTATTTAATTGTAATTTTCCCTGTTGAGTCTGTCTGCAGTGACATTACAGAGCAATTTCAACCAAACCTGGTGGTTAAATGAACTGCTGCCTTGCAAAATGTGTAAGGTAAAAGTCAAATAAGTCATCAATTCAAATGCATTGACCATGTCTCAGGATTATCTGAAGATTTCCACTCTACTGGAACAAACAAATGTGTCAGACCTCTGCCATCGTGTCAGAAAATTAGGTGCACTGGTTATTTAAGATAAAACCATGAATTTACTTATATGCCAGTCTATAAGTGGAAATCTTTTCATAACCTTACAGAGTAACTTCTTGTCCTATCTGTTTGCACCCTTCAGAGGACAAGTGAACAGTATGGTGATCGATCGTGAGGACTCACCTACGGGATCTCATCTTGGTCGACCACCTATCATCTTTAATCCGGATTTTTTTGTGGAGAAACTTCGCCACGACAATCCAGATGTTTTTCTCGAACTGGTGTTGAGTAATGTGACTCGTCTTATCGATCTTCCCGGGACAGAATTTGCCCAACTCCTTGGAGAAGAAAGCCCCAAAACTCCAACAGGTGGAATTGGTGGAGGATTCTTTCGTTCCCTTAACTTCCTCAAACGCAAAGGTCAGAAGTGGATTAAATGACTACCATTACCAGTAATGCTTGTGTACACTGATATTTGCAAAATTTTGGAAAATCATCTAGCTTGGAGAACATCGGGTCCACATACTTGACAAGAAAGTAGATCATCAGTGTTATGGCCTAGTTAAAAAAATAATGAAGCCTAACTGCTGATTTGCATTGCATTTGTCATGAACAAGCCATTGTTTTATTTAGCACCATCCAGATTTATCTGAGTTGCCTATAGTCTCTTTGACAGGTACTGAAAATTTCATGGAAAAATTCCACACGGTTCCAGAGATATGCACAAAATTTACTCAAAAAATAGCACTTTTTTTCATCAATTTTGTGTGACATTGATATTTAGCATTATCGTTTAAAGTTGAATGTTAAAAAAATAACCTTGTATTTTGTCAATTTGTTTTGTTTGTTTGTGCTTCATACTAACCTCAGTAATACCTTTTTGTAAAGGTAGAAATGTCATTTCCTAGAAAAAAACATCATGTTTCTAAAGCAAGGTAAAACTGTCGCAAGCGTAACGCTGAGAATAAGTCCTTGATTTATTTGTGTTAAAACCTTAGCTATATCTCCTACTCTGCTTCAGTAGAATAATTATATTACTTGTTCAATAATACCAGGAACTAACGGACAGAATTTCTTTGTTTTAGGCTTCTGCAGACTAAAGAAGATACCTCCAACTGTCGTCGCCAGCATTACGCTCTAGCACATTATAGTATATATGCACTGATAATTTCTAGCAATGACTGAACCGAGACCAATAGAAATATTGAAACTTTGATATATAACCATACCTAAAATGATAACATTTCACACATACACACAAAAAAAACACTTTTAAATTTTGATGGTTATGTCACACTTTGGCTTCATTATTTTTGAACTAGGCCTTATATTTATTTAGTTTCTGAGCATACACAGGGAAATTACTTCTTTTTTTTTAAGATTCTTATCAAATAATTTTTAAATTTGATCAAACAGATTTGTTCTCTTAAATTTGAATGTTTGCTATTATTCACTGCAGATAAAGGTGCTGTGTTTGGGAGCTCGCTGTCAGAGAGCTGCATCACTCTGATCTACCAGCTCATCGTCTACCTCAGCAAGAGTGAGTTTAAATAAATGTTTAATTGTAGTAGTGTTAGTCATAGTGGCAATAGTTTTTTGTTTTTGTTTTTTTTCTTCATCCTGTTTTCTGCCAGTTTGTGTCAGTTTAAAACACCAGCTGGTGTTTTAAGGATCACTATGAGGGTCACGAGAGCATTGACACCCATCAATATGTGATGGAACATTCAAAGCTCACCTGTGCTACAATCCTCTTGCACATCTTCTGGAGATGCAACAAGATCAGCATCTGGCATTTAAAATAAATAACAGGAGAAGTGGGTGTGGCAAAAATCTATTATATCAGGTCTACAAATGTGTTGGTACTGCCTGTTGGTGATTCCACCACATCATAGAACCACCCGGAGTTCAGAGTGGCGAACACCTTGAAAAAAAATCTATTGTTCATCTCTGTCTGACAAAAGTAGCTGTCCAGTTGTTACTGTCATAGCCAGGTGTCATGTGGGCATCACCTTTACCTTGTTCAGTTGCAGACATTCTCAGCAACAAGATGACTGTGTGCTGGATTGAGTTCATGCAAACGCGCCAAGTTATCTCATCTGATGTGACATTCTCCAGGGAGGTCATGTACCAGAGATGTCAAATCAGTCTTAGTGTCTTGATCTTCATCCAGTAAATTTGCAAGGTTAGACATTCCGTATGCTCACTCAGCCTCTCAAATGCTTAAACAAGTGGGCACAACTTAGAAAAAACTAGAGCATCATCATTAACTTATATGTCAGTGAACTGTTCCACAACAGTAAGGCTGAGTCTCAATTCTACCCCTTGGCCCTTCCCCTTATCCCTTCCTCTCCGTTTTGTGCGGGCACGAGAGACAGAGGGGTGTCTCAATTCTCTTGTTGGAGCTAGGCGGAGGGCTACAAACTCCTCCAAATGGAGTGAATCTGGATGCACACTCCGTTTGGAGGGTAGGAGGAGCGTACCGCTGTCTCTGGAAAAAACAAACATGGTGCCGAAAGAACCGCAAAAATGAAGCGGCTTTCATTACAGTTTACGCTGTTTAGAAAGTTATAACTTGCCAAAAAACTTTACAGGCAGTTGTCTATGACAGCATGTATGCTACTGGATGCATGTTGCATATATTGTCGTTCTGAAGAATATCGTAACTTCGCTCGTGTGCTGAGGCGTTACAGTGCATATACACACGAACGCTACGATAAGACACTTTTACGAGGTCTATTAGAAAAGAAACCAACAGTTTTATTTTTTTAAAAACTATATGGATTTGATTCATGTTTTTACGTCAGCCAAGCTTGAACCTTCGTGCGCATGCGTGAGTTTTTCCACGCCTTTCGGTGACGTCATTCGCCTGTGAGCACGCCTTGTGGGAGGAGTGGTCCAGCCCCCTCGTCGGATTTTCATTGTCTGAGAAGTTGCTGAGAGACTGGCGCTGTGCTTCATCAAAATTTTTTCAAAAACTGTGAGGCACATCCGAGTGGACACCATTCGAGAAATTCAACTGGTTTTCGGTGAAAATTTTAACGGCTGATGAGAGATTTTGGATTGTTTCTATCGCTGTAAGGACTTCCCACGGAGCAGGACGTCGCGCAGCGCTCCGAGGCGACGTTGTCATCCTGTTTCAAGCTGAAAACCTCCAAATTTAAGCCTCTGTTGACCCAGGACGTGAGAGAACAGAGAACTTTCAGAAGAGGTCGGAATCAGCAGTTTATCCGGACATTCCACTGTTAAAGGAGATTTTTTTTAATGAAAGACGTGCGGACGGATTGGCACCTCGGTGTTGATAACCATTTGTAAAATCCAGGCGGCGTTTGATGGCTTTCAGTTGAGTGAGTATCTGAGAAATTGTTTAACAGCAGGGCATGTTCCAACTTGTCCTTAAGGCTTCCAACGGAGGTGTTTTTCCTGTGGCGGGCGCGCTGCGCCGGCTGCAAGCCGACACGCCAATCCGTCCGCACGTCTTTCATTAAAAAAGTCTCCTTTAACAGTGGAATGTATGGATAAACTGCTGATTCCGACCTCTTCTGAAAGTTCTCTGTTCTCTCACGTCCTGGGTCAACAGAGGCTTAAATTTGGAGGTTTACAGCGATAGAAACAATCCAAAATCTCTCATCAGCCGTTAAAATTTTCACCGAAAACCAGCTAAATTTCTCGAATGGTGTCCACTCGGATGTGCCTCACAGTTTTTGAAAACATTTTGAAGCACAGCGCCAGTCTCTCAGCAACTTCTCAGACAATGAAAATCTGACGAGGGGGCTGATTAGACACCATGATTAGTGCACAGGTGTGCCTTAGACTGCCCACAATAAAAGGCCACTCTGAAAGGTGCAGTTTTATCACACAGCACAATGCCACAGATGTCGCAAGATTTGAGGGAGCGTGCAGTTGGCATGCTGACAGCAGGAATGTCAACCAGAGCTGTTGCTCATGTATTGAATGTTCATTTCTCTACCATAAGCCGTCTCCAAAGGCATTTCAGAGAATTTGGCAGTACATCCAACCAGCCTCACAACCGCAGACCACGTGTAACCACACCAGCCCAGGACCTCCACATCCAGCATGTTCACCTCCAAGATCGTCTGAGACCAGCCACTCGGACAGCTGCTGAAACAATCGGTTTGCATAACCAAAGAATTTCTGCACAAACTGTGATAAACCGTCTCAGGGAAGCTCATCTGCATGCTCGTCATCCTCATCGGGGTCTCAACCTGACTCCAGTTCGTTGTTGTAACCGACTTGAGTGGGCAAATGCTCACATTCGCTGGCGTTTGGCACGTTGGAGAGGTGTTCTCTTCACGGATGAATCCCGGTTCACACTGTTCAGGGCAGATGGCAGACAGCGTGTGGCGTCGTGTGGGTGAGCGGTTTTCTGATGTCAGTGTTGTGGATCGAGTGGCCCATGGTGGCGGTGGGGTTATGGTATGGGCAGGCGTCTGTTATGGACGAAGAACACAGGTGCATTTTATTGATGGCATTTTGAATGCACAGAGATACCGTGACAAGATCCTGAGGCTCCAAGAACATCACCTCATGTTGCAGCAGGATAATGCACGGCCCCATGTTGCAAGGATCTGTACACAATTCTTGGAAGCTGAAAATGTCCCAGTTCTTACATGGCCGGCATACTCACTGGACATGTCACCCATTGAGCATGTTTGGGATGCTCTGGACCGGCGTATACCAGTTCCTGCCAATATCCAGCAACTTCGCACAGCCATTGAAGAGGAGTGGACCAACATTCCACAGGCCACAATTGACAACCTGATCAACTCTATGCGAAGGAGATGTGTTGCACTGCATGAGGCAAATGGTGGACACACCAGATACTGACTGGTATTCCCCCCCCCCCAATAAAACAAAACTGCACCTTTCAGAGTGGCCTTTTATTGTGGACAGTCTAAGGCACACCTGTGCACTAATCATGGTGTCTAATCAGCATCTTGATATGGCACACCTGTGAGGTGGGATGGATTATCTCAGCAAAGGAGAAGTGCTCACTATCACAGATTTAGACTGGTTTGTGAACAATATTTGAGGGAAATGGTGATATTGTGTATGTGGAAAAAGTTTTAGATCTTTGAGTTCATCTCATTCAAAATGGGAGCAAAACCAAAAGTGTTGCGTTTACATTTTTGTTGAGTGTATGTTCATAAATCTTTGGATAATATCAACCCCTGCTGTTGGATTTCAAGGTCTGTAACGTGTGCCTACTTTGTAAACAAACAGGAGCCCTGAACACACTCGTCTCCTAATAAGAAAATGAGAAGTTTCATCAATGGGAACGAGTTGGAAAATATATATACAGACACATGTATATGTAACACATAACCTGATGTCCTAATAGACTGATATTATTTGTCAAGGAAATTTCTAAAGGAAATAGGGCTGGAGGCAAAAAATGGGAGAAATTGACAAATATAAGGTTAACAGAACTAGATGCAGCCCATAACATACAAACAGATGCTGGTCATATAATTAGAATATCATGAAAAAGTTCATTTATTTCAGTCATTCCATTCAAGAAGTGAAACTTGTATACATTCATTGCACACACTGATATATTTCAAGTGTTTATTTAGTTTAATTACTAATCAATCAATCAATTAATGATTAATTGAGCAATACTAATTATTAATATTATTGATTAATTATTATTAGTATTAACATTAATTACTAATTAATTAATTATTAATACTATTAATTATTCTTATTATAAATTACAAATTAATTACATTAATTAACATGACATGATTGTGATGCGTCAAAGAAATCTGTGACTTCTTCTATTTCTTTGCATTTACACAGAAAGACGAGAAAATAAAGAGCAAACAGGCTACTGCAACAAGCTGCATTTTGGTTGCCATGTTACCAGTGAAGATGGCAGTTTGACACGGGCAGGGTTTTTTTTTTTTTTTTTTTTTTTCCTTCTAAGGCGGAGGAGTGTCTCAATTCATAGGGCTAGAGGCATACCCCTTCGCCTTACCCCTTGTTTTAAAGGGGTAGGGCCAAGGGGAAGGGGTACAAAAGAGAATTGAAATTGGGGTAAAAGTACCCAAGTCACTGGACTCCACAATACCAAGTCCATGATGCAATGATCAGAGTAGGAGCCAGAACACCTCGCTGATGAACTCCAGAGTTTGCTTTGCTCAGCACTCGCAGTACCTGCCAGGTCAGATTATATCAGGCAACTTATTGGGGAACCTGTGAGTTCTAAAAAGTTCCACACAGCAGAGTGATCAACAAGTATGAAGATCAACATACTGTGTGCTGCACAGAATCCCTGTATGAAGTCATGTTTGTGTTTACTGTGTACTCCAGGAGTTAAGATATGATTGACTTATTGAGCGTGAAATCCAATAATGCAGAATGATAACCTTTTGGTTTTGTTTTTATTGTTAGTTGTTGATCTCTTAATGCTCTTGTACACACAGATCTGCATGTGGAGGGTCTGTTTCGCGTGCCGGGGAACAGTGTTCGGCAGCAGGCCCTGAGGGAGCTGCTCAGCAGCGGTGCTGATGTAGACCTGGGATCTGGAGACTTTCATCCCCACGATGTAGCCACATTACTTAAGACTTTTCTGGGAGAGCTACCTGAGCCGCTGCTCACTCACAGACACTTCCACGCACACCTGAAGATCACTGGTAAGAATGCAAAAGCATGCTTCATTTATTATTTTTTGAAATGTAAAGCACTCCTTTTTTCTATAATCTAACTTTGATTTGATAAATCTGTTCTACGTCTCCCAGACATGACTGTTCTTGACGAGCACGGTAACAAGACTGCAGTACCGAATAAGGAACGTCAGATCGAGGCCCTGCAGCTTCTCCTCCTGATGCTCCCTCAGGCCAACCGCACGCTCCTCAAACTGTTGCTCGACCTGCTCTACCACACCGCCAAGCAACAGGACAAAAACAAGATGTCTGCCTACAACCTGGCCCTCATGTTTGCCCCACACGTCCTCTGGCCCAGGAATGTAAGAGTTATACCTCATGTAAAAAGCTTACATTTTGTGTGGAATTGATTGGGACTGTTGTTCTGTATGAAGGAGTATGATGCTGCAACTACCAACATTACAATTAGGCCTGAATGCTTATTTGACAAACTGTGAAATTTTATACCATACATTTGTAAAAAGGACAATCCAGTCAAAACTGTGGAGATCTATTTGTTATAAGTAATATTACATAACATGGATAAAATTGGGATACATTTTCCAACACCATTTAGTCACTACTTCACAGGCAGTACAGACAATTTTGAAAAATAACTAGGAAAGGCTGCCACTGCAAACAAAGATACTTTGGATCCTCTCAAGGTATATTTAATTTTTTCACATCTTTTAACCACTCACAATATGGTGGTGATGAGGGAGATTTCCAGGGCAGCAGAATCCTTCAGCAACCTTGCGGTCTTGATTTTAAAATTTGAAAATGAATGTGAAATAATTCTCTAACCTTTCTGCTCTTCTTTTTTTAGATGACTGCTGGGGATCTGAAAGACAATCTGAAGAAGCTAAACAACAGCATGGCCTTCCTCATCAGATATTCACAGAAAATCTTCAGGGTGCTTACTGACAACACACACACACACTGGCAGATGAGAAAACGGTGGTTCTTGTCAGTATGTTTGTTTGACATAAGTATCTGTACACAAATGCATGACTCTGTAGTCTCTTGCTGATTGATAATTGATTGTAGCAGGTTGGGCTCTATGTGGTTTGAATTTCCCAACTTTGATCGGGGCTCTGGAAAATTATTCTAATTTTTGACTTCAAAATTGTCATTCTGAGAGTACAGTACATGGTGATAATTTGAGGAAGATGGTGTTGCTTTTAAATATACCCACAATCACTAATCTGTCATACTTTTTTAATTGAAAAAAAAAATTCATATCTTCATGAGCAAAAGATTTGTTTTTCAACTCACCAGTGGGTGAAGAACGTGAAAACATCTTGCAACTCTGAAGGAGACACCACCACATAAAAGCCTCACGGGGGCCCTGTTACTAAATTTTCCGGTTCTTATCAATTCCCAAATTGGACAGGTGAGGGCAAATAATTTTTAGATAATAAATGTCTTTATTCCTTAATGGAATATCTGCATACTCACAAATTAAAATGTTTGCCGTTTACTGGCGTTTAATAACAGCATCCAATAAAAATGTGATCTCTATACATGCATAAAGGTGCTAGACATAATTTAGTGCTGCTAGTTGTTACACCAATCTCTCAGACCAAAATACCAACTTCCATTTTGCAGCTTGAAGGACTGCACGTCAGCTAAACGCCAGCTCTCAGGTGATTGTAGTCTCACTGTGTTGTTGCTCAGAGGCCTTTTTTAGCCTCGGAATGGGGATTCTTAGGGGGAGGAATGTCTGGAAAGTCACTGGTTTCCACAATTTTGAATGTACAGTGTTACTGTCACTCATTACTACAGAAATTTCACAGGACAAGACTCTCATGCGCTAAACATACACACGTGAGCAATCTGGCCATTGTAAAGAGGAACAGAAAAGCTCTGTTTACAACACACAGAAAGGGAGTGTTGCTGTATTCTCTGCATAGAACACTATTATGCCACTGCATTTTGCTGTAGAAAGTAGTTGTTGGCTGCTATATTAATGTTTAATATGCCATTTATTACACCTTTTAAAAAAACTAATAATTCTGAAGCTGAATCTACAGTACTTAATTAACTGCAGTTTTTCAGACAATATCTTAGTGTTCTGCTGTCAAACGGATACATGATTTTGTTTTGCTTACTTGTCAAGAAGGACGTCATGTTGGGTTCAGTCATGGGCGCAGCGGTTGCGAGTGGGTGTATGTATGATATCTATGTTTTTGTGGGTGACTTATGGAGCTGTACACCCCCCACTCACAGCTGCTCTAGACTGTAGACAGAACCTTCTGTTTTGTGTGTTAGTGACATGGTGCTTTGTGTTGTTCAGGCTCCAGTCTATTTGCGGGAATATGCCAGACTGCACTTTACTGGGACCAAGAGTCTGGAGACAAAGGTCAGTGTGCTGAATTCACCTCATTTTGCTAAAATGGCTTGATTGTTTCTGAAACTTCCATGTGGGCTCACCACCTGCATGGAGTCTGTAGAGGGTCTGGTGCGCTGTTCTGTTCAGTGGACAGGGGCAAATTTCCACATGGACTGACATATGGTTATGGCAATTAACTCTGGGAATGTGGAACATTACCTCTGTGGTGGGGAATGAGCCCGAGTTTATGCGGGAGGTTGGACGATACCAGCTAGAAATAGTTGGGCTCACCTCCACGCACAGCATGGGCTCTGGAACCATACTCCTGGAGATGTTCTGGACTCTCTGTTATTCTGGAGTTGTCCAGGGTGAGAGGCACTGGATGTGTGTGGGGATACTCGCATGTCCCTGGCTGAGTGCCGTTATTTTGGAATTTTCTCTGGGGTAGGAGAGGGTTGCCTCTATGCGACACAAAATCGCAGAGAGGAATTTGACTTTTTGTGCATATGCACTGAACAGCCGTTCAGACTATCTAGCCTTCCTGGAGACTCTGAGTGGGATCCTGGAAAAGGTTCCTGCTGGAGACTCCTTCGTTCTACTGGGGGACTTTAGTGCTCATGTGGGCAACAATGGAGGAACCTGGAGGGGAGTGATTGGGAGGAGCGGCCCCCTTGATCTGAATCCAAGTGGTGTTTTGTTGTTGGACGTTTGTGCTAGTCATGGATTGTCCATAACAAATTTTAACCTTTATTCAACCAGGTTAGTCCCGTTGACATTGAGAGCTCTTTTTAAAGGGAGACCTGGACAATTGTTCAAGCACAAGGGTACACGTGGTACCAGAACACCCTAGGTCAAAGGTCGATGACTGATTTTGTAAGCATGTCATCAGACCTGCGACTGTGTGTCTTTGACACTCAGGTGAAGAGAGGGGCGGGGGCTGTCAACTGATCACCACCTGCTGATGAGTAGGATTGGATGGTGGGATAAGCGACCTGGAAGACCTAAACATGTTGTGAGGGTTTTCTGGGAACGTTTCGTGGAAGAGCCTGCCCGGATCACTTTCAACTCCCAACTCCTTCCAGGGAGACATGGAGACAGAGTGGTCCACGCTCAAGGCCCCATTGCTGAGGTGGCTGCTTTGAGCTGTGGCCAGAAGGTGGCCGGTGCTTGTTGTGGCGGCAACCCAAGAACCTGCTGGTGGACTTCAGTGGTAAGGGAAGCCATCAGGCTGAAGAAGTGGACGAGATTCGTCCTGAGTTGCTGAAGTCTCTGGATGTTGTTGGGCTTTCATGGCCAAAACGCTTATTCAACATTGCATGGAAGTTGGGGACAGTACCCCTCTGGATTGGCAAACTGAGGTGATGGTCCTCATCTTTTAAATAGGGGGCGGGAGAGTGTGTTCTGATTATAGAGGAATCGTACTTCTCAGCCTCCCTGGGAAAGTCTATGCCAGGGTACTAGAGAGGAGACTTAGACCGTTAGTCGAACCTCATATTCAGGAGGACCAATGCGGGTTTCGTCTTGGTTGTTAACGGTGGACCAGTTCTTTACCCTCACAAGGATATTGGAGGGGTCTTGGGAGTATGACCAACCAGTCCACATGTGTTTTGCGGACTTGGAAAAGGCGTATGACCGGATCCCTCTGTGTATCCTGCAGGCGGTGCTGTAGCAGTATGGGGTACCGGATTTGCTGCAACATGCGATCCGGTCTCTATATAACCAAAGTAGGAGCTGTGTCTGCATTCTCAGCATTACATCAGACCTGTTTGCGTTGGACTCCACCAGGGCTGCCCCTTGCCACCAATCCTATTTACGATGTTCATGGACAGGATTTCAGGGTGCAGTCAGAGACTAGATGGTGTCCAGTTTGGTGACCTCACAGTTGCATCTTTGCTTTTTGCAGATGATGTGGTTCTGTTTGCTTCATCAGGCAGTGACCTCCGATACGCACTGAGCACGCTTGAGGCAGAGTGTGAAGCAACTAGAGAATTAGACCATGATCCTCTGTTGGAAAACGGTGGATTGTCCCCTCTGGCCTAGGGGAAAGTTACTGCCCCAAGTGGAGGAGTTGAAGTATCTCAGGGTCTGGTCACGAGTGGGGGTAAATTGGAGTGGGAAATCGATAGACGGATTGGGGCGGCATCTGATATTTTACGGACACTGTACTGGACTGTCATGGTGAAGAAGGAGCTGAGCCAGAAGGCAAGGCTCTCAATTTACCAATCAGCTTGCTTTCCAATTTTCACCTGTGGTCCTGAGCTTTGGGTAATGACTGAAACAATAAGATCCAGGATACAAGCTGCAGAAATGAGATTCCTCCGTCAGGTATCAGAACTTGGCAGAGCATAGGGAAGTGTGGGGGGAGCTGCTTGCAGTGCTGCCACCGTGGTCCAGACTTGGCTAAGTGGCTGAAAATAAATGCGTGTTTCTGAAAGCTGAAATGAATGTTTGAGGCAAAGAAAGTCAGCAGAGACAACTTTATTGTGCAGAATGTTTAAGTTATTTGAGGACTTGTTTCAGTCTCAGTACATAGTGAGTGTAATTTTTCCAGGATGATCTGGAGCTGCTGGTGGTAAATAGTTCTCCGACTAAGCGGATTGCATTGCCGCTAAAGAGGACTGCTGTATTGGGCCCTGGATTTCCGGAGCAGTACCAGTCACCTTCTCAACAGTACACCGAGGAAGCCCTAAAGGAGCTCTTCAGGCACGTCCACCACAACATGCCCGACTCTGCCAAGAAGAAGAAACTGATCCGACAGGTTCGCTTCAGCTCTTTGTGCCATGTTGACTTGCTACTTGACCTAAAAAGATAAATACTGTGTTGTGGTTCAAAGACTGTGTCCTGAGTGTTTGAACATTTTGATTTTTCTTTCACACTTGTAGTTAGTAAAGCAGGTGCCCTCAGGAACCCCGCCTGAAAACTACCTTGAGAAATCTCCAGTCCCCAGCAAGAAACACCCACGTTCACGCTCTTTTGGTGGCTTCATTAAGGTACGAATTTCCAAAATGTAATTCTGTGAAATCACATTGGGAATAAGAGGAGAAATGTGGGAAATTAGTCTGGTATAGTTTTGTCTTGATGGTTACATTGGAGAGGAGGGGACCACCACTGGCAAATTCCTCTGTTCTTTGAAGTTCCACCTTTTTGGTGGAATAGAAGACTTTCATTCCACTAACTTTTCTGCTCACTTGCCAGTAATCAGACGCCAGTCATTCATGTGATATTTCAATTGTGAGCTTGATTACTTCAGTTGTACCGGCCCGATTGTGACTGTATATTTTGTAAAAATCTCGTGAGTGTAATAACTTATTTTTAAACGCTCCAGTTGTCACCAAAGTTGGTGTATGTGTTAGTCATGGTGACCTGAAATAGCCTCATGATTTTGAGGTCAAAAAGTCAAAGGTAGAAATCACTAAACGATATTTGTTAAGTGTGACTTGTCAATGGTAAGGTTCTTGTTCATCCAGGGTTCCGCTGGTTAGGGAGGTGCACTTGTTATTTTGAAATTGCCAACATGTCACTATGTGACATCATACTTTTTGCTGCTCTTCAACTTGTTTATTGATTCTTTGTCTCACACAGATGAAAAGGATTTTACTGTGAAATTTGTCCCCATCCAACAGACATAACCCTTACTTTCATGACCCAAGCTTCTCTTTTTATTTATTTATTTATTTATTTTTATCTTCATTGTTTGAAACAGCGCAAAGCACGTGGTGAACAGCTGTCTGTAGAGAGACGGGTCAGACACATCTCTCCAGACGCCGTTATCACAGCAGCAAGGACACATGGGAAAGAGAACGTCATCATGCAGCAGGTGACCTTATTTATTTTGTTATTCTTGGTGTCTGCGGCGTGTAGCTGGTAGTTTCACTGTGGCTTTTGCAGAAGTGACCGACTCAAGCAGAAAAGAAGACTTGCAGATGTTTAAAGAATTCTGAACACCAAATATATATGTGTTTTCTGTTTTTATTTTGTTACTGTTCAACTGCATCAAAATAACTGGAACGTTAAGCTCGAGGTACTTCGGATCAGGTGTTTCTTTGCTCTTCCTGTTGCTTTCTCACTCATTTTGAGCTCCGCTGTATAACCCTCAGAGTGTGTGTGTGTGTGTGTGTGTGTGTGTGTGTGTGTGTGTGTGTGTGTGTGTGTGTGTGTGTGTGTGTGCTTAATCACAAACTAGAGACATCAACTAAAAAAAATAAAAAATAAAAATCAAATGTCATTGTAGCACTGCTGGCTAAATTTAGTAGATAAATTAAAATAGGCTTTGAAAATTATTCTAATTTGTTTTGTATGTTCAGCCTTTGTTTTGGTAACTTTAAAGCCAAGGTGCACCAGACAAAAAAAAAAAAAAAATGTAGCTGCAGTGCTAATAGGTCAATTAAATGCTGATCCATCAACTAGTCAGCTGCATTTTTTTCTTCTCCTTTCTTCTCCCAGTTTTATGTTGTTTTGCCTCACTGTTTCTTAAGATGATGGAAGCAAGACTTCAACACTATGATGCAATGATGAAATATTCTTAATGAACTTTTTTGCTTTTGCTCCTTTTCCCACCAATAAGATAACTGAAGCTTTGTGTGTTTGTACATATGTGCAGGTCAACAGTCCATTAAATGGACCAGTTTTGGGGAAGGCCGGCCTGGTTGTAAAAAACACAGACTGGAATTTCAATCAAAACAAGCCTTTGAAGGTCTCCAAGGTAACGTGAGATTTGACAGTGGATTACTGAAGAGCTGGTGTTGAATTGTTACACTACTTGTTGTTGTTGTTTTTTAAAGGTACGTCTGACATTAATGGCACATTAATCAAACTTCTCTCCAACTTTGAATGCTGTGTCTCCGATTTTTTTTTTTTTTTTTTACCTTTTTCATAAACATGTAAAAAAGAATCAGAGATGTCTGAACTGTAGTTATACTTCCTAACTGTTACACTACAGAATTCAGCGACAATGACTTCAGTGCAGTTACCATAGCTACTCTTTGGAAAAAATGTTTTTAATTTAGTGTCAAGTTAAGCAAATGTATATTCAGAGCTTCACTTTTTCCACATGTTATTCCAAAATCTATGAACTTAATTTTTTTTCCCCTCAAAATTTTACACTGAATGAAAAGTTGGTTTTTGTTGTTGTTGTTTGTTTTTTGAGATTTTAGCAAATTTTACACACACATATATAAATGCAAAACAAAAATCACGTGTACATTAGTATTCACAGCCTTTGCCATGAAGCACAAAATTGAGCTCAGGTGCCTCCTGTTTCCACTGATCATCCTTGAGATGCTTCTACAACTTAATTGGAGTCCACCTGTGGTAAATTCATTTGATTGAACATGATTTGGAAAGACACACACCTGTCCACATATAAGGTCCCACAGATGGCAGTCGGAGCACAAACCAAGCATGAAGTCAAAGGAATTGTCTGTAGACCTCTGAGACTGGATTGTCTCAAGGCACAAATCTGGGGAAGGGGACAGAAACATTTCTGCTGCTTTCAAGGTCCCAATATGCACAGTGGCCTCCATCATCTGTAAATGGAAGAAGTTTGGATCCACCAGGACTCTTCCTAGAGCTGGCCGCCCGTCAAAACTGAGCGATCGGGGGGAAAGGGCCTTAGTCAGGGAGGTGACCAAGAACCCGATGGTCACTCTTTCAGAGCTCCAGCATTCCTCTGTGGAGAGAGAAGAACCTTCAAGAAGAACAACCATCTCTGCAGCAATCCACCAATCAGACATGTATGGTAGAGTGGCCAGATGGAAGCCACTCCTTAGAAAAAGGCACATGGCAGCCCACCTGGAGTTTGACAAAAGGCACCTGAAGGACTCTCAGACCATGAGAAACAAAAATCTCTGGTCTGATAAGACAAAGACTGAACTCTTTGGTGTCATGTTTGGAGGAAACCAGGCAGCATCACTACAGTGAAGCATGGTGGTGGCAGCATCATGCTGTGGGGATGTTTTTCAGCAGTAGGAACTGGGAGACTAGTCAGGATTGAGGGAAAGATGAATGCAGCAATGTACAGAGACATCCTGCATGAAAACCTGCTCCAGAGTGCTCTTGACCTCAGACTGGGGCGACGGTTCATCTTTCAGCAGGACAGTGACCTTAAACACACAGCCAAGATATCAAAGGAGTGGCTTCAGGACAACTCTGTGAATGTCCTTGAGTGGCCCTGCCAGAGCCCAGACCTGAATCTGATCGAACATCTCTGGAGAGATCTGAAAATGGCTGTGCACTGACGCTCCACATCCAACCTGATGGAGCTTGAGAGGTGCTGCAAAGAGGAATGGACCAAACTGCCCAAAGATAGGTGCACCAAGCTTGTGGCATCATATTCAAGAAGACTTGAGGCTGTAATTGCTGCCAAAGGTGCATCAACAAAGTATTGAGCAAAGGGTGTGAATACTTACATGTGATTTCTTAGTTTTTTGTTGTTTTTTTTTAAGAAATTTGCAAAAAAAAAAACAGTTCATAATGTCATTATGGGGTGTTGAGTAAAATTCTGAGGGGAAAAAAATTAATTCCATTTTGGAATAAGGCTGTAACATAAAATGTGGAAAAAGTGAAGTACAGTGAACACTTTCTGGATTCACTGTACTTAGTATTACACGGTCAGATATCAACATCAGCCGACTCAAGGATATTATAGGATGCTTTCATTATTTACATGACACTGTCAAAACTGTTTTCTGTCCTAACTGGGGGGAAAAAAAACATTTTTTTTTTTCTATTTGCTTTTCAGAAGGACTTGTCCTCTGTACCCAGGATGCCTTTCTCTCCTACTCAGGAGATCTCTGTATAGAACTCGACTCCACCACGTCTTGGACAGGCTTCGGGCAGTATTATTAATATACTTTTTCTCGTATGTATGATCATCGTGTTTTCACCATATTCTGTTTAAGTGTTAGGATTGTAGCAGCTTTTGCCTGAGTCACGACGTCCAAACCAAAGTGAAGATCTCCGATTTCAGCTTTTATTTAGCTACTTAATAAAAGCTTTCACTAAATTAGGAGCATCTAATTTGGATGAAATTTGTATCATTCAAAACACACTTTAATCAGTATGTGATATTTTGATGATGCTTAAAAACACAGTAAATGCTGCTGTTTATTTTTTTTTAATCTTTTAATTCCTACCTCTTTCAGTCATTTAACACATTTGAATTTCTTTTGTTTTAACTTGACAGAATCTAGTTTTACCACATCTTTGAACAACAGAAAACTAGTTGCTGTTGAACACAATTTACAGACTTTATCAAAAAATAAATAACTAAATACATGTTAAAAAATTAAAATCAACAGTAACTGCAATAATGTAGAATTATGACTGGTGTTGCTGACTGAACAGTCCCCAACTGCCTTCACTGCATGCGTCATTTCAGACCACAGCAGCACGTCTGAGTCTGACTCTCTACACCCAAAGGGAATAATCTGGTTATTAACCATCACATCACACAGTAAAACCTCTTAAATCATTCTGAAGTCAGTTTTAAGCAGAAACTAGGCCGTTTTAAGCAGAAACAAGGCAATAATTGGTGAGTCGCTACTGAAATGACAGAGGCGCAGCAGCATGTCAGTCAGTCGTGCTGCTGTTGCGCTCTGATTGGTCCTGCGTCTTTTATTATGAAATAATGCTGAATTTATGTGGAATTGATTCTTGTACAAAAGCTTCAGATACTTATTGCTGAGATACATGATGACTGGAGTGCAGTTCGAACCAGAAATGAGGTGATAATTAGTGAATTGATGTTGATGCTCAGAAATGATGGGTGGACCGAATATTTATTTTATATATATATATAACCAGCATTTGAAAAGTCATTAACCATTTAAAATTTTACATTGATGCCACATAATGCCCATATAATTTTTTATTTTTTTTATTTTTTTTTTTCCTCCAGGATTATTGGGTTTTTTGTTTTTTTTTGAGATTGTAAAATTTACTTTCAGTTGTCTGATTTGTTGAAGTCTATTTCATCTTCATCACTCTCTCAGTTGTATGTCGTAGTAATGATTTCTGTCACAATGAATTGACTTTTTAAAACTAACAAAACAATCTTCTCCTGGAATATCAGGGATTACTGACGACCACCCATCTGCATTATTTGATCATCTGGAAGATATTATTGCCTGTATTCAGGCTTCCTGTTTGGGCAGGACTTGTTAATTGATATCTGGTTTAGAAATGGTTGAGAGGAGGATTTTTGCTCTGGTTTGACTTGACTGACTCTGGCCTGTTTCTATTTAACACTTAAAAGGGTTTTATTAGCTACTGTATCAGAATCTATGACCACTAACTCGCTGAGTCTGTAGCTTTACAGCATAGAATACATGTTGTACACTACGATTTTACTTTGTTTAAAAAAACTGGGAAGCGCGCACCCCCCCCCCCCCCCCCCCCGGTACGACGTTACAACTCTTGAATTACTGGAAAGATTTAATTTAAAGGAAGAAACATTTTAAATGACCCTTTTATATATTGATTATAAATTTGATACTTTCCAAAAAACAGTCTTGGGAGTTAAATTTTTATTTTTCTTCAAACAGGTGATGGCAGATGAATTAGTTACACTATAATGACGATGGTTGAGGTTGTTCACTTTGCTGAGGGTTTAACTGAAAGTCAGAAGAGTGAGTTTGAGGCACTGATCCGTTTGTCCAGCTTCACTTACTGTTTGGACAGATTGATACTTGCTGAAATGTAAGTAGTGAGCGACCGACATGCTGATGACAGTTCACTACGTTCAGACTGAGAACAAAAGGTGGTGCTTTCCCCTGGAGGTCAGAGGTCAGCTCCTCGTCCACGTGTCCATCTTACTAAGAGACATCTCAGATGGACACATTTTACTTCAGGTGTTTTGGCTCAGCAGAGCAACACTGCAGAGACCTGTTTGTTCTCAGCCTGCTGTTGGGAATCGGTGGTATTTCTGAGGGTGTTTTGTATGTTGTGATGATGGGATTTTGTTGGCACGTTGGACATTGTCAAGTTCTGGCGGTGGTATACGGTGGTTGACATCAGAAGATCTTCATTATTTTTATTTTTTATTTTTATCATGTAATGAATCTACTGTCATCTCAAAGGTGAAATATTTTGGAACAAGATGAATTCCTGTTTTCCTTTTTCTTATATTTCCTTTGACAGCTTTTTTTTTTGACAGTAACTAGTTCGTCTTTATGTACTTATATTTATTTTTGTTAATTTGGTAAGTACAGTTGACACTAAGAGCCAGCATGAAGAATTCATGTTAAAATGGTCTCCTGTGAAGGTGTGTGTGTGTAAGCTTGAGGAGTGAAAGCATGAATGTTTGAAATTTAAGTGGAGTGTGTTTGTCTCGTCACTTAAAGGGACGATCTTTACGTTTTGTACACTACAAACGTTTGTTCCACAGTGAAAACTGAAAATATGAATTTTGTGTGTTTGTTTACCAGATAACATTTTTCCCTTTTGTACGGTTTCTAAAAGCATTGCTAAGTTACTTCTAATGGCTGTTGTGTCACATTTGTTTACATTTGTATTTGTGGAGTTGACACTTTAAGCAACAGTTCCATCCTGTCTGATGTGAAGTACATCTGAAGTGAAACTCATGTTTGTCCTCAGATTCTGGTTTATCAGCCTTGCACGTTTTTATTCTTGTGAAGCTATTGTGCTTTTTTTTTTTTTTTTTTCTCTTGAAAGACTCCAATGTGTTAATGTGTGTTTTGTCTGTATGTGGCCCTGCGACAGACTGGCATCCTGTCCAGGGTGAGCCCCGCCTCACGCCCTGTTTCTGCTGTGATAGGCTCCAGCCCCCCGTGACCCTTAATTGGAGTAAGCGGGTGAAGATGAGTGAGTGAATGTGACAGTGTGTTTCTCTGTAAATTGACATTGTTGAGTCTTGTGGGCATTTTAAATGTTACTACATTTCTCCTTCACACTAAAATGGTTCACAGCACCTGATGGAGAGGTGTGGGTGTTTTTTTTTTTTTTTTTTTTGTGGGGGGTACATGTTCAAGTGTAATTTATACACATACTTTTTTCCCATTTTAATGATGGACACACCTGTTACCATTGTACTGTCTGCTATAAACTGGTCATTTTATTATTTGTGTTTTAGTGTATAATATGCCCCAAATTTGTAAATGCCATTGAACACTGTGCTTTAGACTAAAACTCTTATTTCATACTGAATTCATTTTAATATGAACTTGTTTGGATTCACCCCGGGTTACCACATGATACACAATCTGTGTGTGATGACGTCATTAAAGTGCAACTGCTTATGGCATCAGAGTGCACTATATCTTCATTATTTTTTTAATCAAACAAGGTTGCATTTTTAAAACTTATTTACAGTTTTTTGGTTACTTGCATTAATAATCCATTAGAGTTCTTTTTAAATTGATGAATTTCATCGTTTGAACATTCATTTTTGGAAAAAATGAAACGCTGGACAAAACAGTTCCTTTAAAAAAAAAAAATCTTTGTTATAATGAATCTGTGACTGCAGCGTCTTTTGAGATGGATTCATAAATTTGGTAGACATCTTGAAAGCACCAGTTGACATCAAACAATGCAGTTTTTTTTCCCTTTTGTGCCCTAGAGGGAGCTATTGTGCAGCATGGACACGAGGTTACAAAAACCAAGCTTTATTACAAAGAGCCAATCATGTAAAAATGCTTTGGTGTTTTGTACAAAAAGACAATAATCTTCATGAGCTCATGAAGCCGGTTGGATGTGCTGCCAAATTCTCTGAAGCAATGTTATAGTCTTATTGTTTTTACAGATGTTATGATGTTGACTGCTTAATAATAGTACATTTATTTGTATAGTTGTTTAAGCAGAAAAAAATTACAAGCTGCTTGGCATAAAACAGCTTGGGACTCCGAGGAGGGCGGTCGCATCTCCACTCCCCCTTATCTCTCTGCTTTTAACCTTCAAGTCCCTACTTCACCAGGCTGTGAATTCCTCAAAAACTATATTGGATTCTGGATCTATTGGACTATTATTGGATTAACCATGGAATTGATCAGCTGGTCTCTGAATGCTATTGACACCATTTTTCTACAAGAAGGTCATGACCAGGGGATCCTGCCTGCCCAGATGGAACGTATCATGCGGGCTATGTCCTCAACTCCTGGAGTTCCTGGCATGTTGCATGCTTGGCGCCTTTCTCTGTTGAGGATGTCGAGGATTTCTTCATTTTTGGTCTCATGGTAGCAGGGCTGGTGCTTTTTGTCTTATCTGCTGCCCTGATCTACCGGAAAATTGGCAAGACGGCGGCATCAAGAACCACGGGCCCTCGCTTGTCCGTCATGATTAACGAGGTTGGCAAGGCAGTGCATTCTCAGACTGCGTTGACTCTTGAACTCAGATGCAAATTGGATGACACCTTGGAGCTGATTCATGCCTTGCAGTTGAAGCTGAAGGTTTCAGAGGCCGGTGAATATTCTTAATTCATAATTGGGATTTGGCTGAGCGAGTGGAACTGTTAATAGTGTTTTTCACTGCTCGGCTGCAACACTACAGGCTATCTAGCATCAAGGTCAATTGCCCACTGTTTACCTCCAGAGGAATTTATCCAGGCTCTGTTGAGATTATTCAGTTCCATTCTTATCTCAACCCACAAGGACAATAAACTGACAGACTTACACATGGACTGAAGCATGCCCCAGCTTTCTCCTCTTACCTCCTTTCCTGCCCCTCCCTCCCTGCGGCAGGCCTCTGTCCTTCCCAAGCTGGCAGGCGGCGCGACTTGACAGTTGCAGGCGGCCTTCACCCACTGCCTCAATTCGGAAGACAGACTACTTCAGGTTCTGTGCACATAAACAATGTCAAATGTATATGTGTTGTCTTTAATTTTGATGTGTGCCATTATTACGGTAAACAAGTAATAATTGTGGATAAATTGCTGTATCTTGTCCGAGGTAATTGGAGTGTAAACGTAATTGCCCTTTTTTTTTGGGATCAATAAAGTTGTCTGAAACAGGATAAAAACAGTTCATGTCAAATAGAAATAAATTTAAATCAATAAATATGATTCAGACCAATAATAAAATAAAAGATAAATCAGATTTAAGATTCACCGGAACTTTCTAATCTAATGTCAGCAGGCAAAGTGTCCCACAGTGTCGGAGCACAGTAAACAAAGGTTCTAAAACCCGCTGACTTCTTTTTAACCCTGACACCACAGTGCAGAATTCTGAACCATCTACAGGCATCTGATTCTTTTAATTGGCAATCCAGAAAATAATACATTACCACAGTAAATTCTGGAAGACACTGGCATGAAAACTGAAGTTATTGTACTTGGCCCCACAAATCTTAGAAACATGGTGTCTAACCAGATCCTTACTCTGGATGGCATTACCCTGACCTCTAGTAATACTGTGAGAAATCTTGGAGTCATTTTTGATCAGGATATGTCATTCAAAGCGCATATTAAACAAATATGTAGGACTGCTTTTTTGCATTTACGCAATATCTCTAAAATTAGAAAGGTCTTGTCTCAGAGTGATGCTGAAAAACTAATTCATGCATTTATTTCCTCTAGGGTGGACTATTGTAATTCATTATTATCAGGTTGTTCTAAAAGTTCCCTGAAAAGCCTTCAGTTAATTCAAAATGCTGCAGCTAGAGTACTAACGGGGACTAGAAGGAGAGAGCATATCTCACCCATATTGGCCTCTCTTCATTGGCTTCCTGTTAATTCTAGAATAGAATTTAAAATTCTTCTTCTTACTTATAAGGTTTTGAATAATCAGGTCCCATCTTATCTTAGGGACCTCATATTACCATATCACCCCAATAGAGCGCTTCACTCTCAGACTGCAGGCTTACTTGTAGTTCCTAGGGTTTGTAAGAGTAGAATGGGAGGCAGAGCCTTCAGCTTTCAGGCTCCTCTCCTGTGGAACCAGCTCCCAATTCAGATCAGGGAGACAGACACCCTCTCTACTTTTAAGATTAGGCTTAAAACTTTCCTTTTTGCTAAAGCTTATAGTTAGGGCTGGATCAGGTGACCCTGAACCATCCCTTAGTTATACTGCTATAGACTTAGACTGCTGGGGGGGTTCCCATGATGCACTGTTTCTTTTTATTCACCTCTTTTTGCTCTGTATGCACCACTCTGCATTTAATCATTAGTGATTGATTTCTGCTCTCTTCCACAGCATGTCTTTTCATGATTCTCTCCCTCAGCCCCAACCAGTCCCAGCAGCAGACTGCCCCTCCCTGAGCCTGGTTCTGCTGGAGGTTTCTTCCTGTTAAAAGGGAGTTTTTCCTTCCCACTGTCGCCAAGTGCTTGCTCACAGGGGGTCGTTTTGACCGTTGGGGTTTTTCTGTAATTATTGTATGGCTTTTGCCTTACCATATAAAGCGCCTTGGGGCGACTGTTTGTTGTGATTTGGCGCTATATAAATAAAATTGATTTTGAATAAAATTTCCTGTATCTGCCATCAACAAAATACTGTACGTCTAATCATTGCAATATGTTGCAAATGAAAATGGGCTTTACTGATGACCTCAATGGGTATGTAAATCAAACAATGGATCAAAGCTCACATCAATATTCTTAACTTTCTCACTGTGATGAATCACAGTGACCCAGAGAATGTTAACTGATCATAAAGATGTTGCAGTCTGGCAGGGCCAACAACAAGACATCCAATTTTTCACTGTAACCAAGCAAGCCTTCCTTTTTGCAATCTGAGAGACATTAACTACTCAGACATACATCTGCAAATCATCAGCATAGCAGTGAAATTTAATTCCATGGTTTTATATAATACAACCAAGAGTTGCAACTTGAAGAGAGGACAGTACTGTAGTTGGAACAGAATCCTGATGTACACCATATTCTGTAGTTAAGAATTCAGATGTTACATTGCTATACTAAAGGCATTGCAGTCGGCCCAACAAGTAGGTCATGAAAACATCCATCCAGAATTCTCAGTTCTCCAACAAAATACTGTGGTCAACTGCATCAAAAGCTGTACTCAAAGCAAGCAACACCAAAACCGAATCCACATACACAGCCATCAACAAATCATTCACCACTCTAACTGCGTGTAGTCTCTGTGGAGTGATGGGAGTGATCCACACTCAGTTATTGAGTTGCATCATACCTGTCCTCTTCTTTGTTGGCTATGCTTTCATCTCTTTAACAATCCAGTTTATTGAAGAGTATAACCATCTTAAATCCTTCACATTCTCTGTGGTATTTGGTAATAAACACTTTAGCTATTTGGCAATCTGGTCACCCAGATGTTGGTTTTGATTATACATTTCAAACCTGGCAACCTGACTTGAGTGCAAGAGTTCAGGCTACTGTGTGAAGACACTGTTTAAAATTGTTACAATGTGTAACTTAAATTATGGAGCAAGACAGAAGTCAATGCACTGGAATGTGTTGAATTTTGTAGGAGGAAAGTAAAATGCATCAGTCTCAAGAGCAGTAAATTCTATTCTGCATCTATCCTTCCTGTGTTTTTAGCAAAAATCATATTACACACCTTTTCCAAAATACCTCATATAGACCACTAAATTTATTGCCAAAAATAGCCTGTCAATGCATAAAAGCAAATTTATAAATAACTAGAAACACTCGGAGAGCGCAAACCTCCGCCAAGGCCATACTGATGTCATATGGAATACTCTTGGGCAAAGAGACTTATTCCTTGTTGTTTCATGCATCTACCATCATGTTTCAGATTCAGTGGTTAACTCTCTGGGGTCCGAGGGCATTTTTTGGACAGTTCACTCACCTGGCATAAATGTTTTATTATTGCTGTTAACAGCTCTCCCTGCATCCCACAATCAAGTTTTATGTCTCTTTTTTTTCAGGATAACCTGTACTTTCAAAATATATATGCTATAGTTGTGTGTTATAAGTGTAATAAATGTTTACAATCAGAAATAAGAAAGGAAAAAGTAAAACAAAATAATTTTCCATACACATTTATTCAAAACACACAGCAAACTATAATAAACAACTGTTTTGACACTTTATAAAGGTAATTTGGGCTTTTGTGTGAAAGACTGTACAACAAAAAGGTTCAAACAATAAACACAAATGCACATTTTGAACAATATATACAAAATGGTCTATATGATTTGTCTTCATCTCAAAGCAATTTCTGTCTGCTAAAACTTTCCTTTTTGCTAAAGCTTCTAGTTAGGGCTGGATCAGGTGACCCTGAACCATCCCTTAGTTATGCTGCTATAGACTTAGACTGCTGGGGGGCTCCCATGATGCACTGAGTGTTTCTTTCTCTTTTTGCTCTGTATGCACCACTCTGCATTTAATCATTAGTGATTGATCTCTGCTCCCCTCCACAGCATGTCTTTTTCCTGGTTCTCTCCCTCAGCCCCAACCAGTCCCAGCAGAAGACTGCCCCTCCCTCAGCCTGGTTCTGCTGGAGGTTTCTTCCTGTTAAAAGGGAGTTTTTCCTTCCCACTGTCGCCACGTGCTTGCTCACACGGGGTCGTTTTGACCGTTGGGGTTTTTCCGTAATTATTGTATGGCCTTGCCTTACAATATAAAGCGCCTTGGGGCAACTGTTTGTTGTGATTTGGCACTATATAAATAAAATTGATTGATTGATTGATATTACACAAAGGTCAAAGCAACATTCACACTTCGATGCTCATTCAGTTTGAGAAGCGGCCCCTCCCCCTCACTCCATTGATATGGTAAAGAGTGCTTTACGCTGGAGTGAGAGAGCTTGCCACAGGCTTATCCAGTAACATTCACAGGAAAACTAGTCGAGCAATCCTGATACTCACACACTGTTTGAGCACGTGAGATTGTATGAGAGGCTCTCTGCTCACTTTCGCTGTGCGTGATGGCGCAGGGCGCAATGGAGCAGCCAGGTGGCTATTCAAACGGGCCAACTTGTAACACACCACTCCTAAAAACAATCTTTGGTGTGTCACGTGAGGTGAATCTGCTCTGAATGGATTTTGGAAAACCATGTGACGGTGAACCAATTCCGATTGGACACTCACATTGCTCACATCATCACACAGCTTCTATAAGGAGTACAGAGATGGTGGACCGTGGCTCGAAAGGCCACAGAGTTAACTTTTCAGCAAATAAAGAGAGTAAGTTTCTATCTCATATCATTAAAAAGTTATTTATAATTTAGTAAAGCTTGGTCTCAGCCGTCATATATGACGGCGTCGGCCCCAGAGGTTTAAACCCTTAGATCTTCAGGAAATGTATTTATAAAGAGAAACTGCATGAACTACACAAGTTTTTTTTATTATTATTATTTTCTAATAACAGGTTTATTCAATGAGGAGAACCAAATGCTAAATTATTGTTGTGTCATAACTTAATTTTTATTCAGCCTTTGTGACCCGTCTTCATGAAGTTAGATGCAAAAATGTTGAAATTGGCCCTATCCTGCAATGATAAAGAATCATTAAAATAATTATTGGATCAGGATCGTGTTCCGGATCGTTACCAAAATTTAATGACTTCTAAGTTAGGCCAAAATACACCCTGGTAAAAATTTAATTGCAATCTGTGAGGATTTTTTGAGTAATCCTGCTAACATCCAAACCAACAAACAAATGGACCCGACCAAAAACATAACCTCCTTGGTGGAGATAACAATCCAGAAACCAGTTTCTGTTCCTGTAGCTTTACATGGAAAGAAGCTGGCATTTGCCGAACACCTCCTGAACTAACCAGACACAGGGGTTGACTTTCTAAGGTCTCTCCTGTGTGTGTGTGTGTGTGTGTGTGTGTGTGTGTGTGTGTGTGTGTGTGTGTGTGTGTTGTGTGTGTGTGTGTGTGTGTGTGTGTGTGTGTGTGTGTGTGTGTGTGTGTGTGTGTGTGTGGTGTGTGTAAGCTATGGCGTTTGACACGCTATTGTACACACACACACACAAAAGGTGCATGCTGTTTTACTAAGGTGCACACCGAGGACTGCAGCTTTTCTATGTGCAAAATAACACATTGACCACGTTTCTCTTCATGAAAATATAATTTGAGATGTCTACTTGAGTGTACAAAACTTTGTGATGTGAACATAACAGGTGAGATTTGCACATAATTGGGTGTTAGCTTACTGTTTGACAGACTGCTGTTTCAGTAGCTGAGACACTGCCGCCTCCTTATAGACAGAATAAAATAATTAATTGTACATGTTGGTCATATTTAAAGAGTTAACTGTTTACATTGTGCTTGTTTCATTAAGCACAAATATCTCCATGTGCAACAGGTGGACCATAGTTCTACTATTGAACTCATCAGGTTAAAGAAAATAATTTGTTACAGAGGTGAGTACAGAGTTATGAATTTGGTTTGGGCTCAGTCTCCATTGCGACAGTGGAATAAGCAGAGACTCAAATCTTGCTGATGGAGGAGGCAGGGGGTGGAGCCCATTCCTCGCAGCTGACAGGGACCAACAGGTGGCAGGGGTGCAGGGAACGTCAGACAGAGAACTGAAAAACAGCGAGAGGTGAGTGGGACACTGAAACTTTTTCTGGGCTTGCCTGTATCCTATTGGTTTGTGGTGATGAAGATTAACGATGTTAGGATTGTTTGTGGCTGAAGTCTGTTAGCTGATTGTGACAGACTGAATCGTGTGTCCCTGGCAGAATTTGCACTACTCTGCATTTCTTTGCTTTCCTGCACTGAGCACAAAGTACTTTTTAGTGTAATAACTGATCATCACGGTCACTGCTGAACTGCAATAATTTTTATGAAAACTGGTACAAAATAATATGGTTCTCTAAAGTGAACCGTGTTTTTGTGATGCACGGAATGAAAAGAAACTCACAATCAAATGCCAATGAATTAATTTTGTATTCACCTCTTGTCATGCTTTGCCAACACAAACGCACACCCACATCTAGACGATGACGGATGTGGTCGTGTGGCATGAAGTGAACATAGAACAGTTCTCTGTGCGTTCCAAAGGCATAATGCAGCAAGGAAAAAGTGGTTCTGTTTTTGGACAGAAATTATTAAATCATATTGCATTATGTATCACTGAATCACAAAGAATTAATTTGCATGATTTACCTCTGGGCTCCGAGGGCATTTTTTTGACAGTTCACTCGCCTGGCATAAATGTTTCATTATTGCTGTTAAAAGCTCGCCCTGTATCCCACAATCAACTAGTATGTCTCTTTTTTTTTCAGGAAACCTGTACTTTCAGAAAATATATGCTATAGTTGTGTTTTATAAGTGTAATAAAGGTTACAATCAGAAATAAGAAAGGATAAAAATAAAGCAGAAATTATTTTCACACACATTTATTCAAAACAACACAGCCAAATTATAATAAACAGCTATTTTGACACTTTAAAAGGTAGTTTTGGGTCTTGTAGAAACAGAATGTACAAAATAAATGTTCTAACAATAAACACAAATGCACATTTTGAACAATATATATACAAAATGGTCTATGTGTTTTGTTTGTCTTTATGCCACATCTCAAAGCAAGTTCTGTCTGCTATTACACAAGGCTTACAATGCATGGCTGGCTCGAACGTCTGTGGAGTTAACTTTTCAGCAAAAGAAAAAGTAAAAAATTTAGTAAAAAAGAAAAATTTAGTAAAACTTGATTTCAACCGTTGTATATGATGGCGTCGGCCCCAGAGGGTTAATGTTGTCTTGCTGTGTTCCTTTTTCTTGCTGACAGACTCAGTGGTGATTTGATCTGTTGTTGGATGTAAATGATTGGTTGCTGCTAGAAAGAAGTGATTCTTTAATCTGGCCTCTTTTAATACTAAACATTTACTGATTGTAGCTCCTCATCTCTTGGACAAATGCAAATTATAATTTCTGTCTCACTGTTGTTTTATGTATCACTATTAATTCCTGTAATTGTGTTAACTGATATATATTCCTGTACAACGCAAAAATGACTCTTGGATGAACTCAATTCATTATGTGCAGGATTTCCATCTGATAAATATATGTAGCTCCAACTCAAAACACATCCATGCAAGAAAATGTAATTTAGTTGAGTTGGGACTACATATGATTAGATTAGATGGAATCCAGTCCAATGAGTCAGTTTTTTGAGTGTATCACACAAACAAATGAATTATTGGATGAACTCATTCATTATGAGCAGGATTTCCATGTAATAAATGTATGTAGTCCCAACTAAATTAAATTATCTTGCAAGGATGTGTTTTATTTGAGTTGGGCCTACATATATTTATTAGATGGAAATCCTGCCCATAATTGAATTGAGTTTATTCAATGCATCAGTTTTTTGAGTGAATGTATAAATAAATGTAATAAGCATACTTATTACATTTATGAGTTTGAATCAAGAACTTACCAAATATAAGGTTTTTTTTTTTCCTAATCGGCCACAGCAAAGCCTCAAGCATCTGTTCACCCAGAAATCATTCAGAGCGTCTGTAGTACTGCCCCCGACGTCTTCACCCACCCTGCTTCAGAATGTTATTATAGCCCCAGAACACCCCCCCCCACCCCCCCCCCCCCCCCCGAGATGTCAACATCTCGTTCCTCCCTTTGTTGCAGATTGTCACTGAATGAGTCACTCAATCCAGCAGCACAAAGGAGGGAGCCGGGCTCCACCTGTGGCCTATTTGTTTTTCCCTCACTTCTGAGGAGCGCCTGGTTAAATTAACCCGTCACACCGAGTCTGCAGGGACGAAACCAGGCGAAGTGCAATACTGACTGGTGTATGGTAATAAATAACAATGTGTGTCCACTGGCTCTTCCACTTAATTCTGGTTTCCAAAGAAAATGCAAATTTGTCAGTTCATGTCACACTTTTTGCTTCTTCTCTTGTTGTGCAGCTGCACCTGCTACTGAGACTTGTGTGAAACGGTGAGGAAAAGTTTCAAAGGTTTGAACTTTCGCCACATCCCCGATGGTTCAGATGTTTTCCTCCTCAGTAATGAGGTGATCACAGAAGCATTTCTGTGGATATTTTTTTTTTTAAAGAGGAATAACTCAGACAGTTTCCATTTGAATTCCAAAGCTTTGCCAGTGAATTTGTAACAGACTTCTGCATAAGCTTCTGTGGCAGCTCGTGCATTCTGGTTATGCCAGTGTCACAAGAATTCAATCCTACAGCCATGATTCTGCAGCCTGATGAGCTGTTGGCACTGGGCTGATTCCGCTGTATATTAGTACAACGCTGGTGAAAGTGGGAAGGGGGGACAAGAACACAATTTTTCGGTTGCACATTTTTACTGGTTTCTCCCGCACAAACTCATTTCTCCTTTGCTGTCCTGAAATTTCCCTCTGGAGCATTCCTGCTCAGATGCTTTAGTGTGATCACGATTTCCTCTTGTTTCCTCTCTCTCAATCCTGTCCATGCATCCTCAGGCTTATTTTCTTCCCCCGAGAGAGAGACTACTGTCATTGGAGGGCGGCAGCTTCTGCAATCACTGAATAGATATGAGTTCACACAGGGTGCTGCTGCGTGTGTGTGTGTGTGTGTGTGTGTGTGTGTGTGTGTGTGTGTGTGTGGGTGTGTGTGTGTGTGTGTGTGTGTGTGTGTGTGTGTGGGCGGAGCCTGTGAGCTGCTATTTGTAAAAGCTTTTGATGGATGATTGCTGTGTGAGAGGGAGTCCCCCCTCCCACCCTGGTTTTTGTAGCAGCTCACTGTTCAGTGCACAATGACTCAATGAAAAGTGGAGGGGAGAGGCGAGCGCACTGTACGTCTGCACGAGAAGCAGAGGAGAGAAAGGGGCACTACAACAGGGGACAAGAAGAAGAAGAAGGGGATACACTTAGCTTTTTTTCGTCCTCTGGTGTGAAGGGCCACTTCAGGATCAGTGGCAGCCCTGAGTGTCATTTTTGGCCACTTTTCCAGTAGGTGGTGTTGGCTGTCATTCCAGGTAGAAGAGAGGGAGGGAAAAGGAGCTGCGGGGTTGGAATCTGCAGTGTCAGGGAGAGAGTGTCTGCTGGGTCAAGATGGAATGGAGCCGGGTCAGCAGGCTGCGGGATGCTGGCAACGGTCCCTGGTTGCGCGCTCCAGGCTGGTCTGCGTGGGATGCTGATGTGGGCCGTCCTGCTGTTGGTGGCCGGAGGTGGATGCCTGCCCCTTTCCGTGCAGCTGCCTGGGGACTACAGTAGACTGTCACGGCCTGGGCATCCACACCGTACCCAAAAACATCCCCAGAGGCACAGAGAGGCTGTGAGTACGATAACACCGTGTGTATTTCTACACTCAACAAACTGCAACCTGAGGTCCATGTTAGGTTAGTTAAATAATTACACCAAACATGCACACATTTCTACTTGGCTGTATAAACTGCCAAGACAGCAATGCTTATTTATAAAAACACTTTCCTTTAACTCAGAAATGTTCTGAACTCAAAGTAGTCAGGAGCTGTGTTACGTCCACCAAAAACATGACTTAAACTTACTGACGCCATTTCAGGCTGAAACTGATCAAACTATTAAGTGCAATTAGTGTCATTTAAATCTGGGATTTCTTTGAACGTGTACAGTTGAATATGCAACAACACAAAGACCGCTGTGGGAAACGCACTGCATTCCTGAAATGATTTCAAACTGATGCAGACGCTCAAAGTGCTTTTACAAGAAAACCACCTCACATTCATCCATTCACACACCCATGTCTACATGCTTACATGCAAGGTGCTCACCTGCACACTGGCAGCAACTCGGGCATCAAGGGCCTTACTCAAGGGTACCTAAGTGGGTTTCCTGTCTGACAGAGAATCAAACCAAGCACCCTTTTGGTCACACAGCCACCTCTTGAACCTAAATAGTGAAGTTTATCACATAAAAGACATGATGATGAAATGAAGGTGAAATGTGACACATTTTACTTATTTCTATTTTTGTAATTATTAGATATTAATAGCATTCTATTATTATTGTAACACTTTACAATAAGGGTGCAGTCATTGAAATTAGTTAATAATTAACGATTTAAGTGCTGAGTTGTTTAATAATCACTTATTAATGGTGTTAAATGTCTTATTAAACACAGTTTATTCTTAATACTGTGAATGCCATTACTGCATTAATGAATGCACCCTTATTTTAAAGTCCAATATAAATAAATATATGCAGTTATGAGTAGTACAGTCTCCTTTTATAACTTCAAATAAACACATTTTATTTTCTCTCTAAAACTATTAAGATGCGTTGATAAAATGTTAGAAATTATTAAATATAAAAGACTGAACTGGGACATGGCAAAATAATCATTTTAAATTTCTTGAAGGGAATTTTGTGCATATGCTGTATTTACTCTTTAGCATGTGTGCATGTTATATGACATGATATGATTTTATGTCGCAATCCAAAGTAAATATCATACTCACATTCTACATCTGAATTGTAGGAGCTCGATATATATGAATGTAATACATGAGAGAAACCATTAAAGTGTTCATTGTAATGATCTTTTTTCCCCCTCATCCATTTAAGTTGAACCGATGCTGATTTTATGTTGTGTGTTGTTCACTTGTTTAATTTTTGGTAACTGTTTTCACTGAGTCAGAATATTAAACCAACATATTTACTGACAACAATGCTGATCTAGTCTTCAGTAAATATGACACAAATAGGCAATTTGATTGAAGGGTGACCGTTTCACTGTTTTGTCTTGTAACAAAAAATTATATAAGCATGTGCAAGGAGATAAAACAGGGATACGTTTTTAATGATACGCACTTGCACGATGTTTGCGTGCCCTGTTCAGTGTATCTCGTCCTTTCTGTATTCAAATCTTTGCAGGATGTGCAGATTTGATCAATGTGTCTGTGTCCAGCTTGTCCAGTTCATCAGGAATAGTTGTTGAAAGCAATCAGAAAGAGTAAAGGGGGGGATCCCAGTATAATTCTATACTCAAAAAAAAAAAAAAGGAATAAAAAAACCCTAATAAATAAAATGAATAAATAAACAAAATAAGTATATATATATGTATTACTTCCTGTCTCTATTGTTCCGCAGATATCGGTTTAATTATTGAGGAGTGATAGAAATCTGCTTCAGCAGATCAGTTTGTTCATTATTAACAGGAATTAACAGGAATGCTTCAGATACACAGAGATTAACCAGTCAGAAATTGTGCTGAGGTGTTTTCATTAAATGTAAATAATTAAATAAATAAATAGTCTTGGATCTACTGAAGTTGCATTGATCAATCAATCAATCAATTCAATCAATTTTTTTTTATATAGCGCCAAATCACAACAAACAGTTGCCCCAAGGCGCTTTATATTGTAAGGCAAGGCCATACAATAATGATGTAAAACCCCAACGGTCAAAACGACCCCCTGTGAGCAAGCACTTGGCTACAGTGGGAAGGAAAAACTCCCTTTAACAGGAAGAAACCTCCAGCAGAACCAGGCTCAGGGAGGGGCAGTCTTCTGCTGGGACTGGTTGGGGCTGAGGGAGAGAACCAGGAAAAAGATATGCTGTGGAGGGGAGCAGAGATCGATCACTAATGATTAAATGCAGAGTGGTGCATACAGAGCAAAAAGAGAAAGAAACAGTGCATCATGGGAACCCCCCAGCAGTCTACGTCTATAGCAGCAAACTAAGGGATGGTTCAGGGTCACCTGATCCAGCCCTAACTATAAGCTTTAGCAAAAAGGAAAGTTTTAAGCCTAATCTTAAAAGTAGAGAGGGTGTCTGTCTCCCTGATCTGAATTGGGAGCTGGTTCCACAGGAGAGGAGCCTGAAAGCTGAAGGCTCTGCCTCCCATTCTACTCTTACAAACCCTAGGAACTACAAGTAAGCCTGCAGTCTGAGAGCGAAGCGCTCTATTGGGGTGATATGGTACTACGAGGTCCCTAAGATAAGATGGGACCTGATTATTCAAAACCTTTAAGTAAGAAGAAGAATTTTAAATTCTATTCTAGAATTAACAGGAAGCCAATGAAGAGAGGCCAATATGGGTGAGATATGCTCTCTCCTTCTAGTCCCCGTCAGCACTCTAGCTGCAGCATTTGAATTAACTGAAGGCTTTTTAGGGAACTTTTAGGACAACCTGATAATAATGAATTACAATAGTCCAGCTAGAGGAAATAAATGCATGAATAGTTTTCAGCATCACTCTGAGACAAGACCTTTCTGATTTTAGAGATATTGCGTAAATGAAAAAAGCAGTCCTACATTTTGTTTAATATGCGCTTTGAATGACTATCCTGATCAAAAAGACTCCAAGATTTTTCACAGTATTACTAGAGGTCAGGGTAAGCCATCCAGAGTAAGGATCTGGTTAGACACCATGTTTCTAAGATTTGTGGGGCCAAGTACAATAACTTCGTTTTATCTGAGTTTAAAAGCAGGAAATTAGAGGTCATGTCTTTATGTCTGTAAGACAATCCTGCAGTTTAGCTAATTGGTGTGTGTCCTCTGGCTTCATGGATAGATAAAGCTGGGTATCATCTGCGTAACAATGAAAATTTAAGCAATACCGTCTAATAATACTGCCTAAGGGAAGCTATATAAAGTGAATAAAATTGGTCCTAGCACAGAACTTGTGGAACTCCATAATTAACTTAGTCTGTGAAGATATTCCCCATTTACATGACAAATTGTAATCTATTAGACAAAATGATTCAAACCACGCAGCGCAGTGCTTTAATACCTATGGCATGCTCTAATCTCTGTAATAAATTTTATGGTCAACAGTATCAAAAGCAGCACTTTTATACACATCACACCAGTAGAGGTGTATAAAATAAGGAATGTCTTGTTTACCATGGAAACTGTGTGATGCTGTCATGCACGTTTTTTTTTTCGTCATGTATGTGCGTTTATTTCAGCTTGTGAAGTGGCCGTATGTGAATAATTGATGATGTTCAGAGTTTCAGATACATTATCTTTCCTTCTATTAGTGTGGCGGATGTCCCCCCAAGGCAAATGGCGGCATGATCAGGGTCGGAGGTCTGAGGATCCTGGTCAAATGGCCTGGAAAAAGATTAACCCACTGTCCCAGTCATGTTTAAATCTCAGAGATGGTCCGACCTCTACGGAGCAGCAAAGGCTTGTGTGATTAGTAGAATTCTTAGTATGGAGTGAGTGTAATTTATGCCTTGAAAGTTTTTGGGACTTGATGTAAGCATTTAGGTAAGGGTGTGTTACTTGTCCTGAGCACAAAGCAGTGCACAGGACAAGTCACCAAAAGATGCAGTTGTCATTTCATGCTCAGTGCTAAACACTTTAAATCACAAGGTGCTCATGTAAAAACGGTGGTCTTGTCAGTATGTTTGTTTGACATAAGTATCTGTACACAAATGCATGACCTGTAGTCTCTGCTGATTGATAATTGATTGTAGCAGGTTGGGCTCTATGTGGTTTGAATTTCCCAACTTGATCGGGGCTCTGGAAAATTATTCTAATTTTTGACTTCAAAATTGTCATTCTGAGAGTACAGTACATGGTGATAATTTGAGGAAGATGGTGTTGCTTTTAAATATACCCACAATCACTAATCTGTCATACTTTTTTAATTGAAAAAAAAAATTCATATCTTCATGAGCAAAAGATTTGTTTTTCAACTCACCAGTGGGTGAAGAACGTGAAAACATCTTGCAACTCTGAAGGAGACACCACCACATAAAAGCCTCACGGGGGCCCTGTTACTAAATTTTCCTGGTTCTTATCAATTCCCAAATTGGACAGGTGAGGGCAAATAATTTTTAGATAATAAATGTCTTTATTCCTTAATGGAATATCTGCATACTCACAAATTAAAATGTTTGCCGTTTACTGGCGTTTAATAACAGCATCCAATAAAATGTGATCTCTATACATGCATAAAGGTGCTAGACATAATTTAGTGCTGCTAGTTGTTACACCAATCTCTCAGACCAAAATACCAACTTCCATTTTGCAGCTTGAAGGACTGCACGTCAGCTAAACGCCAGCTCTCAGGTGATTGTAGTCTCACTGTGTTGTTGCTCAGAGGCCTTTTTTAGCCTCGGAATGGGGATTCTAGGGGGAGGAATGTCTGGAAAGTCACTGGTTTCCACAATGTTGAATGTACAGTGTTACTGTCACTCATTACTACAGAAATTTCACAGGACAAGACTCTCATGCGCTAAACATACACACGTGAGCAATCTGGCCATTGTAAAGAGGAACAGAAAAGCTCTGTTTACAACACACAGAAAGGGAGTGTTGCTGTATTCTCTGCATAGAACACTATTATGCCACTGCATTTTGCTGTAGAAAGTAGTTGTTGGCTGCTATATTAATGTTTAATATGCCATTTTACACCTTTTAAAAAACTAATAATTCTGAAGCTGAATCTACAGTACTTAATTAACTGCAGTTTTTCAGACAATATCTTAGTGTTCTGCTGTCAAACGGATACATGATTTTGTTTTGCTTACTTGTCAAGAAGGACGTCATGTTGGGTTCAGTCATGGGCGGCGGTTGCGAGTGGGTGTATGTATGATATCTATGTTTTTGTGGGTGACTTATGGAGCTGTACACCCCCCACTCACAGCTGCTCTAGACTGTAGACAGAACCTTCTGTTTTGTGTGTTAGTGACATGGTGCTTTGTGTTGTTCAGGCTCCAGTCTATTTGCGGGAATATGCCAGACTGCACTTTACTGGGACCAAGAGTCTGGAGACAAAGGTCAGTGTGCTGAATTCACCTCATTTTGCTAAAATGGCTTGATTGTTTCTGAAACTTCCATGTGGGCTCCCACCTGCATGGAGTCTGTAGAGGGTCTGGTGCGCTGTTCTGTTCAGTGGACAGGGGCAAATTTCCACATGGACTGACATATGGTTATGGCAATTAACTCTGGGAATGTGGAACATTACCTCTGTGGTGGGGAATGAGCCCGAGTTTATGCGGGAGGTTGGACGATACCAGCTAGAAATAGTTGGGCTCACCTCCACGCACAGCATGGGCTCTGGAACCATACTCCTGGAGATGTTCTGGACTCTCTGTTATTCTGGAGTTGTCCAGGGTGAGAGGCACTGGATGTGTGTGGGGATACTCGCATGTCCCTGGCTGAGTGCCGTTATTTTGGAATTTTCTCTGGGGTAGGAGAGGGTTGCCTCTATGCGACACAAAATCGCAGAGAGGAATTTGACTTTTTGCATATGCACTGAACAGCCGTTCAGACTATCTAGCCTTCCTGGAGACTCTGAGTGGGATCCTGGAAAAGGTTCCTGCTGGAGACTCCTTCGTTCTACTGGGGGACTTTAGTGCTCATGTGGGCAACAATGGAGGAACCTGGAGGGGAGTGATTGGGAGGAGCGGCCCCCTTGATCTGAATCCAAGTGGTGTTTTGTTGTTGGACGTTTGTGCTAGTCATGGATTGTCCATAACAAATTTTAACCTTTATTCAACCAGGTTAGTCCCGTTGACATTGAGAGCTCTTTTTAAAGGGAGACCTGGACAATTGTTCAAGCACAAGGGTACACGTGGTACCAGAACACCCTAGGTCAAAGGTCGATGACTGATTTTGTAAGCATGTCATCAGACCTGCGACTGTGTGTCTTTGACACTCAGGTGAAGAGAGGGGCGGGGGCTGTCAACTGATCACCACCTGCTGATGAGTAGGATTGGATGGTGGGATAAGCGACCTGGAAGACCTAAACATGTTGTGAGGGTTTTCTGGGAACGTTTCGTGGAAGAGCCTGCCCGGATCACTTTCAACTCCCAACTCCTTCCAGGGAGACATGGAGACAGAGTGGTCCACGCTCAAGGCCCCATTGCTGAGGTGGCTGCTTTGAGCTGTGGCCAGAAGGTGGCCGGTGCTTGTTGTGGCGGCAACCCAAGAACCTGCTGGTGGACTTCAGTGGTAAGGGAAGCCATCAGGCTGAAGAAGTGGACGAGATTCGTCCTGAGTTGCTGAAGTCTCTGGATGTTGTTGGGCTTTCATGGCCAAAACGCTTATTCAACATTGCATGGAAGTTGGGGACAGTACCCCTCTGGATTGGCAAACTGAGGTGATGGTCCTCATCTTTTAAATAGGGGGCGGAGAGTGTGTTCTGATTATAGAGGAATCGTACTTCTCAGCCTCCCTGGGAAAGTCTATGCCAGGGTACTAGAGAGGAGACTTAGACCGTTAGTCGAACCTCATATTCAGGAGGACCAATGCGGGTTTCGTCTTGGTTGTTAACGGTGGACCAGTTCTTTACCCTCACAAGGATATTGGAGGGGTCTTGGGAGTATGACCAACCAGTCCACATGTGTTTTGCGGACTTGGAAAAGGCGTATGACCGGATCCCTCTGTGTATCCTGCAGGGGTGCTGTAGCAGTATGGGGTACCGGATTTGCTGCAACATGCGATCCGGTCTCTATATAACCAAAGTAGGAGCTGTGTCTGCATTCTCAGCATTACATCAGACCTGTTTGCGTTGGACTCCACCAGGGCTGCCCCTTGCCACCAATCCTATTTACGATGTTCATGGACAGGATTTCAGGGTGCAGTCAGAGACTAGATGGTGTCCAGTTTGGTGACCTCACAGTTGCATCTTTGCTTTTTGCAGATGATGTGGTTCTGTTTGCTTCATCAGGCAGTGACCTCCGATACGCACTGAGCACGCTTGAGGCAGAGTGTGAAGCAACTAGAGAATTAGACCATGATCCTCTGTTGGAAAACGGTGGATTGTCCCCTCTGGCCTAGGGGAAAGTTACTGCCCCAAGTGGAGGAGTTGAAGTATCTCAGGGTCTGGTCACGAGTGGGGGTAAATTGGAGTGGGAAATCGATAGACGGATTGGGGCGGCATCTGATATTTTACGGACACTGTACTGGACTGTCATGGTGAAGAAGGAGCTGAGCCAGAAGGCAAGGCTCTCAATTTACCAATCAGCTTGCTTTCCAATTTTCACCTGTGGTCCTGAGCTTTGGGTAATGACTGAAACAATAAGATCCAGGATACAAGCTGCAGAAATGAGATTCCTCCGTCAGGTATCAGAACTTGGCAGAGCATAGGTGTGGGGGGAGCTGCTTGCAGTGCTGCCACCGTGGTCCAGACTTGGCTAAGTGGCTGAAAATAAATGCGTGTTGCTGAAAGCTGAAATGAATGTGTTGAGGCAAAGAAGTCAGCAGAGACAACTTTATTGTGCAGAATGTTTAAGTTATTTGAGGACTTGTTTCAGTCTCAGTACATAGTGAGTGTAATTTTTCCAGGATGATCTGGAGCTGCTGGTGGTAAATAGTTCTCCGACTAAGCGGATTGCATTGCCGCTAAAGAGGACTGCTGTATTGGGCCCTGGATTTCCGGAGCAGTACCATCACCTTCTCAACAGTACACCGAGGAAGCCCTAAAGGAGCTCTTCAGGCACGTCCACCACAACATGCCCGACTCTGCCAAGAAGAAGAAACTGATCCGACAGGTTCGCTTCAGCTCTTGTGCCATGTTGACTTGCTACTTGACCTAAAAAGATAAATACTGTGTTGTGGTTCAAAGACTGTGTCCTGAGTGTTTGAACATTTTGATTTTTCTTCACACTTGTAGTTAGTAAGCAGGTGCCCTCAGGAACCCCGCCTGAAAACTACCTTGAGAAATCTCCAGTCCCCAGCAAGAAACACACCACGTTCACGCTCTTTTGGTGGGCTTCATTAAGGTACGAATTTCCAAAATGTAATTCTGTGAAAATCACATTGGGAATAAGAGGAGAAATGTGGGAAATTAGTCTGGTATAGTTTGTCTTGATGGTTACATTGGAGAGGAGGGGACCACCACTGGCAAATTCCTCTGTTCTTTGAAGTTCCACCTTTTTGTGGAATAGAAGACTTTTCATTCCACTAACTTTTCTGCTCACATTGCCAGTAATCAGACGCCAGTCATTCATGTGATATTTCAATTGTGAGCTTGATTACTTCAGTTGTACCGGCCCGATTGTGACTGTATATTTGGTAAAAATCTCGTGAGTGTAATAACTTATTTTTAAAACGCTCCAGTTGTCACCAAAGTTGGTGTATGTGTTAGTCATGGTGACCTGAAATAGCCTCATGATTTTGAGGTCAAAAAGTCAAAGGTAGAAATCACTAAACATATTTGTTAAGTGTGACTTGTCAATGGTAAGGTTCTTGTTCATCCAGGGTTCCGCTGGTTAGGGAGGTGCACTTGTTATTTTGAAATTGCCAACATGTCACTATGTGACATCATACTTTTTGCTGCTCTTCAACTTGTTTATTGATTCTTTGTCTCACACAGATGAAAAGGATTTTACTGTGAAATTTGTCCCCATCCAACAGACATAACCCTTACTTTCATGACCCAAGCTTCTCTTTTTATTTATTTATTTATTTATTTTTATCTTCATTGTTTGAAACAGCGCAAAGCACGTGGTGAACAGCTGTCTGTAGAGAGACGGGTCCAGACACATCTCTCCAGACGCCGTTATCACAGCAGCAGGACACATGGGAAAGAGAACGTCATCATGCAGCAGGTGACCTTATTTATTTGTTATTCTTGGTGTCTGCGGCGTGTAGCTGGTAGTTTCACGTGGCTTTTGCAGAAGTGACCGACTCAAGCAGAAAAGAAGACTTGCAAGATGTTTAAAGAATTCTGAACACCAAATATATATGTGTTTTCTGTTTTTATTTTGTTACTGTTCAACTGCATCAAAATAACTGGAACGTTAAGCTCGAGGTACTTCGGATCAGGTGTTTCTTTGCTCTTCCTGTTGCTTTCTCACTCATTTTGAGCTCCGCTGTATAACCCTCAGAGTGTGTGTGTGTGTGTGTGTGTGTGTGTGTGTGTGTGTGTGTGTGTGTGTGTGTGTGTGTGTGTGGATTTGTGTGCTTAATCACAAACTAGAGACATCAACTAAAAAAAAAAAAAAATAAAAATCAAATGTCATTGTAGCACTGCTGGCTAAATTTAGTAGATAAATTAAAATAGGCTTTGAAAATTATTCTAATTTGTTTTGTATGTTCAGCCTTTGTTTTGGTAACTTTAAAGCCAAGGTGCACCAGACAAAAAAAAAAAAAAATGTAGCTGCAGTGCTAATAGGTCAATTAAATGCTGATCCATCAACTAGTCAGCTGCATTTTTTTCTTCTCCTTTCTTCTCCCAGTTTTATGTTGTTTTGCCTCACTGTTTCTTAAGATGATGGAAGCAAGACTTCAACACTATGATGCAATGATGAAATATTCTTAATGAACTTTTTTGCTTTTGCTCCTTTTCCCACCAATAAGATAACTGAAGCTTTGTGTGTTTGTACATATGTGCAGTGTCAACAGTCCATTAAATGGACCAGTTTTGGGGAAGGACCGGCCTGGTTGTAAAAAACACAGACTGGAATTTCAATCAAAACAAGCCTTTGAAGGTCTCCAAGGTAACGTGAGATTTGACAGTGGATTACTGAAGAGCTGGTGTTGAATTGTTACACTACTTGTTGTTGTTGTTTTTTAAAGGTACGTCTGACATTAATGGCACATTAATCAAACTTCTCTCCAACTTTGAATGCTGTGTCTCCGATTTTTTTTTTTTTTTTACCTTTTTCATAAACATGTAAAAAAGAATCAGAGATGTCTGAACTGTAGTTATACTTCCTAACTGTTACACTACAAGAATTCAGCGACAATGACTTCAGTGCAGTTACCATAGCTACTCTTTGGAAAAAATGTTTTTAATTTAGTGTCAAGTTAAGCAAATGTATATTCAGAGCTTCACTTTTTCCACATGTTATTCCAAAATCTATGAACTTAATTTTTTTCCCCTCAAAATTTTACACTGAATGAAAAGTTGGTTTTTGTTGTTGTTGTTTGTTTTTGAGATTTTAGCAAATTTTACACACACATATATAAATGCAAAACAAAAATCACGTGTACATTAGTATTCACAGCCTTTGCCATGAAGCACAAAATTGAGCTCAGGTGCCTCCTGTTTCCACTGATCATCCTTGAGATGCTTCTACAACTTAATTGGAGTCCACCTGTGGGTAAATTCATTTGATTGAACATGATTTGGAAAGACACACACCTGTCCACATATAAGGTCCCACAGATGGCAGTCGGAGCACAAACCAAGCATGAAGTCAAAGGAATTGTCTGTAGACCTCTGAGACTGGATTGTCCTCAAGGCACAAATCTGGGGAAGGGGACAGAAACATTTCTGCTGCTTTCAGGTCCCAATATGCACAGTGGCCTCCATCATCTGTAATGGAAGAAGTTGGATCCACCAGACTCTTCCTAGAGATGGCCGCCCGTCAAAACTGAGCGATCGGGGGGAAAGGGCCTTAGTCAGGGAGGTGACCAAGAAACCCGATGGTCACTCTTTCAGAGCTCCAGCATTCCTCTGTGGAGAGAGAAGAACCTTCAAGAAGAACAACCATCTCTGCAGCAATCCACCAATCAGACATGTTGGTAGAGTGGCCAGATGGAAGCCACTCCTTAGAAAAAGGCCATGGCAGCCCACCTGGAGTTTGACAAAAGGGCACCTGAAGGACTCTCAGACCATGAGAAACAAAAATCTCTGGTCTGAATAAGACAAAGACTGAACTCTTGGTGTCATGTTTGGAGGAAACCAGGCAGCATCACTACAGTGAAGCATGGTGGTGGCAGCATCATGCTGTGGGGATGTTTTTCAGCAGTAGGAACTGGGAGAACTAGTCAGGATTGAGGGAAAGATGAATGCAGCAATGTACAGAGACATCCTGCATGAAAAACCTGCTCCGAGTGCTCTTGACCTCAGACTGGGGCGACGTTTCATCTTTCAGCAGGACAGTGACCTTAACACACAGCCAAGATATCAAAGGAGGGCTTCAGGACAACTCTGTGAATGTCCTTGAGTGCCTGCCAGAGCCCAGACCTGAATCTGATCGAACATCTCTGGAGAGATCTGAAAATGGCTGTGCACTGACGCTCACACATCCAACCTGATGGAGCTTGAGAGGTGCTGCAAAGAGGAATGGACCAAAACTGCCCAAAGATAGGTGCACCAAGCTTGTGCATCATATTCAAGAAGACTTGAGGCTGTAATTGCTGCCAAAGGTGCATCAACAAAGTATTGAGCAAAGGGTGTGAATACTTACATGTGATTTCTTAGTTTTTTGTTGTTTTTTTTTAAGAAATTTGCAAAAAAAAAACAGTTCATAATGTCATTATGGGGTGTTGAGTAAAATTCTGAGGGGAAAAAAATTAATTCCATTTTGGAATAAGGCTGTAACATAAAATGTGGAAAAAGTGAAGTACAGTGAACACTTTCTGGATTCACTGTACTTAGTATTACACGGTCAGATATCAACATCAGCCGACTCAAGGATATTATAGGATGCTTTCATTATTTACATGAACACATTGTCAAAAAACTGTTTTCTGTCCTAACTGGGGGGAAAAAAAACATTTTTTTTTTTTCTATTTGCTTTTCAGAAGGACTTGTCCTCTGTACCCAGATGCCTTTCTCTCCTACTCAGGAGATCTCTGTATAGAACTCGACTCCACCACGTCTTGGACAGGCTTCGGGCAGTATTATTAATATACTTTTTCTCGTATGTATGATCATCGTGTTTTCACCATATTCTGTTTAAGTGTTAGGATTGTAGCAGCTTTTGCCTGAGTCACGACGTCCAAACCAAAGTGAAGATCTCCGATTTCAGCTTTTATTTAGCTACTTAATAAAAGCTTTCACTAAATTAGGAGCATCTAATTTGGATGAAATTTGTATCATTCAAAACACACTTTAATCAGTATGTGATATTTTGATGATGCTTAAAAACACAGTAAATGCTGCTGTTTATTTTTTTTAATCTTTTAATTCCTACCTCTTTCAGTCATTTAACACATTTGAATTTCTTTGTTTTAACTTGACAGAATCTAGTTTTACCACATCTTTGAACAACAGAAAACTAGTTGCTGGTGAACACAATTACAGACTTTATCAAAAAATAAATAACTAATACATGTTAAAAAATTAAAATCAACAGTAAACTGCAATAATGTAGAATTATGACTGTGTTGCTGACTGAACAGTCCCCACTGCCTTCACTGCATGCGTCATTTCAGACCACAGCAGCACGTCTGAGTCTGACCTCTCTACACCCAAAGGGAATAATCTGGGTATTAACCATCACATCACACAGTAAAACCTCTTAAATCAGTCTGAAGTCAGTTTAAGCAGAAACTAGGCCGTTTTAAGCAGAAACAAGCAATAATTGGTGAGTCGCTACTGAAATGACAGAGGCGCAGCAGCATGTCAGTCATCGTGCTGCTGTTGCGCTCTGATTGTCCTGCGTCTTTTATTATGAAATAATGCTGAATTTATGTGGAATTGATTCTTGTACAAAAGGCTTCAGATACTTATTGCTGAGATACATGATGACTGGAGTGCAGTTCGAACCAGAAATGAGGTGATAATTATGAATTGATGTTGATGCTCAGAAATGATGGGTGGACCGATTAGTTATTTTTATATATAGTATAACCAGCATTTTGAAAAGAGTCATTAACCATTTAAAATTTTACTTGATGCACATAGATGCCCATATATTTTTTTTATTTTTTTTATTTTTTTTTTCCTCCAGGATTATGTGGGTTTTTTGTTTTTTTTGAGAGTTGTAAAATTTACTTTCAGTTTGTCTGATTTTTGAAGTCTATTTCATCTTCATCCTCTCGTCAGTTGTATGTCGTAGTAATGATTTCTGTCACAATGAATTGACTTTTTAAAACTAACAAAACATCTTCTCCTGGAAAATCAGGGATTACTGACGACCCACCCATCTGCATTATTTGATCATCTGGAAGGATTATTATGCCTGTATTCAGGCTTCCTGTTTGGGCAGGACTTGTTAATTGATATCTGGTTTAGAAATGGTTGAGAGGAGGATTTTTGCTCTGGTTTGACTTGACTGACTCTGGCCTGTTTCTATTTAACACTTAAAAGGGTTTAATGATCTACTGTATCAGAATCTAATGACCACTACTCGCTGATCTGGTAGCTTTACAGCATAGAATACATGGTTGTACACTACGATTTACTTTGTTTAAAAAAAACTGGGAAGCGCAACCCCCCCCCCCCCCCCCCCCCCCCGGTACGACGTTACAACTCTTGAATTACTGGAAAGATTTAATTTAAAGGAAGAAACATTTTAAATGACCCTTTTATATATTGATTATAAATTTGATACTTTCCAAAAAACAGTCTTGGGAGTTAAATTTTTATTTTTCTTCAAACAGGTGATGGCAGATGAATTAGTTACACTATAATGCGATGGTTGAGGTTGTTCACTTTGCTGAGGGTTTAACTGAAAGTCAGAAGAGTGAGTTTGAGGCACTGATCCGTTTGTCCAGCTTCACTTACTGTTTGGACAGATTGATACTTGCTGAAATGTAAGTAGTGAGCGACCGACATGCTGATGACAGTTCACTACGTTCAGACTGAGAACAAAAGTTTGTGCTTTCCCCTGGAGGTCAGAGGTCAGCTCCTCGTCCACGTGTCCATCTTACTAAGAGACATCTCAGATGGACACATTTTACTTCAGGTGTTTTGGCTCAGCAGAGCAACACTGCAGAGACCTGTTTGTTCTCAGCCTGCTGTTGGGAATCGGTGGTATTTCTGAGGGTGTTTTGTATGTTGTGATGATGGGATTTTGTTGGCACGTTGGACATTGTCAAGTTCTGGCGGTGGTATACGGTGGTTGACATCAGAAGATCTTCATTATTTTTATTTTTATCATGTAATGAATCTACTGTCATCTCAAAGGTGAAATATTTTGGAACAAGATGAATTCCTGTTTTCCTTTTTCTTATATTTCCTTTGACAGCTTTTTTTTTTTGACAGTAACTAGTTCGTCTTTATGTACTTATATTTATTTTTGTTAATTTGGTAAGTACAGTTGACACTAAGAGCCAGCATGAAGAATTCATGTTAAAATGGTCTCCTGTGAAGGTGTGTGTGTGTAAGCTTGAGGAGTGAAAGCATGAATGTTTGAAATTTAAGTGGAGTGTGTTTGTCTCGTCACTTAAAGGGACGATCTGTTACGTTTTGTACACTACAAACGTTTGTTCCACAGTGAAACTGAAAATATGAATTTTGTGTGTTTGTTTACCAGATAACATTTTTTCCCTTTGTACGGTTTCTAAAAGCATTGCTAAGTTACTTCTAATGGGCTGTTGTGTCACATTTGTTTACATTTGTATTTGTGGAGTTGACACTTTAAGCAACAGTTTCCATCCGTCTGATGTGAAGTACATCTGAAGTGAAACTCATGTTTGTCCTCAGATTCTGGTTTATCAGCCTTGCACGTTTTTATTCTTGTGAAGCTATTGTGCTTTTTTTTTTTTTTTTTTCTCTTGAAAGACTCCAATGTGTTAATGTGTGTTTTGTCTGTATGTGGCCCTGCGACAGACTGGCATCCTGTCCAGGGTGAGCCCCGCCTCACGCCCTGTTTCTGCTGTGATAGGCTCCAGCCCCCCGTGACCCTTAATTGGAGTAAGCGGGTGAAGATGAGTGAGTGAATGTGACAGTGTGTTTCTCTGTAAATTGACATTGTGTGAGTCTTGTGGGCATTTTAAATGTTACTACATTTCTCCTTCACACTAAAATGGTTCACAGCACCTGATGGAGAGGTGTGGGTGTTTTTTTTTTTTTTTTTTTTTGTGGGGGGTACATGTTCAAGTGTAATTTATACACATACTTTTTTCCCATTTTAATGATGGACACACCTGTTACCATTGTACTGTCTGCTATAAACTGGTCATTTTATTATTTGTGTTTTAGTGTATAATATGCCCCAAATTTGTAAATGCCATTGAACACTGTGCTTTAGACTAAAACTCTTATTTCATACTGAATTCATTTTAATATGAACTTGTTTGGATTCACCCCGGGTTACCACATGATACACAATCTGTGTGTGATGACGTCATTAAAGTGCAACTGCTTATGGCATCAGAGTGCACTATATCTTCATTATTTTTTTAATCAAACAAGGTTGCATTTTTAAAACTTATTTACAGTTTTTTGGTTACTTGCATTAATAATCCATTAGAGTTCTTTTTAAATTGATGAATTTCATCGTTTGAACATTCATTTTTGGAAAAAATGAAACGCTGGACAAAACAGTTCCTTTAAAAAAAAAAATCTTTGTTATAATGAATCTGTGACTGCAGCGTCTTTTGAGATGGATTCATAAATTTGGTAGACATCTTGAAAGCACCAGTTGACATCAAACAATGCAGTTTTTTTTCCCTTTTGTGCCCTAGAGGGAGCTATTGTGCAGCATGGACACGAGGTTACAAAAACCAAGCTTTATTACAAAGAGCCAATCATGTAAAAATGCTTTGGTGTTTTGTACAAAAAGACAATAATCTTCATGAGCTCATGAAGCCGGTTGGATGTGCTGCCAAATTCTCTGAAGCAATGTTATAGTCTTATTGTTTTTACAGATGTTATGATGTTGACTGCTTAATAATAGTACATTTATTTGTATAGTTGTTTAAGCAGAAAAAAATTACAAGCTGCTTGGCATAAAACAGCTTGGGACTCCGAGGAGGGCGGTCGCATCTCCACTCCCCCTTATCTCTCTGCTTTTAACCTTCAAGTCCCTACTTCACCAGGCTGTGAATTCCTCAAAAACTATATTGGATTCTGGATCTATTGGACTATTATTGGATTAACCATGGAATTGATCAGCTGGTCTCTGAATGCTATTGACACCATTTTTCTACAAGAAGGTCATGACCAGGGGATCCTGCCTGCCCAGATGGAACGTATCATGCGGGCTATGTCCTCAACTCCTGGAGTTCCTGGCATGTTGCATGCTTGGCGCCTTTCTCTGTTGAGGATGTCGAGGATTTCTTCATTTTTGGTCTCATGGTAGCAGGGCTGGTGCTTTTTGTCTTATCTGCTGCCCTGATCTACCGGAAAATTGGCAAGACGGCGGCATCAAGAACCACGGGCCCTCGCTTGTCCGTCATGATTAACGAGGTTGGCAGGCAGTGCATTCTCAGACTGCGTTGACTCTTGAACTCAGATGCAAATTGGATGACACCTTGGAGCTGATTCATGCCTTGCAGTTGAAGCTGAAGGTTTCAGAGGCCGGTGAATATTCTTAATTCATAATTGGGATTTGGCTGAGCGAGTGGAACTGTTAATAGTGTTTTTCACTGCTCGGCTGCAACACTACAGGCTATCTAGCATCAAGGTCAATTGCCCACTGTTTACCTCCAGAGGAATTTATCCAGGCTCTGTTGAGATTATTCAGTTCCATTCTTATCTCAACCCACAAGGACAATAAACTGACAGACTTACACATGGACTGAAGCATGCCCCAGCTTTCTCCTCTTACCTCCTTTCCTGCCCCTCCCTCCCTGCGGCAGGCCTCTGTCCTTCCCAAGCTGGCAGGCGGCGCGACTTGACAGTTGCAGGCGGCCTTCACCCACTGCCTCAATTCGGAAGACAGACTACTTCAGGTTCTGTGCACATAAACAATGTCAAATGTATATGTGTTGTCTTTAATTTTGATGTGTGCCATTATTACGGTAAACAAGTAATAATTGTGGATAAATTGCTGTATCTTGTCCGAGGTAATTGGAGTGTAAACGTAATTGTCCTTTTTTTTTTGGGATCAATAAAGTTGTCTGAAACAGGATAAAACAGTTCATGTCAAATAGAAATAAATTTAAATCAATAAATATGATTCAGACCAATAATAAAATAAAAGATAAATCAGATTTAAGATTCACCGGAACTTTCTAATCTAATGTCAGCAGGCAAAGTGTCCCACAGTGTTGGAGCACAGTAAACAAAGGTTCTAAAACCCGCTGACTTCTTTTTAACCCTGACACCACAGTGCAGAATTCTGAACCATCTACAGGCATCTGATTCTTTTAATTGGCAATCCAGAAAATAATACATTACCACAGTAAATTCTGGAAGACACTGGCATGAAAACTGAAGTTATTGTACTTGGCCCCACAAATCTTAGAAACATGGTGTCTAACCAGATCCTTACTCTGGATGGCATTACCCTGACCTCTAGTAATACTGTGAGAAATCTTGGAGTCATTTTTGATCAGGATATGTCATTCAAAGCGCATATTAAACAAATATGTAGGACTGCTTTTTTGCATTTACGCAATATCTCTAAAATTAGAAAGGTCTTGTCTCAGAGTGATGCTTGAAAACTAATTCATGCATTTATTTCCTCTAGGCTGGACTATGTAATTCATTATTATCAGGTTGTTCTAAAAGTTCCCTGAAAAGCCTTCAGTTAATTCAAAATGCTGCAGCTAGAGTACTAACGGGGACTAGAAGGAGAGAGCATATCTCACCCATATTGGCCTCTCTTCATTGGCTTCCTGTTAATTCTAGAATAGAATTTAAATTCTTCTTCTTACTTATAAGGTTTTGAATAATCAGGTCCATCTTATCTTAGGGACCTCATATTACCATATCACCCCAATAGAGCGCTTCACTCTCAGACTGCAGGCTTACTTGTAGTTCCTAGGGTTTGTAAGAGTAGAATGGGAGGCAGAGCCTTCAGCTTTCAGGCTCCTCTCCTGTGGAACCAGCTCCCAATTCAGATCAGGGAGACAGACACCCTCTCTACTTTTAAGATTAGGCTTAAAAACTTTCCTTTTTGCTAAAGCTTATAGTTAGGGCTGGATCAGGTGACCCTGAACCATCCCTTAGTTATACTGCTATAGACTTAGACTGCTGGGGGGGTTCCCATGATGCACTGTTTCTTTTTATTCACCTCTTTTTGCTCTGTATGTACCACTCTGCATTTAATCATTAGTGATTGATTTCTGTTCTCTTCCACAGCATGTCTTTTTCATGATTCTCTCCCTCAGCCCCAACCAGTCCAGCAGCAGACTGCCCCTCCCTGAGCCTGGTTTCTGCTGGAGGTTTCTTCCTGTTAAAAGGGAGTTTTTCCTTCCCACTGTCGCCAAGTGCTTGCTCACAGGGGGTCGTTTTGACCGTTGGGGTTTTTCTGTAATTATTGTATGGCTTTTGCTTACCATATAAAGCGCCTTGGGGCGACTGTTTGTTGTGATTTGGCGCTATATAAATAAATTGATTTTGAATAAAATTTCCTGTATCTGCCATCAACAAAATACTGTACGTCTAATCATTGCAATATGTTGCAAATGAAAAATGGGCTTTACTGATGACCTCAATGGGTATGTAAATCAAACAATGGATCAAAGCTCACATCAATATTCTTAACTTTCTCACTGTGATGAATCACAGTGACCCAGAGAATGTTAACTGATCATAAAGATGTTGCAGTCTGGCAGGGCCAACAACAAGACATCCAATTTTTCACTGTAACCAAGCAAGCCTTCCTTTTTGCAATCTGAGAGACATTAACTACTCAGACATACATCTGCAAATCATCAGCATAGCAGTGAAATTTAATTCCATGGTTTTATATAATACAACCAAGAGTTGCAACTTGAAGAGAGGACAGTACTGTAGTTGGAACAGAATCCTGATGTACACCATATTCTGTAGTTAAGAATTCAGATGTTACATTGCTATACTAAAGGCATTGCAGTCGGCCCAACAAGTAGGTCATGAAAACATCCATCCAGAATTCTCAGTTCTCCAACAAAATACTGTGGTCAACTGCATCAAAAGCTGTACTCAAAGCAAGCAACACCAAAACCGAATCCACATACACAGCCATCAACAAATCATTCACCACTCTAACTGCGTGTAGTCTCTGTGGAGTGATGGGAGTGATCCACACTCAGTTATTGAGTTGCATCATACCTGTCCTCTTCTTTGTTGGCTATGCTTTCATCTCTTTAACAATCCAGTTTATTGAAGAGTATAACCATCTTAAATCCTTCACATTCTCTGTGGTATTTGGTAATAACACTTTAGCTATTTGGCAATCTGGTCACCCAGATGTTGGTTTTGATTATACATTTCAAACCTGGCAACCTGACTTGAGTGCAAGAGTTCAGGCTACTGTGTGAAGACACTGTTTAAAATTGTTACAATGTGTAACTTAAATTATGGAGCAAGACAGAAGTCAATGCACTGGAATGTGTTGAATTTTGTAGGAGGAAAGTAAAATGCATCAGTCTCAAGAGCAGTAAATTCTATTCTGCATCTATCCTTCCTGTGTTTTTAGCAAAAATCATATTACACACCTTTTCCAAAATACCTCATATAGACCACTAAATTTATTGCCAAAAAATAGCCTGTCAATGCATAAAAGCAAATTTATAAATAACTAGAAACACTCGGAGAGCGCAAACCTCCGCCAAGGCCATACTGATGTCATATGGAATACTCTTGGGCAAAGAGACTTATTCCTTGTTGTTTCATGCATCTACCATCATGTTTCAGATTCAGTGGTTAACTCTCTGGGTCCGAGGGCATTTTTTGGACAGTTCACTCACCTGGCATAAATGTTTTATTATTGCTGTTAACAGCTCTCCCTGCATCCCACAATCAAGTTTTATGTCTCTTTTTTTTCAGGATAACCTGTACTTTCAAAATATATATGCTATAGTTGTGTGTTATAAGTGTAATAAATGTTTACAATCAGAAATAAGAAAGGAAAAAGTAAAACAAAATAATTTTCCATACACATTTATTCAAAACACACAGCAAACTATAATAAACAACTGTTTTGACACTTTATAAAGGTAATTTGGGCTTTTGTGTGAAAGACTGTACAACAAAAAGGTTCAAACAATAAACACAAATGCACATTTTGAACAATATATACAAAATGGTCTATATGATTTGTCTTCATCTCAAAGCAATTTCTGTCTGCTAAAACTTTCCTTTTTGATAAAGCTTCTAGTTAGGGCTGGATCAGGTGACCCTGAACCATCCCTTAGTTATGCTGCTATAGACTTAGACTGCTGGGGGGCTCCCATGATGCACTGAGTGTTTCTTTCTCTTTTTGCTCTGTATGCACCACTCTGCATTTAATCATTAGTGATTGATCTCTGCTCCCCTCCACAGCATGTCTTTTTCCTGGTTCTCTCCCTCAGCCCCAACCAGTCCCAGCAGAAGACTGCCCCTCCCTCAGCCTGGTTCTGCTGGAGGTTTCTTCCTGTTAAAAGGGAGTTTTTCCTTCCCACTGTCGCCACGTGCTTGCTCACACGGGGTCGTTTTGACCGTTGGGGTTTTTTCCGTAATTATTGTATGGCCTTGCCTTACAATATAAAGCGCCTTGGGGCAACTGTTTGTTGTGATTTGGCACTATATAAATAAAATTGATTGATTGATTGATATTACACAAAGGTCAAAGCAACATTCACACTTCGATGCTCATTCAGTTTGAGAAGCGGCCCCTCCCCCTCACTCCATTGATATGGTAAAGAGTGCTTTACGCTGGAGTGAGAGAGCTTGCCACAGGCTTATCCAGTAACATTCACAGGAAAACTAGTTGAGCAATCCTGATACTCACACACTGTTTGAGCACGTGAGATTGTATGAGAGGCTCTCTGCTCACTTTCGCTGTGCGTGATGGCGCAGGGCGCAATGGAGCAGCCAGGTGGCTATTCAAACGGGCCAACTTGTAACACACCACTCCTAAAAACAATCTTTGGTGTGTCACGTGAGGTGAATCTGCTCTGAATGGATTTTGGAAAACCATGTGACGGTGAACCAATTCCGATTGGACACTCACATTGCTCACATCATCACACAGCTTCTATAAGGAGTACAGAGATGGTGGACTGTGGCTCGAAAGGCCACAGAGTTAACTTTTCAGCAAATAAAGAGAGTAAGTTTCTATCTCATATCATTAAAAAGTTATTTATAATTTAGTAAAGCTTGGTCTCAGCCGTCATATATGACGGCGTCGGCCCCAGAGGTTTAAACCCTTAGATCTTCAGGAAATGTATTTATAAAGAGAAACTGCATGAACTACACAAGTTTTTTTTTATTATTATTATTTTCTAATAACAGGTTTATTCAATGAGGAGAACCAAATGCTAAATTATTGTTGTGTCATAACTTAATTTTTATTCAGCCTTTGTGACCCGTCTTCATGAAGTTAGATGCAAAAATGTTGAAATTGGCCCTATCCTGCAATGATAAAGAATCATTAAAATAATTATTGGATCAGGATCGTGTTCCGGATCGTTACCAAAATTTAATGACTTCTAAGTTAGGCCAAAATACACCCCTGGTAAAAAATTTAATTGCAATCTGTTGAGGATTTTTTGAGTAATCCTGCTAACAATCCAACCAACAAACAAATGGACCCGACCAAAAACATAACCTCCTTGGTGGAGATAACAATCCAGAAACACAGTTTCTGTTCCTGTAGCTTTACATGGAAAGAAGCTGGCATTTGCCGAACACCTCCTGAACTAACCAGACACAGGGGTTGACTTTCTAAGGTCTCTCTGTGTGTGTGTGTGTGTGTGTGTGTGTGTGTGTGTGTGTGTGTGTGTGTGTGTGTGTGTGTGTGTGTGTGTGTGTGTGTGTGTGTGTGTGTGTGTGTGTGTGTGTGTGTGTGTGTGTGTGTGTGTGTGTGTGTGTAAGCTATGGCGTTTGACACGCTATTGTACACACACACACACACACACAAAAGGTGCATGCTGTTTTACTAAGGTGCACACCGAGGACTGCAGCTTTTCTATGTGCAAAATAACACATTGACCACGTTTCTCTTCATGAAAATATAATTTGAGATGTCTACTTGAGTGTACAAAACTTTGTGATGTGAACATAACAGGTGAGATTTGCACATAATTGGGTGTTAGCTTACTGTTTGACAGACTGCTGTTTCAGTAGCTGAGACACTGCCGCCTCCTTATAGACAGAATAAAATAATTAATTGTACATGTTGGTCATATTTAAAGAGTTAACTGTTTACATTGTGCTTGTTTCATTAAGCACAAATATCTCCATGTGCAACAGGTGGACCATAGTTCTACTATTGAACTCATCAGGTTAAAGAAAATAATTTGTTACAGAGGTGAGTACAGAGTTATGAATTTGGTTTGGGCTCAGTCTCCATTGCGACAGTGGAATAAGCAGAGACTCAAATCTTGCTGATGGAGGAGGCAGGGGGTGGAGCCCATTCCTCGCAGCTGACAGGGACCAACAGGTGGCAGGGGTGCAGGGAACGTCAGACAGAGAACTGAAAAACAGTGAGAGGTGAGTGGGACACTGAAACTTTTTCTGGGCTTGCCTGTATCCTATTGGTTTGTGGTGATGAAGATTAACGATGTTAGGATTGTTTGTGGCTGAAGTCTGTTAGCTGATTGTGACAGACTGAATCGTGTGTCCCCTGGCAGAATTTGCACTACTCTGCATTTCTTTGCTTTCCTGCACTGAGCACAAAGTACTTTTTAGTGTAATAACTGATCATCACGGTCACTGCTGAACTGCAATAATTTTTATGAAAACTGGTACAAAATAATATGGTTCTCTAAAGTGAACCGTGTTTTTGTGATGCACGGAATGAAAAGAAACTCACAATCAAATGCCAATGAATTAATTTTGTATTCACCTCTTGTCATGCTTTGCCAACACAAACGCACACCCACATCTAGACGATGACGGATGTGGTCGTGTGGCATGAAGTGAACATAGAACAGTTCTCTGTGCGTTCCAAAGGCATAATGCAGCAAGGAAAAAGTGGTTCTGTTTTGGACAGAAATTATTAAATCATATTGCATTATGTATCACTGAATCACAAAGAATTAATTTGCATGATTTACCCTCTGGGCTCCGAGGGCATTTTTTTGGACAGTTCACTCGCCTGGCATAAATGTTTCATTATTGCTGTTAAAAGCTCGCCCTGTATCCCACAATCAACTAGTATGTCTCTTTTTTTTCAGGGAAACCTGTACTTTCAGAAAATATATGCTATAGTTGTGTTTTATAAGTGTAATAAAGGTTTACAATCAGAAATAAGAAAGGATAAAAATAAAGCAGAAATTATTTTCACACACATTTATTCAAAACACACAGCAAATTATAATAAACAGCTATTTTGACACTTTATAAAGGTAGTTTTGGGTCTTGTAGAACAGAATGTACAAAATAAATGTTCTAACAATAAACACAAATGCACATTTTGAACAATATATATACAAAATGGTCTATGTGTTTTGTTTGTCTTTATGCCACATCTCAAAGCAATTTCTGTCTGCTATTACACAAAGGCTTACAATGCATGGCTGGCTCGAACGTCTGTGGAGTTAACTTTTCAGCAAAAGAAAAAGTAAAAAATTTAGTAAAAAAGAAAAATTTAGTAAAACTTGATTTCAACCGTTGTATATGATGGCGTCGGCCCCAGAGGGTTAATGTTGTCTTGCTGTGTTCCTTTTTCTTGCCGACAGACTCAGTGGTGATTTGATCTGTTGTTGGATGTAAATGATTGGTTGCTGCATAGAAAGAAGTGATTCTTTAATCTGGCCTCTTTTATACTAAACATTTACTGATTGTAGCTCCTCATCTCTTGGACAAATGCAAAATTATAATTTCTGTCTCACTGTTGTTTTATGTATCACTATTAATTCCTGGTAATTGTGTTAACTGATATATATTCCTGTACACGCAAAAATGACTCTTTGGATGAACTCAATTCATTTATGTGCAGGATTTCCATCTGATAAATATATGTAGCTCCAACTCAAAACACATCCATGCAAGAAAATGTAATTTAGTTGAGTTGGGACTACATATGATTAGATTAGATGGAATCCAGTCCAATGAGTCAGTTTTTTGAGTGTATCACACAAACAAATGACTTATTGGATGAACTCAATTCAGTTATGAGCAGGATTTCCATGTAATAAATGTATGTAGTCCCAACTAAATTAAATTATCTTGCAAGGATGTGTTTTATTTGAGTTGGGCCTACATATATTTATTAGATGGAAATCCTGCCCATAATTGAATTGAGTTTATTCAATGCATCAGTTTTTTGAGTGAATGTAATAAATAAATGTAATAAGTATACTTATTACATTTATGAGTTTGAATCAAGAACTTTACCAAATATAAAGGTTTTTTTTTTCCTAATCGGCACAGCAAAGCCTCAAGCATCTGTTCACCCAGAAATCAATTCAGAAGCGTCTGTAGTAACTGCCCCCGACGTCTTCACCCACCCTGCTTCAGAATGTTATTATAGCCCCAGAACCCCCCCCCCCCCCCCCCCCCCCCCCCCCCCCGAGATGTCAACATCTCGTTCCTCCCTTTGTTGCAGATTGTCACTGAATGAGTCACTCAATCCAGCAGCACAAAGGAGGGAGCCGGGCTCCACCTGTGGCCTATTTGTTTTCCATCACTTCTGAGGAGCGCCTGGTTAAATTAACCCGTCACACCGAGTCTGCAGGGACGAAACCAGGCGAAGTGCAATACTGACTGGTGTATGGTAATAAATAACAATGTGTGTCCACTGGCTCTTCCACTTAATTCTGGTTTCCAAAGAAAATGCAAATTTGTCAGTTCATGTCACACTTTTTGCTTCTTCTCTTGTTGTGCAGCTGCACCTGCTACTGAGACTTGTGTGAAACGGTGAGGAAAAAGTTTCAAAGGTTTGAACTTTCGCCACATCCCCGATGGTTCAGATGTTTTCCTCCTCAGTAATGAGGTGATCACAGAAGCATTTCTGTGGATATTTTTTTTTTTAAAGAGGAATAACTCAGACAGGTTCCATTTGAATTCCAAAGCTTTGCCAGTGAATTTGTAACAGACTTCTGCATAAGCTTCTGTGGCAGCTCGTGGCATTCTGGTTATGCCAGTGTCACAAGAATTCAATCCTACAGCCATGATTCTGCAGCCTGATGCGCTGTTTGGCACTGGGCTGATTCCGCTGTATATTTAGTACACGCTGGGGAAGTGGGAAGGGGGGACAAGAACACAATTTTTCGGTTGCACATTTTACTGGTTTCTCCCCACAAACTCATTTCTCCTTTTCTGTCCTGAAATTTCCCTCTGGAGCATTCCTGCTCAGATGCTTTAGTGTGATCACGATTTCCTCTTGTTCCTCTCTCTCATCCTGTCCATGCATCCTCAGGCTTATTTCTTCCCCAGAGAGAGAGAGAGAGAGACTACTGTCATTGGAGGCGGCAGCTTCTGCAATCACTGAATAGATATGAGTTCACACAGGGTGCTGCTGCGTGTGTGTGTGTGTGTGTGTGTGTGTGTGTGTGTGTGTGTGTGTGTGTGTGTGTGTGTGTGTGTGTGTGTGTGTGTGTGTGTGTGTGTGTGTGTGTGTGTGTGTGTGTGTGTGTGTGTGGGCGGAGCCTGTGAGCTGCTATTTGTAAAAGCTTTTGATGGATGATTGCTGTGTGAGAGGGAGTCCCCCCTCCCACCCTGGTTTTTGTAGCAGCTCACTGTTCAGTGCACAATGACTCAATGAAAAGTGGAGGGGAGAGGCGAGCGCACTGTACGTCTGCACGAGAAGCAGAGGAGAGAAAAGGGGCACTACAACAGGGGACAAGAAGAAGAAGAAGGGGATACACTTAGCTTTTTTTCGTCCTCTGGTGTGAAGGGCCACTTCAGGATCAAGTGGCAGCCCTGAGTGTCATTTTTGGCCACTTTTCCAGTAGGTGGTGTTGGCTGTCATTCCAGGTAGAAGAGAGGGAGGGAAAAGGAGCTGCGGGGTTGGAATCTGCAGTGTCAGGGAGAGAGGAGGATGTCTGCTGGGTCAAGATGGAATGGAGCCGGGTCAGCAGGCTGCGGGATGCTGGCAACGGTCCCTGGTTGCGCGCTCCAGGCTGGTCTGCGTGGGATGCTGATGTGGGCCGTCCTGCTGTTGGTGGCCGGAGGTATGGATGCCTGCCCCTTTCCGTGCAGCTGCCTGGGGACTACAGTAGACTGTCACGGCCTGGGCATCCACACCGTACCCAAAAACATCCCCAGAGGCACAGAGAGGCTGTGAGTACGATAACACCGTGTGTATTTCTACACTCAACAAACTGCAACCTGAGGTCCATGTTAGGTTAGTTAAATAATTACACCAAACATGCACACATTTCTACTTGGCTGTATAAACTGCCAAGACAGCAATGCTTATTTATAAAAACACTTTCCTTTAACTCAGAAATGTTCTGAACTCAAAGTAGTCAGGAGCTGTGTTACGTCCACCAAAAACATGACTTAAACTTACTGACGCCATTTCAGGCTGAAACTGATCAAACTATTAAGTGCAATTAGTGTCATTTAAATCTGGGATTTCTTTGAACGTGTACAGTTGAATATGCAACAACACAAAGACCGCTGTGGGAAACGCACTGCATTCCTGAAATGATTTCAAACTGATGCAGACGCTCAAAGTGCTTTTACAAGAAAACCACCTCACATTCATCCATTCACACACCCATGTCTACATGCTTACATGCAAGGTGCTCACCTGCACACTGGCAGCAACTCGGGCATCAAGGGCCTTACTCAAGGGTACCTAAGTGGGTTTCCTGTCTGACAGAGAATCAAACCAAGCACCCTTTTGGTCACACAGCCACCTCTTGAACCTAAATAGTGAAGTTTATCACATAAAAGACATGATGATGAAATGAAGGTGAAATGTGACACATTTTACTTATTTCTATTTATTTGTAATTATTAGATATTTAATAGCATTCTATTATTATTGTAACACTTTACAATAAGGGTGCAGTCATTGAAATTAGTTAATATATTAACGATTTAAGTGCTGAGTTGTTTAATAATCACTTATTAATGGTGTTAAATGTCTTATTAAACACAGTTTATTCTTAATAGACTGTGAATGCCATTACTGCATTAATGAATGCACCCTTATTTTAAAGTCCAATATAAATATAAATATATGCAGTTATGAGTAGTACAGTCTCCTTTTATAACTTCAAATAAACACATTTTATTTTCTCTCTAAAACTATTAAGATGCGTTGATAAAAATGTTAGAAATTATTAAAATATAAAAGACTGAACTGGGACATGGCAAAATAATCATTTTAAATTTCTTGAAGGGAATTTTGTGCATATGCTGTATTTACTCTTTAGCATGTGTGACATGTTTATATGACATGATATGATATTTATGTCGCAATCCAAAGTAAATATATCATACTCACATTCTACATCTGAATTGTAGGAGCTCGATATATATGAATGTAATACATGAGAGAAACCATTAAAGTGTTCATTGTAATGATCTTTTTTCCCCCTCATCCATTTAAGTTGAACCGATGCTGATTTTATGTTGTGTGTTGTTCACTTGTTTAATTTTTGGTAACTGTTTTCACTGAGTCAGAATATTAAACCAACATATTTACTGACAACAATGCTGATCTAGTCTTCAGTAAATATGACACAAATAGGCAATTTGATTGAAGGGTGACCGTTTCACTGTTTTGTCTTGTAACAAAAAATTATATAAGCAGCTGTGCAAGGAGATAAAACAGGGATACGTTTTTAATGATACGCACTTGCACGATGTTTGCGTGCCCTGTTCAGTGTATCTCGTCCTTTCTGTATTCAAATCTTTGCAGGATGTGCAGATTTGATCAATGTGTCTGTGTCCAGCTTGTCCAGTTCATCAGGAATAGTTGTTGAAAGCAATCAGAAAGAGTAAAGGGGGGGATCCCAGTATAATTCTATACTCAAAAAAAAAAAAAAGGAATAAAAAAACCCTAATAAATAAAATGAATAAATAAACAAAATAAGTATATAATATATGTATTACTTCCTGTCTCTATTGTTCCGCAGATATCGGTTTAATTATTGAGGAGTGATAGAAATCTGCTTCAGCAGATCAGTTTGTCTCATTTTATTAACAGGAATTAACAGGAATGCTTCAGATACACAGAGATTAACCAGTCAGAAATTGTGCTGAGGTGTTTTCATTAAATGTAAAATAATTAAATAAATAAATAGTCTTGGATCTACTGAAGTTGCATTGATCAATCAGTCAATCAATTCAATCAATTTTTTTTTTATATAGCGCCAAATCACAACAAACAGTTGCCCCAAGGCGCTTTATATTGTAAGGCAAGGCCATACAATAATGATGTAAAACCCCAACGGTCAAAACGACCCCCTGTGAGCAAGCACTTGGCTACAGTGGGAAGGAAAAACTCCCTTTTAACAGGAAGAAACCTCCAGCAGAACCAGGCTCAGGGAGGGGCAGTCTTCTGCTGGGACTGGTTGGGGCTGAGGGAGAGAACCAGGAAAAAGATATGCTGTGGAGGGGAGCAGAGATCGATCACTAATGATTAAATGCAGAGTGGTGCATACAGAGCAAAAAGAGAAAGAAACAGTGCATCATGGGAACCCCCCAGCAGTCTACGTCTATAGCAGCATAACTAAGGGATGGTTCAGGGTCACCTGATCCAGCCCTAACTATAAGCTTTAGCAAAAAGGAAAGTTTTAAGCCTAATCTTAAAAGTAGAGAGGGTGTCTGTCTCCCTGATCTGAATTGGGAGCTGGTTCCACAGGAGAGGAGCCTGAAAGCTGAAGGCTCTGCCTCCCATTCTACTCTTACAAACCCTAGGAACTACAAGTAAGCCTGCAGTCTGAGAGCGAAGCGCTCTATTGGGGTGATATGGTACTACGAGGTCCCTAAGATAAGATGGGACCTGATTATTCAAAACCTTATAAGTAAGAAGAAGAATTTTAAATTCTATTCTAGAATTAACAGGAAGCCAATGAAGAGAGGCCAATATGGGTGAGATATGCTCTCTCCTTCTAGTCCCCGTCAGCACTCTAGCTGCAGCATTTTGAATTAACTGAAGGCTTTTTAGGGAACTTTTAGGACAACCTGATAATAATGAATTACAATAGTCCAGCCTAGAGGAAATAAATGCATGAATTAGTTTTTCAGCATCACTCTGAGACAAGACCTTTCTGATTTTAGAGATATTGCGTAAATGCAAAAAAGCAGTCCTACATATTTGTTTAATATGCGCTTTGAATGACATATCCTGATCAAAAATGACTCCAAGATTTCTCACAGTATTACTAGAGGTCAGGGTAATGCCATCCAGAGTAAGGATCTGGTTAGACACCATGTTTCTAAGATTTGTGGGGCCAAGTACAATAACTTCAGTTTTATCTGAGTTTAAAAGCAGGAAATTAGAGGTCATCCATGTCTTTATGTCTGTAAGACAATCCTGCAGTTTAGCTAATTGGTGTGTGTCCTCTGGCTTCATGGATAGATAAAGCTGGGTATCATCTGCGTAACAATGAAAATTTAAGCAATACCGTCTAATAATACTGCCTAAGGGAAGCATATATAAAGTGAATAAAATTGGTCCTAGCACAGAACCTTGTGGAACTCCATAATTAACTTTAGTCTGTGAAGAAGATTCCCCATTTACATGAACAAATTGTAATCTATTAGACAAATATGATTCAAACCACCGCAGCGCAGTGCCTTTAATACCTATGGCATGCTCTAATCTCTGTAATAAAATTTTATGGTCAACAGTATCAAAAGCAGCACTTTTATACACATCACACCAGTAGATGTGTATAAAATAAGGAATGTCTTTGTTACCATGGAAACTGTGTGATGCTGTCATGCACGTTTTTTTTTTCGTCATGTATGTGCGTTTATTTCAGCTTGTGAAGTGGCCGTATGTGAATAATTGATGATGTTCAGAGTTTCAGATACATTATCTTTCCTTCTATTAGTGTGGCGGATGTCCCCCCCAAGGCAAATGGCTTCATGATCAGGGTCGGAGGTCTGAGGATCCTGGTCAAATGGCCTGGAAAAAGATTAACCCACTGTCCCAGTCATTGTTTTAAATCTCAGAGATGGTCCGACCTCTACGGAGCAGCAAAGGCTTGTGTGATTAGTAGAATTCTTAGTATGGAGTGAGTGTAATTTATGCCTTGAAAGTTTTTTGGGACTTTGATGTAACATTTAGGTAAGGGTGTGTTACTTTGTTCCTGAGCACAAAGCAGTGCACAGGACAAGTCACCAAAAGATGCAGTTGTCATTTCATGCTCAGTGCTAAACACTTTAAATCACAAGTGTGCTCATGTATGTGCCTGTAAGCACACTGGTCTTAAAATGAGATGTGGTCAGACGCGGTAATGGCACATTACTTTTGACAAGCAACAGAAAGTAATTCCGCCAAAGAATTCTGAAAATGTAGTCTAAAGTCATGCACCACCTCATGGGGCATGGAGGACAGGCGATCCGATGAGGAGGGGAAGGGGTTGCAGGAATGTGATGCTGAAATGCTTCACCACAGGGAGTTGTGGTGGATTTCTTCTGATCTGGCTCATGTGCTTTGATGCTTGGTGCACAGAATTCTTTCCTCACCACAAAACCTTTCGCTTCTCAGTTTGCCATCTAAATGGCACATATAGTTTGGGGTATCCTAATTTTGGTGACTGTTCCGCCATTGCTGCAATTGCTGGTTGACTGACGAGGCTGAGTCTCTGGTCTTTGCCTCCTGGTTGTTCTTTCATGTAATCTGTCATTGGGAACACTATGTGATTGCTTCAGTTCAACCTTTGTGTGACTACATGTTCTGGTTTTATTTTAGTAGTATGACCAAAGCTGATGGCCACCCGACTGTGTCTGGTCTGCTTGATGTTCCTTCTTATAATAATACTAATATAATAAATTAAAAATGTAATTAGATTAAAAACATGGTACAGGGAGTTTTCCTGACCATGGTAACCATTGTGTTTGCTGATGAGGTTGGTAAGGGTTAAATCTTGCATGTGTATAGATACTTGGATGATTTTTCTTGCGAGTTGGCTACACTGAAGTAGGGGCATGGTTTTCACACACCCAACCAACTCACAGTGACCCCTTTACCTAAAGTTAGATCCGCCTCTGATGGCAGTTGACAATCTATTTCCAAAACACGCCCATGACAACTTAAGAAAATAAATGCATTTCTTTTGTGCCTTGCATGTAATTTGTGTTCACATTGCAGGCTGTGGAAATGTCAAAGTGGCGCTAGATACACCTAAAAAGTACTCGCGCCATGTCCTCTACACTGTAAGATACAGATAATCAAGATAGAGCCCTAATTACATACAGTCAAGATTTTTCTGTTTTTTAAATTTCAATTTGTTTTCATTTATATACCTCCAAATCACAACAGAGTTGCCTCAAAGCGCTTCACACAGGTAAGGTCTAACCTTACCAACCCCCAGAGCAACAGTGGTAAGGAAAAACTCCCTCTGAGGAAGAAACCTCAAGCAGACCAGACTCAAAGGGGCGACCCTCTGCTTGGGCCATGATACAGACATAAATTACAGAACAATTCACAGAACAATTCACGGATGAATATACAAGAAATGCTATTGGTGCACAGGACAGGAGGGTCACCAACATAAATACAACTCCCATCTCTGGATGGAGCTGCACCTTAAACAGAGAAAAAACAGAATCAGGCATCAGAAAGACAAAAAATACTGTATAATTTGTCAGCATTAATCAACAAGAAAAACAGAAGAAATACTAAGATGATCACCGGCCACTAGCCCTAAACTTCACTAAAAGACCCAGAATTTAGGTAAAGTTGAGGCTGCGGCCCGCTCCAATTACTAATAAATGAATTAAAAGAGTAAAAAGCGTAAAACAAAACTGTACCAGTATGCTAGCCATAAGAAAGGTAAAATAAGTGCGTCTTACGTCTGGACTTGAAAGTCTCCTCAGAATCTGACTATTTTATTGATGCAGGGAGATCATTCCACAGAACAGGACACGATAAGAGAAAGCTCTGTGACCCGCAGACTTCTTAATCACCCTAGGGACACAAAGTAGTCCTGCACCCTGAGAACGTAAAGCCCGGGCCGGTACGTAAGGTTTAATTAGGTCAGCTAGGTAGGGAGGTGCCAGTCCATGAATACTTTTATAGGTTAGTAGCAGAACCTTAAAATCTGATCTCACTGGGACAGGAAGCCAGTGAAGAGATGCCAAAATGGGTGTAATGTGGTCAAACTTTCTGCTTAGTGTCAAAAGTCTGGCTGCAGCATTTTGAACCAACTGTTCCGATATGATACTCAAACTCAGGGTATAGTCTGATAACAGTGCAGATCTGATCCCAAATCTAGTAAAATCAAGTCTGGGAGCAAGCATTGGTGCCCCCGCATCAACCACAACACTGAAACACTCTGGGTCCTGGATGACAACCACCCAGGTAGACAACTAATCCATCCCTACATCTCACAGCTTTGAAAGTAATTTTTAAATTTGTATACTTCACTTAATTTGAAACCTTTTTTATGGCAGTCTGACCAAAAAACACTTTCTTCAAAATTAAAATGCAGCAGGAGCAGCTCCTGAATTGCTGGTCACATGATGACATCATCACAGAAATTAAATGTGTCAGTGTTTTTCTAGTGAGCTGCTGCTGAATCAGTTATTAATGTCATTTCTGCCATCAAAGACCTTACATATGTTTCGAGTGGTGTTTTTCTGTTTGATTGTTCGCAGGATTACGCAAAAACTACTGAACTGATTTTCTTGAAAGTTGGTGGAAGGATGTGGTCAAGGCCAAGGAGGAAACTGTTAACTTTTAGCAGCAGATCCAGTTCAGATGAAAGATTGAGGAATTGTTGTTCTCTTTTTAAACATTTCAACATAGAACAATTTGGACGATTACCTTCAATTTCTCATAAATTAACTCATAGATCATCATGAAAACAGTCATGAGACATTTCAACAATCTATTTAATTTTGGTGCAGATCCCTATGAAAATCCAGTTTTTATGGATCAAAATTTGAATTTCAAGGGCGTGTATGGACATTTTATTTTATGTTTTTTTTTTTTTTTCTAAACATTAATTTGTTGTCTTATACTCACAATATAAGTGAAGATTAAGATATAAGTGTTGTATGGCTGGGGGGGCCTGGCTGCTGGTTTGTTTGCCTTTTGTTTCCTCCCAGGTGGCATGCATTTGGGACTGAGTGGCTGTGTTGCTGAGGCTGTTAGGAGGACTTCACCCTGATCACCTGCGACTCGTCAGGACTCACAGCTGAGGTGCATCTGGAGGGATTGGAGTATGTTGGCATTTAAGACTGAAGTGCACAGTGTGCATTTGCCAGAGACTCGACCTTGTGACCAGACGGGTGAGATCGTCGTCTTGGGAGCCATCTCATCAGCAGCGGACGCTGAGAAACGTCCAGGTTTGATGCACGGTCTGTGAAAGAGGAGAGGGTGAGGTCTCACGCTCGTCAGCACACTTCCTGAGGTACGTTGGATTTTGTGACTAACAGTTATACAGTCAGTAAATGTGGTGTCCCTCACACCTTATTGTATTGAGCTGTATGTTAGTCATGTATCAGCTTCCACTGCTGTGGTGATTTGTGAACGAGATGTTCCATGCCTGCAGGTTGGAAGCTGATCAGTAATCAAGCCAGGAAGTGTTTGCTGTTTGTACACCTTTAAGTGTTCTGTGTGTAGAGTGTGGACTCACATAATGGTTCCTTCTTTCACAGACTCGGTTGTTGCGGCCACCTGGGGGGTGTCGGCGGGGTCCTTGGGTCCGAAACAGCTTCTGGCTCCGGACCATTAGCGCTGCTGGGAGCGCACCACGCCAGACCGCACCTTTTTGTTATATTATGATCACTGTTATGTATTAAATTCAGTTAGCCTTTGTACCGTGCTCTGCTTATTTCATACTGGGTCCTTCAAACGCTGGTCGGTTCTCCGAGCTGCGTCCGACACATAACAATAAGTGAAGAATATGAAGATATAAGTGAAGATGAAGCCAGATTTCAGGGAGGTACAACACAAGGAGGTTCTACATTTTTCTTCTCTCAGATTTATCTTTATGGAATCTGTGGTTTAAAATCAAGAGCAGATCTGGAAATCTTCTAATTCTGCATGCAGCAGTGTTAATCAATCAGCCGTTGTTCATGCAAGACCTTTCTCATGTTTTATCAAAACCTTGATCAGCAGCTTTGGGGGACCTCGGCCTCCTGTTCCAGATCTGCCACTGAAAATATCCACTTTCTCTTATCGTGCCCCTGTTCTTTGGAATGATCTCTCTGCATCAATAAAACAATCAGATTCTGTGGAGACTTTCAGACTTAAGACGCACTTATTTTCCCTTTCTTATGGCTAGCATACTGGCATAGTATAGTTCTACACTTTCTACTCTTTTAATTCATTTTATTAGTAGCAGGATGTGGTAAAATCACAAGTCAGAATTTCAATACATCCACTTGGGAAATGATTCACAATAGCATTTTGGCATCAAAATTAATCCTATATCTTGAAAATAACCCTCCACCCCTTGAATGTAACAAAGTATGGTCTATTTTCAATTATCTGGCTATTACGCTATGTGTAACGTTTGTCCATGCTCTTCAAAAACTTTATAAACACAATTCTTTCACAAAGGTTTTATTTCAGTAACACTGTGTGAATAACAGAACTTAGGAGGAGGCCATGCTCTTCAAAAACTTTAAAACATAAACCATTGTCAAAGGTTTTATTTCAGTAACACTGTGTGAATAACAGAACTTACAGTACATATTGTAGTTTTCTTTTTTGCATGGGATGGGGTTTTTTTGTCAAGTAGACACCCACTTCCTATATGAAATATCTCCCAAATTACACAATGCACAATCTCTGAAGTGGATGTAAGCATATTTAAAAATTATATATTTTCTACCATTACCACCTCCTGCTATTATTATTAAACGTAGCTTGCCGCGGCCTCAACTTTATCGGAAGTCTGGGTCTTTTAGTGAAGCTTAGGGCTCGTGGCCCGTGATCACTTTAATATTTCTTCTATCTTTCTTGTTGCTTAATGCTGACAAATTATACTGTATTTGTTGTCTTTCTGATGCCTGATTCTGTTTTTTTTTTTTTTCTCTCTGTTTGAGGTGCGGCTCCATCCAGAGATGGATGTGATGTCTGTTTCTGCAGCTCTCCTGTCCTGTGCACCGGCAAAATTTCCTGTATATTGTTTTGTAAATTGTTTTGTAAAGTGTGCCTATAGCATAGCCCAAGCAGAGGGTCACCCCTTTGAGTCTGGTCTGCTTGAGGTTTCTTCCTCAAATCAAGAGTGTTTTCTTACCACTGTCGCCTGTGTTCTTGCTCTGGGGGTTGGTAAGGTTAGACCTTACTTGTGTGAAGCGCCTTGAGGCAACTTTGTTGTGATTTGGTGCTATATAAATGAAAATAAATTGAAATCTACATTTTTCGACTTTTCGTGGCAGAGGTATGTGCTCTCGGAGCATTTCTAGTTTTAAATGTTGCTGCATGTCAAGAGAACTTTGAAAGTGCAACAGTGAAAGCTGTCTTTATGTGAAAAAGCTGGAAGTCGAGCTGGTTTGCTGGATGGCAGATTGGATTCATGGATACTGAGGGGAATTTGTTTGAGATCCACAACATATTTGGACTAAAAGCAGGATGGGATGCTTCAGATCACCACCACTACCCCCCCCCCCAAACCCAGTCTGTAGGGATGATACTTTTATCCCACATTGAAACAAAAGGTTTTCGCCATTCCAGGAGAACTACATCTCCAGATGCCCTCCATCTTTTCTATTTACGTCTCTACTGACGGGAACAAGCAGCTCCGCAGTGAATAGAAAAGACTCATTAAATGGCTGTTTGTTAAAGGGCTTGTTGCCCAATTATCTTATAAGATGATCTGAGTGTGTGTGTCAGCTGGACCGTTAGCCAGGAGGGGAGGGCCATTGTGTGTACAGTATTTCCCCGGAGACCGTCAGCCAATAAGAGGGTAATTTATCAATGGGAATGGCACGGTAAAACTAAACAGCCCTTCCTCATTGGATTGTCATGGTAACGCTTTAAAAAAAAGAAGCAAGCCCCTCTGGGTATTTGAGCTGAGAAAAGAGGAAAATATGTGTGAGAAAGAGGGAGTCAAATTTATTAGATTATTGATCCGACATGTGCTGAATTACACCGTCGATCTGATGCGATTAATCACTTTGTGACCGGAAAGTCATTTATTGGGTGCTTATCAAGAATCCCCATTATTCTCTGGCTTCTCCTTCTCAAATATGAAGCTTTTTCATTTCTTGTAAATCAAGCTATGGTTCTGGCATATTCAGAGATTTGAAGATGTCACATTGCATTTGTCAGTGTTTATCAATATTTTGTACCCAAGTGTTGAATGGTCCATCTGTCCATTTTTCTCCATTTATCCCCCACTGAGTCACTGTGGCAGAAGGTTAAATAAGTTACCCAAACGTTCATCTACCAAACCATATCCACCAGTTCCCCCAAGGCGTTCCCAAGCCAGATGGGATACATAATCCCTTGGACATATTTGTTCTCCCCTGGGATCTCCTTCCAGTAAAGGAACAAATTAATTCATTTGAAGGACACTTGGTAGAACACATAGCTTCACTTTGGCCACCCAATCCCTGTTAATTTAACTAAATCCCAAACAAATTCCAATCCTTCAGCCACTCACATTGATGTACAGCGGAGCAGGTGGATCAGTGGGACAGATGTTTGGCTACCAATATGTTGATCTGGATTAGATTCCCAGACTGTGCCTTTGGAGACTTGGTTGGTGAATTAAACTGTGATGGACTGGTGTCATGTGCAAGAAGGAGGCTAGTGAGGGAAGCCACCAAGACACTGATGATAACTCTGAATGAGTTATATTCTTGGGATGGGAGAAACTGTTGTTTAATCTACTCAAAGAAAAACAGAAAGAAGTTGGCTGCAGATTCCACATATCAAAACCTCGCCACGTGTGATTTTCTGTGTTCCAGCAGATAACAGCACATTTCATGCACAGACACAAATAGACTTTACCAGTTCAATTAGACTTTACACATACATTTAAAGTCCTTTAGTGAGAAAGCAAACAAAAAACGTGGTTGTAGGTCTCCATATATTTTCGCTGCTTTGCCTTTTGAATATTTGCTACCATTGTGTCACAGTTGGAGTCTTTGCAGCCAACTTTAACACAGTACGAGATCCAGAAAGTAGAAACTTTAAACAAATTCACTGTGAAGATGTTTGTGTGAGCTGCAGCAAGTGGAGACAGAGCAGATCAAGGTCTTAGTAGGTCTGTCTCTTATCTACCTGAAGCAAAGGGATTTAGAGGATGGACCAAACTCTGTGTGTGTGTGTGTGTGTGTGTGTGTGTGTGTGTGTGTGTGTGTGTGTGTGTGTGTGTGTGTGTGTGTGTGTGTGTGTGTGTGTGTGTGTGTGTGTGTGTGTGTGTGTGTGTGTGTGTGTGTGTGTGTGTGTGTGTGTGTGTGTGTGGAAACTGCTTCCTCCAACACTAACTTTGCAGGTTTAAGCAAACATGCTCTCAGACTGGATTCATGTGTCTCTTTATTTCTGTTCCTTGGAGTGTCATCATTCTAGTTGGCCGTGAATCACTGTGAAAATCTAAACTATGCAGCAGTGCCGGAGGATTTTCTTGCTTTCATTTGCTTGATTCTGTGTTGCTGCCAATCATGGAGCTAACTGAGTGTGAGGGTGATTATTGTTAGAGGCTGATGGAGAGATGGAAAACTGTCTGTACTGAGGCCTCAAATACAATTCATTTTCAGCCAAAACAGTGGTTTCAGTCTTTATTTAACTCAACTGCAAAACCCCCCCACAGCCTACAACTGAAGCAACCTGATGTTTGATTCAGGCTTTTGCATGTCAAAGGCATTGGTTTAGAAGTACTAGGTAATAGCACATGTAGGCTATGACAACATGACATTTGACCCCAATGACCCCGACCTTTACCCAAATGGTTTACCTCCGGCTGGCTTTGCCAGGTCAAAAATGTGTGCCACATTTGGTCCAAATAAAGTTGAAAATCAATTTCCCTGAACATGGTCTTTTCCTAAATGAATACTTTAGTGGCACATATGGGTTCAACCTTCACTGATATCCACTGAGAGGTTTTAGGCCTGACCCAGAAAAAGTAGGGTGTGGTTCTCCAGCTTTTCTCAACATTGCACCCAGTGAGTGAAAAAGTCACACATTGTTGAGAAGTGTTGGTTTATCAGAATGCAAATGATGGAGAACCACACCCTACTGGGTCAGGCTCAAAACTTCTCAATCACCCCTCATGATTTAGTAGAAGAAACATGATTACTTAGGGTCTGCTCCTTTCTCTGCCCCTGACCAAGGCAGCTTCTCTACATCTGGAGTTTGTACCTGGGCGCCAGACTGTGGCTGCCCACTGCCCCTAGTGGTCAGATTGTGTCTAACTGTTTTTCAGATGGTGGGGTGGCCAAATTTCATTGTATGTACAAGGCCCTTCTTCTTCTTCTTCTACTACTTCATGAAATGAGCAAATGCACCTGGGAGGAGTAGATAGACAGGTAGACATGACCTTGGCCCCATTGTTTGACCTTTGGCAAATCTGATCTTACCTGGACATTCTGGAACCCATATCCATATCTTTGCCAAGTCTGGTTTAGAAGCACAAGGTAGTTAATCAAGCCACTGGGGAAAATTTTTGCAGTTTTTACCCAATTATTGTCATCTGGCAAGTTTGACCTCACATGGGCAATTCCAGAGCCCACCTCCATATGTATGCAAGGTTTGGTGCAAAACAAGGCCAAATCTGGGGTTGATGTTCATCCATGGTCCAACTTTGGTGGGAATCCACCAGCAGACCTGAGATGACAGACAAATGTTTATTAAATTGTAGCTTGATTGTTGATCATAGTTTTGTAAGAAGCAGCCCTGTTTTGTGATCTGGTCATTTTTGTTTGCTATATATATTTTCTTGTTAAGGGACCATATGGGTAATTTTAACACTTTAGCTCAGTTTATATAACTAATTAAATTAGTGACAAATTTAAATCGGTCTTTTTTTTTTTTTATTGTATTTGTGTTAAATTATTGCATTCTCTGTATGGTCAGCTTCCAAATATCATTCCAGTGGAACTCCCATCTTATTTGTAGTTTTTGTAGCAGTTTGTGAATGGACCACCCAGAAATACAGCCAGTCAGCGAGCTTATTGCTGAACCTGTAATAAAAATTTTAAATCATGTTGGTTTCAGGTTCACGGCGCATGCACTGTTGTCATCTTCTTGGAATTTTCCAGTTGCTGGTGTCATAAACACTGAGGCATCTGAATCATGCCATAGTTGATGTTCCCTCACTGCAAGAGGTCCACATAAAGATCCAATGATGCTTCAAAGTCATCTCAGCAGAAATAATATACAAAATAATGAATGGGCCACTCTGAAGAGACCTGGTTGTTGCCTTAGGTGATGGTATGTGAGGGTGATGCAGTATGAGCATGAGGACAGTACAGTAGTGTTCAGAATAATAGTAGTGCTATGTAACTAAAAAGATGAATCCGGGTTTTGAGTATATTTCTTATTGTTACATGGGAAACAAGGTACCAGTAGATTCAGTAGAGTCTCACAAATCCAACAAGACCAAGCATTCATGATATGCACACTCTTAAGGCTATGAAATTGGGCTATTAGTAAAAAAAAAAAAGTAGAAAAGGGGCTGTTCACAATAATAGTAGTGTGGCATTCAGTCAGTGAGTTCATCAGTTTTGTGGAACAAACAGGTGTGAATCAGGTGTCCCCTATTTAAGGATGAAGCCAGCACCTGTTGAACATGCTTTTCTCTTTGAAAGTCTGAGGAAAATGGGACGTTCAAGACATTGATCAGAAGAACAGCGTAGTTTGACTAAAAAGTTGATTGGAGAGGGGAAAACTTATACACAGGTGCAAAAAATTATAGGCTGTTCATCTACAATGATCTCCAATGCTTTAAAATGGACAAAAAAACCAGACATGCGTGGAAGAAAATGGAAAACAACCATCAAAATGGATAGGAGAATAACCAGAATGGCAAAGGCTCACCCACTGATCAGCTCCAGGATGATCAAAGACAGTCTGGAGTTACCTGTAAGTGCTGTGACAATTAGAAGACGCCTGTGTGAAGCTAATTTATTTGCAAGAATCCCCCACAAAGTCCCTCTGTTAAATAAAAGACATGTGCAGAAGAGGTTACAATTTGCCAAAAAACACATCAACTGGCCTAAAGAGAAATGGAGAAATATTTTGTGGAGCCTTAAGAGTGTGCATATCATGAATGCTTGGTCTTGTTGGATTTGTGAGAATCTACTGAATCTACTGGTACCTTGTTTCCCATGTAACAATAAGAAATATACTCAAAACCTAGATTAAAAGTTTTAGTCACATAGCACTACTGTTATTCTGAACACTACTGTATGTCATGTGTTCATGCGGGAGGTGAGATTATGTCAAGGAGCAGCTCTGAGCCCTTTTTTGTTTGCACTATAAATTCCCACTATATCCTACACAGTCTCAGGATCACTGTAAAAATTGTTCACAGATGAGATGGTCATCTTTGGTATTTGGCTGAGAGACCATCTCAGCATATTTTTGTTTTTAACTTTAGTCATGTCAGGAAGGGCATCCAGTGTAAAAGCTCTGCCACATCCCTACATGGATTCCTACTGGATTCACTGTGGGGACCCAGGATTACTGGGGGGCAGCACAAACGTAAATAAATAAATAAATTAGGAAAAGTAAGCTCATTCCTGATGAGGTCATCCACAAATCATTATCCTGCACGATCAAGCTGGTAGCGTGTTACTGAATCACTGCCACCAGCATACAGAGAATGTTTGTTCTTCCTCTGTCTTTTCCACCATCTTCTCTGCTTAAGACACTCTTGGGCTTCTTAAAAGTCCTCCTCCCTGCTCTTAACCGTTTGGCACCTTAGGAGCTCTCTTAAAGCCTGAGGTACTTTGTGAACAACATTTATTTTACCAAGGGAAAATTTTAAGAACTGTCTAAGAATTTGGGGGAATTCTAAGATTTTTGCTACTTTTAGCTGCTTCATGGATATGGGCCCTGGATCTTTGTATTTTCCCTCACAGACAGTGAGGTTCGACTCGGTCATCTTCTTCCCTTCTTCCTCCTTCTCGTGGCTGACTGTGGCGAGCAGCGGCACTCTCTGCCTGAGATTCCTTTTGCTGTAATGGCCTATTGTTTGGTGGAGTCGCCACTCAAGGGCAGCCTATCCTTCAGCTGACCTCTGACCCCACCATGCTGCAAAAGACACAATTCACCACAACTCACGAGGCCCGTGCTTGTGTGTCTGTATTCCTGTCCGTCCTCACGTGTCTTCACTTTTTAATCTTCACTCCCAAATGAAGATAAATTGGGTGAACGCTTCGTGGCTGTTTTCAAACTGTGCATGTTTGTTTTGGAGTGTTTGGGAGCAGAAGCCAGCCATCATGCTTGAAATAAATGCTTCCTCTTTACCTGCTTTGACCCGTTATCACTGCTGTGTAAGTACATGTAAAAATCCCGCATACAGCTGAGGGCTGATGGGATTCAGAATTGTTTCTGTTTGTGCATTAAGGGGCCTCTGTGCTGCTGGATTTACCCATAATTCTCTGCATGCATTGCTACCTTTGACCCACAGAAAATCTGACATAGTGAATAAAACTGAAACATTACTTGTGACTATTATTTTGAAATAACTATATGTGGAAATGAGGTCACCATTATAACTGAATTAACACATTAGGGTGATTCTTTAACTACGGGCACTATTGGCCTTGTAAATGTAATTTCCACCACACCATTGCCTTACAATATAAAGCGCCTTGGGGCAACTGTTTATGATTTGGCGCTATATACATGTGCTCTGATGTCACTGTTTAAGCACAAAACGACAATATTTGCATATAATGATGCTGAAAAAAGGTGAAAAAGTCATCATAGACTACTAGAACAAATTTCTTAAAACACTTTCATTGTAAAGATAACTATAAAAGTGTGAAATTTCCCCTTTTTTCTGTTTTTCATACAATATGATCAAAGGACATAATAAGTGCCCATAGTCTAAGAATCACCCATTAATGTTTGGTAACATGAAATGTGAAGTTGGAGGAAATTGGATTTGAATGTCTTAAGCCGAGGTGTATGTAAACATATGACCTCCAGGAGCTCATCTGCACAACAGGAGCAATTTAGGATTTAAGGACGAAATGGCGGCTTCAAGATGTTTGAACATGAACTGTTGGGAAGGTGTCGTAGCACGGACCCACAACAGGGGGCGCAAATGAACGGACAATGAATAAACCAAAAGGTAACAATTTAATGTTGTGACACTACACAACGAAAAGATACAGAAAATATGCACAGTCAATTAGCACCAGGTGACGTGTGGCAGGCTCGAAGATAGGAGACCCCCCCGACGAGAGAGAAGCCGTACTCCACAGGGCTTCCACCACCAACGGCCTGAAGAACACCGGAGCTGCCAAGTCCCGAATCCCCAGGTGGCCTCTGTCCCCGGCTGTCGACCCTGGTACTGCTGGCAGAGAGCAAAAAACAGGATGTGTGAGTGTGAGTCCGCACACTCAGTAATACACAGTCCAACACTGATGGGAGGGAGCACCTCCACCTCCAATCATACACTTAAGCAGCTCCTGTCAGTCACTTATCTGGAGGGAGTGGGAGGCGAAGACGTCGCGGTTCCCACAATACGCCGCTCCAACAAAACTGTCCCACAGGAATAAACGGCTGCAAACAGAGATCAAAACGTGGATTAATCCAAATACTGCAGAGAAGGATTACCTCAGGAATGGTAGTCGATTTCTCGGCGAGGAGGTGGAGTTGCAGTCCGGCTTTTATGGTGGTGATGATGATGAACGAGTGACAGCTGGTGCAGGGGATGAATGACAGCTGTCACTTCTTCTAGGTCTGGCGCCCTCTCGTGCTTGGAGCCCGCACTCCAAGCAGGGCGCCCTCTGGTGGTGGTGGGCCAGCAGTACCTCCTCTTCAGTGGCCCACACAACATGAACATCCCAAATTCCATCAGCTGTAAAGCATCTTAAAAAAGTATTCTTTCATATCGCTTTCCTCCACATTTATTAAGGTCGGTGTTCTCTTTTAATAGTATTTATGTGGGTTTTTGCAGCAAGAACACCTTCTTGATGCTAACCATCTTCAATCTTCTCAGGCTTGGGATGAGAGCGATTTGGGCTTCAGTAGACGAGGACCTGCTGACAGCAGCAGACAGGGAATGAAGCAGTGAAAGAAAAAAAGACTGTTGTGTGTTGGGGGTGTGGCTGGATATTTTGGTGTTCTTTTCTTTTCTTTGCTCTCCAGGTGGCATGAGAACTGATTTGTCTGTGGAGAAGATGCTGGCTGAAGAGTCCTTCACCCTCATCAACATCATGTGCAGCACCTGTGAATGGTGCTCACATGCAACCTTAAAGACTTTCAGCTGAAGCAGATTTGGATGGCGTTCTGCATTTAAGTTGTGTGATTCAAGCAGAACTGCCGGGAACTCGACCTTGTGATGTTCGTTTGTGAGACGCTGAGGACCGCGCCTGGGTTTGACACATCGAGCCCGTGAAGCAAGGAAGGGTGAGGGACACATGCTGTCAGCACACATCAGAGGTGATTAAGTGTTTGACTAACTGTTGATAGTAACTTGGTATTTTGTTACGCAGTATACTTGAATTTGAGATGAATTGTGCAGCTTGCTTCTCACTGCTGTGGCGTGCGGACAAGTGATCCTCCACCTGTTGTGAGAAGCTGCTCATTTGCATAAAGTTAAAAATACAGACCTGAATGTGTTGCTGATAGTGTGTGTCTTTTGAAGGATATTAGTTGTAACTGCTGACTTACCTCACCTCTTCTATGCTTCGCAGAGAGTCGGTTTGTCGTGTCCACCTGGGGGGTGTTTGGCGGTGGTAGTGGGTCCAGGAGCGCCAGGCTTCGATCCTTTTGGGCGCTGGAGAGCGTGCCAGCCTTCACTCCACCAGAAGGACGCTATTTTGGTTTTTACACTTTGTTGTGCACCAGCGGGTGAAATAAATCAATTGTTTTTGTTATTGGAACCGCTTTCTGGTTATTTTTAGCGCTGGGTTCCATCTGACGCAGGTCCGCTCCTCAACCCGCGTCGACACATAACAAAGACGGCATTTTGGACCACTTGATTGGACCTGTCCATTTCTGCTCATAACTTCATTATATAGCTTGAAATCAGAATCACTTTTTAGCGTGCTGTACAGTCTGTGTGTCCCACTGTGCCCACTGCAGATGTTCTTTTATTTATTTTTGTTGGGGGGTGGGGGCAACAGGACCTCCCTTTTTGGACTTAGACCAGATGATGTCACGCAATGGATACTTGAACTTCCAGTCCTGCAGAATGCGCAGCCATGTCCATGTCTGCATATGCCAAAGCCATAAGCTCGATGATGGACTGATGATCCATCCAGTGTTTTGTCCGCTGTGGGATCCAGATGGATTCCAGTCCACTGTGCTCTTCAGTAAGAATCACGGGTGTAAATGATGGACTGATACATTGAGTATCTAGAGGTTTACTTACCAGTAACTAGACATCTTGTTAGTCTTCAAGATGTATGATATCTCCAACCTGGATGACTTGGAAGCTTCATCAATAGGAGGATATTCTTGGCCAAGGTTCAAAAACATTAATGCTGTGAGAAGACATTGGTCTAAATCCTGGAAATGAGGCAGTATGATGCTAGTTGAATTTATATAATGCCTGAATAGATCCTTTCAGTTGATTAGTGGGTTGTATGTCACATGATAGGAATCATTCTGCCCATTTGCCATTGTGTTCCATTGACTGTGCAAAATTGGTTCCATCTACCGTGTAATTTTGGTTCCATATGTTTTGTACCATTGCACGGCGCCACCACCTCGGGCGCTCACACTAGCGGCGATGGCACTTTGCTTAAAAACAAACACGCCGTGGTTTGTTTTATTAACGGTGCTAATTCTTGTAACACAAAAAACAACTTGAGTACGCCATAAGCCGCCTGGAAGCATTTGCAATATTTGCTGGGACTCTTCTACCTGAAGTACAAGCACTGTCGGATTAAGAGCTCTACAAAATTCTGATTTTTCGCTGGACTGAGGAAAGCAGACGGCAGTCTGTACACGAAGAAGTCAGCATATGGGTCAGTTACTGACTACGCCGTCAGGATTGTTAGGTGTTATATAAAACAAATAATGAATGTTTTTTTCATTCATGCAATGGAAAGAATATTTCATGAGGTGAAAGATGGAATGTTCCATTCTTCTTTTTTCATCATCTGGACATTCCATCTTTCACAGCATGAAATATTCTTACCATTGCACTTATAAACATTCATAACTCATAGCTTCAAAACTAATAATTCATAAGTGGGAAACAATTGTTTTCAGGCTACAGATCTCGAGCCTTTTTTACATTTCCATGATGTTGTTCACCACCCAAACCACAACATCTCCAGTCTCACTCTTATTTCTTCCTTTGACACGTCACATGACAGGGCAAGGTCAAATTCCCCTCCACCCGTTACAGTGCGTCAGGAACACGACACTCCACACACACACTTTCAGGTGTGTGCACACAGCTCAGCTTACCTCTCTTTCCATAAGGCCTCATGGGAAGAGTGACATCATTGCAGCAATGACACTGAAACTGACAATTTCACAAAAGGTCATAGGGTTAATGAGTCTCCCCTGTCAACAGTCTTTGCAAGTGCATTGAAACAGGGGCCTGGTTGTTTTATAAAACTGTTACTACTAGAAAGTAGAACAGGCACTGAGCGAGTGCAACACCCACCACTTCCACGTTTGACACCTGATCATGCAAATAATGTCTTTGTCACTGGTGACACCACAGTACACAGTAAGTCCGTGCAAAATTAAATCACCCCGTCTTTAACTAACAGAACCCTTCTACCATATTTGATCCAGACTGGTTTCAAACAGTATGAGTTGAAGAGTTATGACCTAGGTCAAAGGTCATGTGACCAAGAGAAAGGTGGTGGTTGACTTTGTATCTGTGTTTCATAATATACAAATAATGAATTTTTATGAGTTCAACAATACTGAACAATGGCATTGATATTTACATTCTGGACTAACATGCTAATCCAGCAGGGGGCAGTAAATAATTTATATATTAAAAGCATGCGTGTGTGTGATTATATTTAGTAAGTTCAATGTAAGCACATAATATTGTAAATACGTTAAAAATACATGAATGCACAAGGAAGTGAAAACACTTATTTCTGTTGTGGTCCATTTAAAAATCAAATTACAAAATATTAGTAATAATAAAATAATAATACTGATGATAATAATAATAATGTGTATATGATAAGAACCTAAACTATTTATAAATACACTAAGACAGTAAATTACCATTTAAAAATGATGTAATTAACAGGAAATAAAAGGGCTGAGTTCTTCCTCTAATAGCTGTTGAGGTCTAAGGTTCCAAAAACATTCTGGACTCACACATCATTCCAACTCATTATAGAAACTTTGCACAATTTATTACCACCCTTGAAAAATGTCAGCTACCCTTTCATAAACACGACTCAATCCACAGCCTGTGGATCCCCGCGGGCAACACACTAGTATACATATAATCAGCACTGGCCCTTGACCTTTAACTGATTTTTCGTAATCTGCAAGCATCAAATTTGTAGTTCAAATCTGATTAAAACTCTTTGAATGGTTGTGTTCAGTGTTCACACACAGACACACAAATGTTAAAATAATAACCCTGCATGTGCGACTGCTGTGCATGGGTGTAATTACAGGCCGGGCGTAGAAAGTAATCAGTTAGACAATAAAGGTAAACAGGACAGAAAAAATACTCAATAGTTTAATTTGTGTTATAGAAAAAAACTGATGTAAACTGATTACAGCTGCATTTTTACAAACACAGGGATTAGAATCTGGTGTCGACGGCTTTAGGATTCGTCAGACGCTGTGTTCTGCTGCAAGTTTCCCGTCCTGATTAGTGTTATCGAGTCAGCAGAGCAAAACCTCAACTTTCTGTTTGATTGCAGACAAACATTTCCACGGTCAGGACTCTGCTTGTGGGCAGATTTTAAACTGTCACTCAAATATATCTCTGTTCTGCACCAACATCTTGTTTCTGCACTTTGAAGTTATTTTCACCAGCTCACAAAGACGTCTGTTCAAGAGGGCTCAATTTCATAAAAGGCTGTTTAAAAAAAAAAAAAATCTGACCTTAAGTCAGCGGGAAACTTGGAAAATATCAAAGAACATGTTTCTGCCAGATGTTTGTCATCCAGGATTAAAATGGCTTTGAAAAAGTGTCACGTTCCTCTACCAGAGGAAGCTTCAAAAAAGAAGTTTCAAGTGAGATTTAACAAAACTGATGTTTAAATAAATCACACACACACATACACACACAGAGTTGTCCTTTGTCGATGACAGCTGTCAATAGTAAGTCCCTTCGGCTGCTCCCTTTTTTGCACTCGGGGTCGCCACAGCAAATCCAAGGTGGATCTGCATGTTGAATTGGCACAAGTTTTACGCCGGATGCCCTTTCTGACGCAACTCCACATTATATGGAGAAATGTGGCAGGGGTGGGATTTGAACCCGGAACCTTCTGAACTGAAACCAAGCGCATTAACAACACGAATAATAAGATGTTTGCAAAAACAGAAATGAAGGTGAAACTTAATTTCTGCTGCATGGTTTGCAAACTCACTGTGCACGTACGACTGTGTGCTCGTGGGATTATACATCACTGACCCTGAACCCCTTTAATCATTTAAATTTAATGATGTTGGCTTATTTCTCCTGTTTTGTTTTTCAGGGATCTGAATGGTAACAACTTGACTGTCATCACCAAGACAGACTTCTCTGGCCTCAAACACCTCAGAGTCCTGTGAGTGTCAGGAACTGTTTCATGCCTGTTTCTTTTCTTTTCTTTTTTTTTTTTTTTTTTTTTTTTTTTGTATGTGTGACACACTTTGTTACTTTATTAGATGAGTGGATTGCTGAAAATGACTGGTGACATGAACAAACTGCTTCACTGTTTAAATGTTGTGCAGTGATTTATGTTTTATGATGCAGTCACGTGTTGACTGTAGAAAAACCATGACGCTGGTCCGGCGGCATGATGATGATGATGATGATGATGTGAGACATCATCATTTTTTTGTTAAGAAGGACAAGAATTTACTTAACTGGAAGATACAACAACATTTTTGTGTCTTTCATAGGATCAAAATTTAAAAAGCAAGCTTTGGCTCTGATAGGTGCTCAAAAAGTGAACATTTAGTGTTGCTACAGTTTAATTTCTCTCTAATATCACACAGATTATTCCTGATATAAAACCAGGTGACTCTCTGCATTGAGATAGTACATCTGTAGCTGCTCATCTCTTCCCATCTTTTAAAATAAAACAGAATTTGGTTTGTTTTTGTCTAGGTATGCAGCAAAAGATTATTTGGATCATTGATGAATCTGATGGGGTTTTGACACAATTAATCAATTAATCAGATTAGCATGGAATTTTTTTTTTAAATGTGCCAGGGAAACAATTTTTCTCTCCTTCCATCACTTTTTTTAACAACAGAACATTATTTGAAAACTTAAAATACTTGAAAATCAACAAATCATCAAATGTCCCTTGGCTGTTGAAATATAAAATAATAAAGAATAAAACAGTTTATCATAAAGAACAAAATAATTATTTCAAATGACATTGCTTTATCAAAGTGCTGAGTTGCCATAAAACAACATTGAAACATATAAATGTTGTAAAATATATGGTGAAAAAAAGAGGTATTTTTGTTGCTGCAAATGAGCAATTAGCATAACCAGTTAACCATAAAACCTAAATCAAAAACTGTAGCCGACTCATTATATGTGCAACATTCTCTGTATAACTTGTAAACTATGTGGTCATTTCACAATGACACATGTGACTCAAGTCTCTTTCTCTAAAATTGTATTGTAGCATTATTAGTTATTATTACTATTATTATTGTTGCTATTATTATTAATATATAAATAAAAAGAAATTAAAAAATATTAGAATTTGTAATACATTTGACATTTCTTTTACGACAACAAACGCGGAGCCATTAATTATTATACAGAAAACAAATGCACAAACATGCTGAAATGCCAGCAGCTTAATGCTAACTTTAACATTGAAAACGCCATAGACATGCTAACGCGTTAGCATTAGCGTTAGCATAAAATACATCTATCAACTGTTTCAGAAGATCATAACAGGTCAGTTTAACGTAAAAAGGTCAATATTCCTCACAGACATATGCTCTTTAGGGTTTTAGTGGAGAAAAATTAAGATAAAGCAAATAAAACAAATGAAACCAATGAAGCAGCAGCTCGAAGCACTCCTTCATTGGCTCAAGATTCAAAGCAAAGCTCAGTTGATTATATAGAAGAAATGAAACATTTGTGGTAAAACAAAGTTATTTAGCAACTAATCAATGACTAAATTAGTTGACAACTATTTTAATAATCGATTTTAATCGATTAACTCGGTTAGTTGTTTCAGCTCTATTTTTGTCCCTATGTCAGGTGGAAAAAATAAACTTTTAAATTTCAGATGCAAAAATGCTGCCTTCACAGCTCAGATTCTCCATCATCCTCTTAAAAACACACGTACACACAAAAAATGAAACATCTAGTGTACAGCTATCATGTGAATGCAGCATTAACAATGTGCTGTAGTTACTGGACATCCTCATTCACTGTTCTAAGTGGAATGTAACTTTTAATTAGATCTAAAATAATTCCATCAGAATCCCTTTTTTCTGCAGCAGACTGTTGCCATGGCAGCACTTTGTGTTTATGCAGCAGCCATTTTTTTCTGTAAGAATTCTGGCTGTTATGTTGGAAGTCATCATGACCAACAACACCTGAGGGCCCAAAATGCTGATTTAGTGCAGAAGTGACACGCGAGCCACCGAGTGGCGCTCATCCGGTGTCACTATCAGTCACCTTTACAGCAGCGAGGGGCTTAGCTGTGACCTTTTGACCTGGATGCACAGTAGCCCCTGGAAGAGCCAGAGTTGTCAGCAGTGTTCCAGATTGGACAGGTTTCTGCAAAAACATAGCACTGGGTGAACAGAAAAAGTCTGGACAGCTTTTTACTTCTTTTTTTTTTCCTTTCAACCATCACTGAGTGGTTTTTGAAAAGAACATGAAAACCAGCTTTACCACAGTAAATTTATTGTGTTCTGTCACTCATTCCTTTGGTGTATTTTAATGAGATGGTCTCACTTCATAGAGGTGTTATTACCATCTGCTTATTTTTTTGTAATAACTGTTTTGTGCTTGTGATGTAACACAAATTCTGCTTGTGCTTTGCACATTGCTTAATAAATGTTAAAGTCATAAATGGAGGTGTATAAAGAGGGATGCAGCTGCACAGACAGCAGGCTGTGAGGTTATATCTGCTATAAAAGTTTTTTTTTTTACATAGAATCCTGAGAAGTTATAATTCAAACTTTATTTTTTTAACCAAACGTTTAGAATTTAAGGGTTGATTGGGAAGGTAATTATGAATCCAATCTGGCAACACTGTCTACTTGTAGTTTTAGAGCTTGGCTGAGTTTCTGTTATTAACAAGAGGTGCTAAAAAAGGATGACCTGCTAGAAACTATAAGAACTGCTGACATGACCTGAGACCTGGACAGATGAGCAGCTGTCAAGAAGAGACGACGCCTTCCAGCAGCAGTTTATGGTCTTTGTCTTTATCACGCGTGTCGAGTGTGGCGGTGTGAGCTGTTAGAAAAAAACAATGAAGGAAGCCTCTGTTTGTCTGCACGAACCCACGGCACCATGGAGAAGGTTTGATAACCTTATCATTTACAAGTGATGCATTCTTGCAAAGTACAGTTCAGTGAGTGGCCTTTGACCTTTTGACCCCAAAATCAAGTAATTGCTTGGGGTTGCAATGCCCAACACATATACCAGGTTTGGTGACAATCAGGCAATTAGGAAAGAAGTTATTGTGTTCACAAGATTTTTACAAAGGACAGTCCAGCAACTTTGACCTTTGATTTCTTGACTCCAAAGCCAAGATGCTTCTTGGGGTCAGTATACCGAACACACATACCAGGTTTGGTGACAATCAGGTTATGTCCAGAGAAATAAGTTATAACTCTCCTAATATTTTTACAAAGTATGTACCAGTGACCTTGACCTTTGACCTTTTGAAACCAAAGGCTTCTTGGGAACACTATGCGTACTGCATATTCCTAGTTTGGTGACAACCGAGCCAGTACAACTAAAACCTGCTGCCCGGTCCCCGTAGCCCAAAGGTCAGGAGGTCACCTGTTCTGCACATTACCTGTTTCTCTCTGCTCAACTGGCACCTGATTGGCTGAGTCTGGTATCTGCTGCCTTGTTATTGGCTGAACACACCTGGCGATATCAGAGTGTGTGATACCTGATGTTAGCAGTGTTATGACTGGTGTTGATGTAATTCCAGACATCTGATGGAGAACCAGATCGTTAACGTGGAGCGAGGATCCTTTGACGAGCTGAAGGAGCTGGAACGGCTGTGAGTGCACACGGAAACACGTGCAGAATCAAAGGGACATTTCTGTTAATATTTACACCATCTTCAGTCATAAAATATTTTTCTTTGCTCATCCAGTCGCCTCAACAAGAACCATCTGACCCAGCTTCAGGAGCTGCTGTTCCAGAAGAACGAAGCCTTGTCACGACTGTGAGTATGAGATATCACAGAACGTTTAGGCACAGTGTTATGATTCTGATGCCGTGATGGTTTCTGCTGCTGGTTCAATGGTGAATTCCGAATGGCTAAACTTTGGAATGGAACAATATTACAGATTCAGAATGCGTGTGCTTGAATCCAGGCCGAGTGTGTCTCCAAACATTACAGACACCAAAACGTGCAGTGACCTTGAAAATAGGTTGTTGCCATGTGTGATAGCAGGTGTGGTCATGATGAGAGCAGGTTGTTGTTTTCAATGTGTATGTGCACACATGAGTTATAACATGGAACTGCCTTGGGTCCTGGATGCCAACCAGCCAGGTAGAATGAGCCCATCCCCACCTCTCAAAATGAACCATCTTTATGCTGCAGCCAGATAAAATGTGAGCATGCCCTTGACCTTCTCCATCCTCTGGGGTCCTCAACAATGAGACACCTATGTGTGTGTCCTCATCTTTGTTTCTCTAACTAACCGCTTGCTAGGCATGAAGTCATTCCAGTGGTACCCAGTGATCCTCATGTCACAACCACTTACAGTAGTGTTCACAATAATAGTAGTGTGGCATTCAGTCAGTGAGTTTGTCAATTTTGTGGAGCAAACAGGTGTGAATCAGGTGTCCCTTATTTAAGGATGAAGCCAGCATCTGTTGAACATGCTTTTCTCTTTGAAAGCCTGAGGAAAATGGGACGTTCAAGACATTGTTCAGAAGAACAGCGTAGTTTGATTAAAAAGTTGATTGGAGAGGGGAAAACTTATACGCAGGTGCAAAAAAATTATAGGCTGTTCATCTACAATGATCTCCAATGCTTTAAAATGGACAAAAAAACCAGAGACGCGTGGAAGAAAACGGAAAACAACCATCAAAATGGATAGAAGTATAACCAGAATGACAAAGGCTCACCCATTGATCAGCTCCAGGATGATCAAAGACAGTCTGGAGTTACCTGTAAGTGCTGTGACAGTTAGAAGACGCCTGTATGAAGCGAATTTATTTGCAAGAATCCCCCACAAAGTCCCTCTGTTAAATAAAAAACGTGCAGAAGAGGTTACAATTTGCCAAAGAACACATCAACTGGCCTAAAGAGAAATAGAGGAATATTTTGTAGACTGATGAGAGTAAAATTGTTCTTTTTGGGTCCAAGGGCTGCAAACAGTTTGTGAGACGACCCCCAAACACTGAATTCAAGCCACAGTTCACAGTGAAGACAGTGAAGCATGGTGGTGCAAGCGTCATGATATGGGCATGTTTCTCCTACTATGGTGTTGGGCCTATATATCACATACCAGGTATCATGGATCAGTTTGGATATGTCAAAATACTTGAAGAGGTCATGTTGCCTTATGCTGAAGAGGACATGCCCTTGAAATGGATGTTTCAACAAGACAATGACCCCAAGCACACTAGTAAACCAGCAAAATCTTGGTTCCAAACCAACAAAATTAATGCCTCACAAATGTGAAGAAATCATGAAAAACTGTGGTTATACAACTAAATACTACTTTAGTGATTCACAGGATTGATAAAAAAGCAGTTTGAACATAATAGTTTTGAGTTTGTAGCGTCAACAGCAGATGTTACTATTATTGTGAACACCCCCTTTTCTACTTTTTTTTTACTAATAGCCCAATTTCATAGCCTTAAGAGTGTGCATATCATGAATGCTTGGTCTTGTTGGATTTGTGAGAATCTACTGAATCTACTGGTACCTTGTTTCCCATGTAACAATAAGAAATATACTCAAAACCTGGATTAATCCTTTTAGTCACATAGCACTACTATTATTCTGAACACTACTGTACAGTAAGATGGGAAGCACCACAACCCTAAAGACTTGGAAATTTGTTCTCTTGTAAAGATGTCAGCATCACCAAACACCTCTGTCCAGTGACTTCCTGTCTCCATAAGTTCTTCCTGGGTATCTCTGGATCTCAAAGGCTGAGGACTCAGAGACATGAATGTCACTGCTGAGATAAGTCAAATTCTCCACAAGTTCAACACTTTGACCACATGCAGATTCCAGTCCAGGATGTCACTGAGAGCCTGGATCTTAGTCTGGATCCAGGACGCTCTGATTCCTCACTCAGCTTCTCAAGTGCTGCAGTCCTCTTTTCTTCAAAGATCACAGCATCATCTGACAGCTGAGGTCAGTAAAACGTTCCTCACTAACAAAAGCACTGAAGGTGCTGGTATCCACAACCTGACCCAACGGCCGGCCCGTGAAAGCACTGAACAGTGTGTAGTCAGAGTGTATCTACACACACACACACACAAACACATAAATGAGCATCAGCTTGAAGTCAACTCATTGTCCCCTGAAACGACAAAAAACAGACTGTGCAGAATCTGCAGGAAGTGAAGAATAACGAATAGCTGCAATAAAATGAGCGAAACAGCAGGTGTGAGTATGTGAGAGATAAAACGGGAAAGATGGGAAAAGCCGAGTGTGTCTGACTTTATTATTTCACACGCTGCATCCCTACAGAGAAACCACACACACACACACACACACACACCTCCTTGTTTTTTTTGGGTTTTTTTAATCATCCTGCTGCTTTCGTGGACTCTCAGAATCCTGACATTCCTCAGAAACAGACGGTTTCTCCTCATACGTACAGTAACATTGTGCACATGCCTGTGTTGTCTTTGTGTGTTTGTGTCAGGTTTTGTTGTCGACGTTGATGTTCTACACACTCACCATGAGTCACACTGAGTTTGTGGACATCAGTTCCTGTCATACTTAAACCCTTTAATCTTCATTTAAATTGTCTACTGATTATTGCGTTATTGTGTTGTGGAGCTTTGCAGTGCTCCTGTGTGTGTGCACGTGTGAGTCTGCAGTGTGTCGACTTATCTTAGTTTGAGTTTGTGACCATTATTGCAATTTGCCAGATAAGGTGTTTCATACAACCACCTTTTGAAGAACTGATGCTGGTTTGGTGTGTGTGTGTGTGTGTGTGTGTGTGTGTGTGTGTGTGTGTGTGTGTGTGTGTGTGTGTGTGTGTGTGTGTGTGTGTGTGTGTGTGTGTGTGTGTGTGTGTGTGTGTGTGTGTGTGTGTGTGGTTTGGTTAACGAGATGCAGCAGTCTAATGTAACTGAACCTAATTATTAATTATCTGTGGTTACCGGGTTACTGACTAACAGCAGTGCTGGTGGACCAGTGGTTAAGTGTGCGTGTTTCCAGTGCTGAAGGTTCTGGTTTCAAAGCCCACCCCTGCCCATGCTCCATGTAACATGGAGTTGTGTCCGTAAGAGCATCCGGTGTAAAACTTGTGCCAAATCAACATACAGCTCCACCTTTGATCTGCTGCAGTTAACCTGAGTGAACGGACTTACTGGGTGATGAACTAACTGTGGGAGCACAGGATCAGCTGGTTTCAAATGACTTTATCTTATGGGAATTAAAATCTAATTTGCACAATATATTTGCTTGTTTGTCCCAGATCATGTGACAAATATGCAAAAACACAGTAAAAAGAGACACACACACACACACACACACACACATATATATAATTGTTTGTGATAGTTTTCTCTCTGTGCAGAGATGATGCCTGTGTTCCTGCTTTTGCTTCCTTCCCTTTCTTGTTTTTGTAGATTTTTTCCCTCTTTCTTTTGTTGGCTCGACGTGGTCGTGTGAAAGCTCAGTTCCACACCCAGTAACAGGCCTTTGTGTGTCTTGATGATACCCAGCGGGCGTCTGAATGCGAATGTTTGCCCCCCCCACCCTTACCTCCTGTAGGCCCAAAGGGAACGTAAGAATTATGGGACAGTGTTCTGGTGTTTCACACATACACATGTACCTTGACCTGGAGGTGAACTGTGGGGTTCACTCCCTGAGCCCCAGCAGGTGTGCCACTGACTGTGGATTAATGGCATTTTCTCCATCAAATACACAAAAAGCCAGTGTTCTGGATTCCTTTCTCGTCTGAGCTTTCAGATGGAGTGTTCAGACAAACTGAAACCCACAAATATGCTGTTTTATATTCTAGGCGTTTTTCAAGGTGGAACTTCTTTTAGTGTCTGATAATCCTGTTGTCAATCTTTAAGATTTGTGTGCAGGTTGGATCAAAAACAAACATTTCCATGAGATTCTGTGCCATGTTGTGGTAAATTATTTTATGTGGTAAATAATACAGGCTGAGCGATATGTCAGTTGGTTGATAATATCGGTTGATATGAGCCTTTCACGAACATCTTGATAAAGGCGTTATTTTTGCAAATTATGAAAACTGTTTGGTTGGTGATGTTTGTTTGTTTTTAATCAAATAAATGATACAGAAAACAAATTTGTTTGGTGTCATTATGTAGTTTGGCGGCATTGTTTACAATTCTTTCAAGTATTGCTGGCACCCCGTAACCCCTTGGTCACATTAGCTACAAGAGACAGAGGCAAAGCAACCAGCTGCCATTCATTTTCAGTCAGAGTGGGCATTTATACAGCAACAAAAGACAAGACTGTTTTCTATGCTGCCAACTAGGTGGGTTCCTTTCACTGCTATGCAGATGATACTCAGTTATATATGCTGATAACTGCTGGTAATCTCGTTCACATAAAATCCTTAGAAGATTGCCTTGCATCAGTGAGAAGTTGGATGTCTAGAAACTTCCTACTTTTAAACTCTGATAAGACTGAAATGATGGTTCTTGGTCCAGTGAGACATCGGCATCAATTTGACCAGTTAACACTCAGCCTAGGCTCGTGTGTCATACATCACACTGACAAAGTGAGGAACCTTGGGGTAATTTTTGATCCTTCGTTGTCCTTTGGTCTCCATATTAGAAATATTACTAGGATTGCTTTCTTCCACCTGCGAAATATAGCGAAGATTCGTCCCATCCTGTCTATAGCTGATGCTGAGACCCTGATCCATGAGTTCATCTCTTCTAGATTGGACTACTGCAATGTTCTATTTTCTGGTTTACCGCAGTCTAGCATTAGGGTTCTCCAATTGGTTCAGAATGCTGCAGCCAGACTTTTGACACGAAGCAGAAAGTTTGACCACATTACACCCATTTTGGCGTCTCTTCACTGGCTTCCTGTCCCAGTGAGATCAGATTTTAAGGTTCTGCTACTAACCTATAAAATTATTCATGGACTGGCACCTCCCTACCTAGCTGACCTAATTAAACCTTACGTACCGGCCTGGGCTTTCCGTTCTCAGGGTGCAGGACTACTTTGTGTCCCAAAGGTGAATAAGAAGTCTGCGGGTCACAGAGCTTTCTCTTATCGTGCCCCGGTTCTGTGGAATGATCTCCCTGCATCAACAAAACAGTCAGATTCTGTGGAGACTTTCAAGTCCAGACTTAAGACACACTTTTACCTTTCTTATAGCTAGCATACTGGTGCAGTTTTGTTTTACACTTTTTACTCTTTTAATTCATGTTATTAGTAATTGGAACGGGCCGCTGCCTCAACTTCACCTAAATTCTGGGTCTTTTAGTGAAGCTTAGGGCTAACGGCCGGCAATCACCTTAGTATTTCTTCTGTTTTTTTTGTTGTTTAATGCTGGCAAATTATACAGTCTGTTTTTTCTCTGTTTAAGGTGCAGCTCCATCCAGAGATGGGAGTTGTGTTTGTGTTGGTGATCCTCCTGTCCTGTGCACCAACAGCAATTCTTGTATATTCGTCCGTGAATTGTTCTGTGAATTATTTCTGTAATTTATGTTTGTAGCATGGCCCAAGCAGAGGGTCACCCCTTTGAGTTTGGTCTGCTTGAGGTTTCTTCCTCAGAGGGAGTTTTTCCTTACCACTGTTGCTCTGGGGGTTGGTAAGGTTAGACCTGACTTGTGTGAAGCGCCTTGAGGCAACTCTGTTGTGATTTGGTGCTATATAAAGGAAATAAATTGAAATTGAAATTGGGTTCCAAATAGACGAGAAGTCTAGTTTAAGCAAATGCTGAGTGATACTACTTAGTGATGGCCAATCGCATAAAAGGCTGCAGTCTATTAACTGTACAGAGGAAATGTATGTCAATACATTGTGTGTTTATGCTGCATTTACATGTTGGCTGTAACACTCAGACGGTAAACTAGATGTTCCATTGTTTTCAACTGAAAATTTCTCCACGGCTGGCTGTGAGCACGGCAAAACTCTGCTGTGGCACTTGTTAAAAGTAAAAAATAATCAGCTTTTACTGCCACAGAGAGGAGTGCAAACTGGAATTTGATTTATCTTTAACAATGACAAAAGAGAGACTGAGAGAGAGAGAGACTGTTTAAGTGCAGAGAGTCGATCACCTTTTAAAAGAGTAATTAAGTTTTTTTCACCATTTTGACAAAATAAGTGTGGTCAACTAATCTGGCTGAGCCGACAGTGAGTCAACCTAACCTCGTAAATCTTTGAAGTCAGTCAGCATTCTCCACGCAAAAAATTCTCAATAATGGCTTTTCATGACAACAGTGTGTGTGTGTGTGTGTGTGTGTGTGTGTGTGTGTGTGTGTGTGTGTGTGTGTGTGTGTGTGGGTGTGTGTGTGTGTGTGTGTGTGTGTGTGTGTGTGTCCTTGTACTTAACTTTGCCTTCAGACATTTGGATGGTTTTTCTCATTAGACAGGATGGCTGAGCGGTCCTCATTAGCACAGTTGATTGGCATCTGAGTGGTGCTAATTAACAGTGTGACGCTAACGATGGCAGTGATGACAGAATCGAGGCCGCGGCTGTGTGGAAGCTGACCGGCGTGTGACCTCGCCATTTGCCTCACTGCTTCGCTGAGTGTGATGCTGAGCGGCGCGTTGGAACAGCATGTGTGATAATTACTTGTGTTTTAATCTTTAGACTGTAAGTGTGTGTGTGTGTTTTACAGGAGTGAGAGCTCATGTGTTACCTTTATAACTCTGATCATTTTGCCTTTATGATGTATTTTAATTACGCTGAACACACATATTCCAAGTCTGCAAACACAAAATCATATTCAAGCAGTTGTGCTGCCTATGATAAAACAGACTATAGAGAACACGTTTACAGATACCTTTGCTAACGACTTTCCAAATAAAATTACCACAACACAGAAAAGCACTCATTATTTTTTCCCCATTCTCTGACTTTAGCGGGACCTTAATTGCACTTTTTACATGGTAAGCCAGACTCCCATTGTTGATATTTGACATGTAATTGTAACATTTTTGCCACAAAAACAAATCTCATACCTAACCGGGACTTTAACATTGGTGTAATCTCTGGTAAAAGTAGCAAAAGTAGTTTTAAACATGTTTTTAAAAATTTGTGAACTCAAGACACATAGTGATCCACAAATAATCTGATGTAATTTGTGCAGAAAGGGGATCATATTTAACAAAAGTCAGGGCATGTGAGTGGAGCACAGTGGTGTTGGAGGATTTTGGCTGAAGTGTGGGGAAGCATATTAGAAGAAATTGGAGTGTAGACTAAAGCATGTTTTTCTCCACTGTCACATACTGAAGTGGTATCGGACCAGCACACACAAAATGCATCTTACTTAAATTTTACAGATGGCTTTGATTTTTTCAATAAATTTTGTTCATGTATCTCGAAACAAATGATTTCTGCTTGAATTTGAATTTACCTGCTCAGTTAATTGGATGTCAAGCTGCAGTTTAAGTGCAAATTAAAATGCAGTGCAGATTGTTTTCTGTTTTGGAGCCAGTGGTGAGCTGATGAAGCAGCCAGGAGTGGATTTGCACACGGGAGCACACACCTCTGTGAGTGATCCACTCTGCTCATCCCTTTGTAAAAGCATAGATATCATGCATGGTGTCCATGTGGTAAAAGTAGGTGACCTGGACATGTAGGTACAACATGCAGTCATGGGGACCTACTGTTCTGTGATTTTTTCGTCTGCAACATGAATCCAGAGTATGAATCCCATGAAGCATTTTGTACTCGTCAACAGAAACATTTTAGCTTTATGGGAAAGTGTGGTAATAACCAGGGGAATGCTGCCTAGCTTGTATGAAATAGCGCTGTGTGGCACTTGTGCCGCTGGGAATAAGATTTTAACAATTACAGACTTATTCTCTGTTATTTCTCTTATTTCTCTTTACTAAAGTTCTTCAGAAAAAAAAATCATTTTTTACCTGGTGTCACTTATCCCAGTGTCCTGATTGGACACGCCTGACATGCAACTACACTATTGTACTTTATACGCTACTTACCGGCTTTGTTTCACCTTGTTGGCTAGCAAGGTACGGTTGCCTAATTAACAGCTAATTTAATGGTAGCTCATCTAGCTATAGTTGGCTTACTTTCGTGATTTACACTTTTATTTTACATGGTGTAAATTTTTAATGGTTCTTCAGTTTATGGGTTTATTTAATAGATATCAACAGATAGTATCTAAGTTTGGGGTTTCCATTAGATAGCATATAGAGTATGGATTTTGTCTTCCTATAGTAGCTAGCAGGGTGAACTTTAGATAGATACCTAAAACATATTGCATCATAGCTTCTGTTTTTATAATAAGAATAACCATATTTATAGCTTAGCCTACGAGCTATAATTTAATTTTACTACTAGTCTACATACTAGGTATACAGTAGTGTTCAGAATAATCGTAGTGCTATGTGACTAAAAAGATTAATCCGGGTTTTGAGTATATTTCTTATTGTTACATGGGAAACAAGGTACCCGTAGATTCAGTAGATTCTCACAAATCCAACAAGACCAAGCATTCATGATATGCACACTCTTAAGGCTATAAAATTGGGCTATTAGTAAAAAAAAGTAGAAAAGGGGGTGTTCACAATAATAGTAGTGTGGCATTCAGTCAGTGAGTTCGTCAATTTTGTGGAACAAACAGGTGTGAATCAGGTGTCCCTATTTAAGGATGAAGCCAGCACCTGTTGAACATGCTTTTCTCTTTGAAAGCCTGAGGAAAATGGGACGTTCAAGACATTGTTCAGAAGAACAGCGTAGTTTGATTAAAAAGTTGATTGGAGAGGGGAAAACAGTCTGGAGTTACCTGTCAGTGCTGTGACAGTTAGAAGAGGCCTGTGTGAAGCTAATTTATTTGCAAGAATCCCCCGCAAAGTCCCTCTGTTAAATAAAAGACATGTGCAGAAGAGGTTACAATTTGCCAAAGAACACATCAACTGGCCTAAAGAGAAATAGAGGAATATTTTGTAGACTGATGAGAGTAAAATTGTTCTTTTTGGGTCCAAGGGCTGCAGACAGTTTGTGAGACGACCCCCAAACTCTGAATTCAAGCCACAGTTCACAGTGAAGACAGTGAAACATGGTGGTGCAAGCATCATGATATGGGCATGTTTCTCCTACTATGGTGTTGGGCCTATATATCACATACCAGGTATCATGGATCAGTTTGGATATGTCAGAATACTTGAAGAGGTCATGTTGCCTTATGCTGAAGAGGACATGCCCTTGAAATGGGTGTTTCAACAAGACAATGACCCCAAGCACACTCGTAAACCAGCAAAATCTTGGTTCTAAACCAACAAAATTAATGCCTCACAGATGTGAAGAAATCATGAAAAACTGTGGTTATACAACTAAATACTAGTTTAGTGATTCACAGGATTGCTAAAAAAGCAGTTTGAACATAATAGTTTTGAGTTTGTAGCATCAACAGCAGATGCTACTATTATTGTGAACACCCTCTTTTGACTTTTTTTACTAATAGCCCAATTTCATAGCCTTAAGAGTGTGCATATCATGAATGCTTGGTCTGTTGGATTTGTGAGAATCTACTGAATCTACTGGTACCTTGTTTCCCATGTAACAATAAGAAATACACTCAAAACCTGGATTAATCTTTTTAGTCACATAGCACTACTATTATTCTGAACACTACTGTATGTATACTACAATCTTCTCCTGTATTAATATTTAGGTTTTAGAAGCTATCTCCTATAATATTATGTAGGAACTATATTTCTTGTATATGTTGTTTACTACCCTTATTGTGTAAATATTACTTATTTACATACTGTCCATTTTATTGAGATGCCTGGGTGAGTAGGGAGAGTTCCCATGGGATAAAAAAGCTTTTCAACCTACCATCACTGGTTCTCAAGACCAGGCACCTAAGTGGCTCAACTCTACTCTACTCTACTCTTCTTTTTTCAGATATGTAGATATACCTTAGTATACACTAGTAGAGTTCTACCTTAGAATTGGAATGTATTATAGAAGACATACCTTACTGAATTTTCATGTATGGGTGGAACATGTAACTTTATTTTTGGGGTGTTATTTATTGTAATTTTACTCTTCTTCTGCTTGTGCAGTGATTTACGTACAGGTAGGTACATGATATATGTTAATTATTTTAGCACGGTGGCTTAGTGGTTAGCACTGTTGCCTCACAGCAAGAAGGTCATGGGTTGGAGTCCCACCTGTGGCTTTTGCGTGTTTTCCCCGTGTTTCCTATCACTTTTAAAGACATGCAGGTTTGGTGAACTGGAAACTCTATAATTGTCAAGGTCTCCCTTGCAAAAGAGGTCTCGAATTAACCTGGTTAAATTAAGGTTAAATTAAATGTTTTTATGATTGTTTGCTATTTGTTTTGTGGCGTTGTACTAGAAAAGGTAAGAGACATTTAACAGATGTTTCAATGAATCGTTACATGGAATGTGTGCAGACAGGAAAGTGGAATTTGAAAGCTTTTCTGCGTATTTACAGTTATGGCTTCGGCTGTATGTGTTCACTTCATTTGCACATGCGTGCATTTCTCTGTTTATATGTTCCGCATGGCTCACATTCACCATCAGAGCTCACCAAGGAGCAGGAATTTCCCAGAATTCCCGTTTTCTTAAAGCGGGGTTTGTGGGATTCCGCCGGGCTTCAGAGGATCTGTGGTTGAGGACTGAGAGAATCAGCAGCTGAAGACAAACCGCCCGACTGTTATTCTTCAGCCCGCTGTGTGTTTGTGTGAGGTCAGCGGCCGTGACCTCTGCTGTCATGTCTGTCCAAAGTAAAGACGTCTGAGTGAGACGCTGGAAAAGCATGATGGGGAAAACACACACACACATCAAGATGTCATCAGCCAGTCAGTCATCTGAGACGGACGATGAGACAAATATTAGTGAGCGACAGCAGGCGATCACATGTTCACACTTTCATTTTCTTTTTGTCTCTCCTGAGCATTTTTGTCCTCTTTCTCCTCTGCTCACATCTCTTCATTTTTGTCTTGTCATCTGTCAGTTGCCTTCAGGGTTTTCAATTAAACGCTCAGTTCATCTGCTTCTCGGGAGAACAAAAGGATGGAAGGAGGGATGAAAAGAAATACAGGGAATGAGGGAGGACAGTTGTAAAAGTGAAGAGATGAGGGGAGAGCTGAAAATAGGTGTGAGGAGAGAAAAAAGGAGGTAATGAAGAGAGCAGCAGGAGGGAAAGTAAAAGGATAGAGGGATGAAAGAGAGAAGAGGAGGAGGGATTTACACAGGAAAAAAATGATGGGAGGAGAGAAAAGAGTTGAAATCCTTCCTTCCTTTAAAATATATACAGTACAGGCAGAGGTCTTACTGCAAACGTCCAACCTTTCAGTCTTTGATCCTGACCTTTAGGCCTGATAAATAATTTTTGATCCTGATCTTGACCTTTTGATTGTGTGTGTGTTGACCTTTGAGCCTGATTATTAATTTTTAATCTTGATCATTGATGATGAACTTTGAGCATGATCAGTGATCTTTGTTCCTGACTGCTGAATTTGAATTTGAAATCCTGCTTGTTTAATCTTTTGTTGGTTTACTTTTTCTGTCCTTATTTTCACTCTTTCAACCTGATTCTGAACTTTGATGCTTATTGTTGCGCTTTGATCCTAATGGTTAAACTTTCTTTCTGATACATGGCCTTTGAGCCTCATACTGATCTTTGATCCTGGTCACTCAGCTTTGATTGTAATTGGTGACCTACAGTTCCATTACTTGTACTGCTCCTTGGCAGACACATGGCCTTTGAGCCTCATGCTGATCTTTGATCCTGGTCACTCAGCTTTGATTGTAATTGGTGACCTACAGTTCCATTACTTGACCTGCTCCTTGGCAGGTACATGGCCTTTGAGCCTCATGCTGATCTTTGATCCTGGTCACTCAGCTTTGATTGTAATTGGTGACCTACAATTCCATTATTTGACCTGCTCCTTGCACATGCCCCCTCCCTTCCATTATGTTCTATTAAAAGCACAGAACCTTGTGGAACTCCATAATTAACCTTAGTCTGTGAAGAAGATTCCCCATTTACATGAACAAATTATAATCTATTAGATAAATATGATTCAAACCACCGCAGCGCAGTGCCTTTAATACCTATGGCATGCTCTAATCTCTGTAATAAAATTTTATGGTCAACAGTATCAAAAGCAGCACTGAGGTCTAACAGAACAAGCACAGAGATGAGTCCACTGTCTGAGGCCATAAGAAGATCATTTGTAACCTTCACTAATGCTGTTTCTGTACTATGATGAATTCTAAAACCTGACTGAAACTCTTCAAATAGACCATCCTCTGCAGATGATCAGTTAGCTGTTTTACAACTACCCTTTCAAGAATTTTTGAGAGAAAAGGAAGGTTGGAGATTGGCCTATAATTAGCTAAGATAGCTGGGTCAAGTGATGGCTTTTTAAGTAATGGTTTAATTACTGCCACCTTAAAAGCCTGTGGTACATAGCCAACTAATAAAGATAGATTGATCATATTTAAGATCGAAGCATTAATTAATGTAGGCTTCCTTGAGCAGCCTGGTAGGAATGGGGTCTAATAGACATGTTGATGCTTTGGAGGAAGTAACTAATGAAAATAACTCAGACAGAACAATCGGAGAGAAAGAGTCTAACCAAATACCGGCATCACTGAAAGCAGCCAAAGATAATGATACGTCTTTGGGATGGTTATGAGTAATTTTTCTCTAATAGTTAAAATTTTATTAGCAAAGAAAGTCATGAAGTCATTACTAGTTAAAGTTAAAGGAATACTCAGCTCAATAGAGCTCTGACTCTTTGTCAGCCTGGCTACAGTGCTGAAAAGAAACCTGGGGTTGTTTTTATTTTCTTCAATTAGTGATGAGTAGTAAGATGTCCTAACTTTACAGAGGGCTTTTTTTATAGAGCAACAGACTCTTTTTTCCAGGCTAAGTGAGATCTTCTAAATTAGTGAGACGCCCATTTCCTCTCCTTATGGGTTATTCTGCTTTAAGCTGCGGAGTTTGTGAGTTATACCACGGAGTCAGGCACTTCTGATTTAAAGCCCTCTTTTTCAGAGGAGCTACAGCATCCAAAGTTGTCTTCAATGAGGATGTAAAACTATTGACGAGATACTCTATCTCACTACAGAGTTTAGGTAGCTACTCTGCACTGTGTTGGTATATGGCATTAGAGAACATAAAGAAGGAATCATATCCTTAAACCTAGTTACAGCGCTTTCTGAAAGACTTCTAGCGTAATGAAACTTATTCCCCACTGCTGGGTAGTCCATCAGAGTAAATGTAAATGTTATTAAGAAATGATCAGACAGAAGGGGGTTTTCAGGGAATACTGTTAAGTCTTCAATTTCCATACCATAAATCAGAACAAGATCTAAGATATGATTAAAGTGGTGGGTGGACTCATTTACATTTTGAGCAAAGCCAATTGAGTCTAATAATAGATTAAATGCAGTGTTGAGGCTGCCATTCTCAGCATCTTTGTGGATGTTAAAATCGCCCACTATAATTATCTTATCTGAGCTAAGCACTAAGTCAGACAAAAGGTCTGAAAATTCACAGAGAAACTCACAGTAACGACCAGGTGGACGATAGATAATAACAAATAAAACTGGTTTTTGGGACTTCCAATTTGGATGGACAAGACTAAGAGTCAAGCTTTCAAATGAATTAAAGCTCTGTCTGGGTTTTTGATTAATTAATAAGCTGGAGTGGAAGATTGCTGCTAATCCTCCGCCTCGGCCTGTGCTACGAGCGTTCTGACAGTTAGTGTGACTCGGGGGTGTTGACTCATTTAAACTAACATATTCATCCTGCTGTAACCAGGTTTCTGTAAGGCAGAATAAATCAATATATTGATCAATTATTATATCATTTACTAACAGGGACTTAGAAGAGAGAGACCTAATGTTTAATAGACCACATTTAACTGTTTTAGTCTGTGGTGCAGTTGAAGGTGCTATATTATTTTTTCTTTTTGAATTTTTATGCTTAAATAGATTTTTACTGGTTATTGGTGGTCTGGGAGCAGGCACCGTCTCTACAGGGATGGAGTAATGAGGGGATGGCAGGGGGAGAGAAGCTGCAGAGAGGTGTGTAAGACTACAACTCTGCTTCCTGGTCCCAACCCTGGATAGTCACGGTTTGGAGGATTTAAGAAAATTGGCCAGATTTCTAGAAATGAGAGCTGCTCCATCCAAAGTGGGATGGATGCCGTCTCTCCTAACAAGACCAGGTTTTCCCCAGAAGCTTTGCCAATTATCTGTGAAGCCCACCTCATTTTTTGGACACCACTCAGACAGCCAGCAATTCAAGGAGAACATGCGGCTAAACATGTCACTCCCGGTCCGATTGGGGAGGGGCCCAGAGAAAACTACAGAGTCTGACATTGTTTTTGCAAAGTTACACACTGATTCAAGGTTAATTTTAGTGACCTCCGATTGGCGTAACCGGGTGTCATTACTGCCGACGTGAATTACAATCTTACCAAATTTACGCTTAGCCTTAGCCAGCAGTTTCAAATTTCCTTCAATGTCGCCTGCTCTGGCCCACCGGAAGACAATTGACTATGGTTGCTGGTGTCGCTAACTTCACATTTCTCAAAACAGAGTCGCCAATAACCAGAGTTTGATCCTTGGCGGGTGTGTCGTCGAGTGGGGAAAAACGGTTAGAAATGTGAACGGGTTGGCAGTGTACACGGGGCGTCTGTTTAGGGCTACGCTTCCTCCTCACAGTCACCCAGTCGGCCTGCTTTCCCGGCTGCTCGGGATCTGCTGGAAGGGAACTAACGGCGGCTAAGCTACCTTGGTCCGCACGGACTACAGGGGCCTGGCTAGCTGTAGAATTTTCCACGGTGCGGAGCCGAGTCTCCAATTCGCCCAGCCTGGCCTCCAAAGCTACGAATAAGCTACACTTATTACAAGTACCATTACTACTAAAGGAGGCCGAGGAATAACTAAACATTTCACACCCAGAGCAGAAAAGTGGGGGAGAGACAGGAGAAGCCGCCATGCTAAATCGGCTAAGAGCTAGTAGCTGCGCTAAGCTAGCGGATTCCTAAAAACACACAAAGTGAATAATGTGTAAATGATTTAGAGGTGATTCAGCAGAGGGAGTGCTTTAGTTAAGGCACGTGAAGATTACACTGTGAAACAAATCATTATCTAGTTAACTAGATCAATCTAACTGTGCAGATTAAACAGATACAGCAAAACACCGCTGTGCTCCGGAACAGGAAGTGATACAATACCGCAGTGAGAGCCAACCACCAGTAGAGGCAAGCAAGAGCAAAAGTTTAGTTAGTATATGATGTCTTATTTTTCTTATGCCTTATTATTTATTATTATATATCCTTTTTTCTTGAGCTGCTTGGGTGGGTAGGGAGAGTTCCCATGGGATAAAAAAGCTTTTCAACCTACCATCCGTGGTTCTCAAGACCACGCACCTAGTGGCTCACTCTACTCTTTTCTGCTCTCCTTTTTTACTCTTCCTTTTTAGATATTTAGATATACCTTAGTATGCTGGCATAGTTCCTCCTTAGAATTGGAATATAATATATAAGATATACCTACTGAATTTTCATGTATATTGCAGCATAAATCCCCATCACCAATGAAACAAAATCATAAGCACCAAGTGCATTATGCAATCTGCAATCTCACCACTAGATGACACTAAATCATACACATAGTAGCTTTAACAATGATGATTTAAAAACTGTCCAATATTTGAAGTTCTTTTTTCTTAATGGTTATTTCAGGGACACAAGTGGTTTCATGGATTTACTTTGTACTGATGCTTCTAAAAATGTAAAATTGTAACTCCAGAAACATTTTGAATTGTTGAGCAAAGTGAAAAAACAAAATCTTGCTCTCAGCTCAGTCGTTTTTTCACTGTTGTGGTATAAAATGGACATGATGTCCTCTTGTAATCATTCGGGAAAAATAAATGAAACTTAAATACCAAACAGGAGCACTTAGTCACAGAACACTTGTACACCACTGTCCTACAAATTAGGCCATGACCCTTGACCTCTGACATTGCTGCAGTTGTAGCTCCAAAAGCACAGTAAAGAATCATCAAACATGTAGTGACATAAATATTCTGGGGATGTTCATTTTCACACCACAGCGTGTCATGTGACCAGTATGTCACTGTTTGTTTCATTACATTTGCTTAAAATCTTCCATCAGATTAACCACATCACAAATGTGAACAGGCCAATCACAACATAATGCATAAAAATAACTAGAGGCGGGAGACAACCGGGTCAGTGGGCGTGGCTCCTTTCATCCAAATACACCATATGTACTGTTGCTGCATCTAATTGTACTTGGGGGCGAGGAAAAGTAGCTCAGACTCAGTAAAGTCCAAAAGAACTGCAATTCAAGTCAGAATTCCAAGTCAGGTACTCGGGCAGGATCTGTGAAGACCGCAGTCACCGAGCTGACATCACAGCGGCGCACACAGTCGGCAGTAAACAGAATGACATTTTCATTTTTACTTGTATTTAGTGTTTGATGGCGAGTTTATGTAATAAACGTGTCTGCTGGTTCCTGAATTCACTTGTTGCAGGTTGTAAACTCATGGGAATCCCCCTTCCACGAGCTTCCTTCATTTTGACTATGCATTGTGTATGTGGTGCCCACATCTGAAAAAGGACAAGCTTGAGCGTGCACAGTGGAGTCCACCAAGCTAATCCCAAGTGTCAAAGGTCTCTCAAACCACCAGAGAGTCGAAGCCCAAGATTGACCAACCCTGGAATACAGAAGAAAACAGGCTGACCTTCTTCAAACATCCAAAATCCTGCACCACACACACCAAGAGTTCTCAGTCCGAGTTCATCCTCCGACAGCGTGCATGATGGGAGCAGCATGAACAGTTTTAAGTCCAAACTCCACAAAGATTGGTCAGGTCTTGTTGACCCGTACCATGATGTCCTGTGCACCAACAGCATTTCCTGTATATTCATTTTGTGAATTGTTCTGTCATTTATGTTTGTATCATGGCCCAAGCAGAGGGTCACCCCTTTGAGTCTGGTCTGCTTGAGGTTTCTTCCTCAGAGGGAGATTTTCTTACCACTGCTGCTCTGGGGGTTAGTAAGCTTAGACCTTACTTGTGTGAAGTGCCTTGAGGCAACTCTGTTGTGATTTGGCGCTATATATAAATTAAAAAAAATTGAAAAAAATTGAAATGATGTTTTCATTGATTATTTTACTCTGAAGCTCACTGTATATTCCACATTTTGTTTTCTTTGTAATGCACTGAGCAGTAGAACACAGGTTGAAGTCCTCTGGGCAGAAACCTCTTTTTGTGCTGTTAGTACTTTAGTTAGTACATTGTTTTGCACCTGTTTGAAGCTCATCTGTGTTTTTAGGCACATTGTTAATTTGCAGCAGACACATTATCAGATTAAATTATTGCATGTGCTGAAGGTTATCTGTTTTTTCTGTTTGCAAGATAGTTTTTTTTTTTAAATGTAAACTACCTGCTCAACTGATGCAGAATCAAAATCAGAATTTCATTATTGTCCTGTAAATAGAAATTAGTGTTGCAGCAGCAGCAGTTCCATGACAAAATACCATCAGACAAAATCCCATCGGACAAAATCCCAACGGACAAAATCCCAACCCCTTATTACAAAAGTGGACAAAATGTCTCATGAATAAATATAAATATAAAATATATATGTATAAATATAAAATAATAACACATATATACATTCAAAATATTTTTATTTATAGTTCATCACACACACATTTAATTACTTTTTTTTCACACTTTCAAATAGAATATCACAGTTACTTTAAACAACTATGGTGTCACCTCAACACAATACTCAATAGTTTGAAGCTGAAACCTCTTAACAAGTGAAATGAGACTTTGGAATGAGACTAGGATTTTGTCCACTTTTGTAATAAGGGGTTGGGATTTTGTCCGTTGGGATTTTGCCCTGTCACCAGCAGGAGCTCACAAAAGACGAGGTATACAAAGACAATAATATAACAATATTAACAGTGAAAATAAGACCCAATTAAAAGTTTACAAATCAGACATAATAAAAACAATACCATATTAAAAAGCACCATACACATACAAATGTTGAATGTTCAATCCAGGATTCATGCCAAAACACTACGAAGTATTGCAAAAGTGCAATGTGTGGATGTGCAAGTAAGCAATAGTAGTGCAAGATGCAGGTGGTTTGATTGATTTACTTTATTTGCTTATATCTTTATAACATGTCAGTATTGTGGCCTATGTTGGCCACCGTAGCAGTTTGGATCCATTTGCATGTTTTCAGAGGAGGGTGTATTTCTCTGTTGGCTATAATGCAAATAAATGTTTGAAATCCTTTTTAAAACTTTCTGGAGCATCTGCAGAAGTTGGTGGAAACAGGTTTGCTGCTGCTTCTTCCTCCTCCATCTGAACCCAGAATTTGAGCTTGCTGTGTGACTTCTGTGGGTGTGTTGTTGGTTCTGATGGAATGTTTTCCCTCATTGGACTGTGACGTCTTTCGAGTTATGTGAACTTGCAGCTACAAATGAATAAGTTAGATTCAGTGTTGGAAGCTACATGATGAAAAAGTTCATAGGGAACAGAAAAGGAAACAAACCTGCATATCAGGACTGATCTCCACCACTTCTCCATCACACCTCTTTGCGCTGTACGACCATTATTTAGGAGACGTGGGTGGATGCACAGCAAGGTGGCGATGAGCAGAAGAGTAATGAAATAGTGGGAAAGTTTGCCTTTCTCACCGTCCACTTGTCAGCGGGGAGGGACAGATGGAGGCGGAGGAGGATACTGAAACAACAAGAGAGACGGCAGAACAATGAGAGGATGATGAAGAGTGAGCAGAGGAATGACAAGACAGATGATGGAAAGGATGAGTAAATGAACAGAGGAGATAGCAGGAGGGAGAGAACAAATATTCTGAGACTACCTCTGGCTTTCATGCAGGTCCAGCTGTGACCAGACTGTTTCCCTTCAGTAAACATCTTATCCAGCCTCCGCGTGTCCCGGCAACAGCTGTCCTGACAACCCAAAGGGGAAACATCTTTAATATTGTTGAGTATGCACAGAAAACATAAAGAGAGCAGCAACGATTCTTTGATATCAGTATGAATAATTATATTTGTGTGCATTTATTTTCTTTCATATCAATGTTTCTTTCGTGGTAAACTTACACTCAACAAAAATATAAACGCAACACTTTTGGTTTTGCTACACTTTTGGTTTTGCTCCATTTTGTATGAGATGAACTCAAAGATCTAAAACTTTTTCCACATACACAATATCACCATTTCCCTCAAATATTGTTCACAAACCAGTCTAAATCTGTTGTAGTGAGCACTTCTCCTTTGCTGAGATAATCCATCCCACCTCACAGGTGTGCCATATCAAGATGCTGATTAGACACCATGATTAGTGCACAGGTGTGCCTTAGACTGCCCACAAAATGGGAGCAAAACCAAAAGTGTTGCATTTATATTTTTGTTGAGTGTATTTTAAACCGGTCGTTTATCTTTGAGCTGCTCAGTCATTTAAATGTTTCCTACAGAAACACAGTGTTCAACAGGCTGTTTATTTATTTATTTTTATTTCGAGATTTGTGGTGTCTTTTGGTGTAACTTGAAGTCGGATCCTTAAGTCAGCTCGTCAATCAATCAATCAATCAATCAATCAATCAACATTTATTTATAAAGCGCTTTACAGCACCGACTGGTGTCCAAAGTGCTTAACATTAAAAACACAAATTCACAAAATAAAACACATATACAATAAAATTTTAAAACACATAAAAAACAGAACATGTCACCTCCCCACTAAGTGTTAAAAGCCAGTTTAAATAAATAAGTCTTTAACTTAGATTTAAAAAGTGCTCGGTCAGGAATAGTACGTAACTCAAGAGGTAGCTCATTCCACAGTCTGGGGCCAGCTACCGCGAAAGCATGATCACCCCAGCGTTTATATCTTGACCTTGGAACATCTAAGTAAAGCTGGCCAGACGCCCTTAATGTCCTACTGTAGGTGCGCAAAGTTAAAAATTTCAGACAAGTAGGGATGTGCAAGGCCATAAATAGCTTTAAAAACAAACATTAAAATTTTAAAATCAATTCTAAAACGAACTGGAAGCCAGTGGAGTGAGTACAGGACGGGCGTAATATGCTCACGTCTAAAAGTGTTTCTTAAAAGACGAACAGCAGCATTCTGCACCAACTGGAGATGACTGATTAATGCCCGAATAAAGTGCATTACAATAATCAAGTCTGGAGCTGATGAAAGCATGAATGGCCGTCTCAAGATCACGTCTACTGAGAAAGTGCTTTATTTTAGCCAAAAGGTGAAGTTGGAAAAGTCTAGTTTTGACAACAGAGTTTATCTGTTGATCGAACCTCAAACTCGAACCTTCACAGCCTCTTAAACTAATATCTCATGAATGAGGCACTGTTGACACTGTTTAGGAATGTTTGGGACCTTTTTGCCAACTCCTGGTAAAATATATGGATTTCCAGAATATGGAAATGAATTTCTGTCTGAAAGGAGCCCAACGTGCTGCTGCTGCCTTTGAAGAAGAATTGCTTTGTTTGGCTGCTCTTGCAGCAGAAACAAAGGAAAGAAGAAAAGAACTACTTGGCAAACCAAAAAGAACTTTAGCGACATGTGTTACAACTGTTTTGCAAATGTTTGCAGAAGAATCAATTCTGTTTTCGACCCTAAAAACTGTTTGTGAACTGTTTTGCAAGCTTTTATGAACTCTGACAAAACCCTAAATTTACAGCGTTCAGCGGCAGTCACGACGCTGTCAGATCCTAGCTTTAGAGCTCCTCAGATCTCCACTCCTGAAGGTGCTTCTTCAGAACTGCCATCATGTGGAAATGGACAACCCCAGGTCAGAAAAAGTTGTGACAGTCTGGAAAAAGAAACAAACAAAAACAAAACCCAGCGACTCTTACATCTACTTTTGACTTCTATTTCATTGCACAGTTTGAACCAAACATGTTTCCTGTTTTGTGTGGTCATTTGGGGTGCAACACATTCCAAAAAATTAGGACGGCAGCAATTTAGTGCTAGTAATGAGGTGCACAAGCAGTTTTAATAAAGAGATGGTTTGCCGATCGATTTATTTGTGCACTGTGGGCGCTTCCTGTGAGCTCAGTCTTTCTGGTTCAAGCCTGATGTCAGTGAAGTGTGTCTGAGTCCCTCCAGGGCTCCTTGGATGATTTACATGCTCCTCTGTGGTCTAGACATCACTCACTCTTCTCAGTTTACCTTTAACAGTTCCAGGATTGTATGGCCGGTCAGATATACTCTACAAAACTTCAAAGATTATACAAAATAAACTAACATAAAGCAATATTTCCTTTAAAGAGATGATCTCTTTGTTGGTGCTGCTCCGTTTGTGGATCTGTCTGAGCTCAGAGATCTTCAGCTCACAGGGGAAAACCACTTTAAGACAAAAAGGAAGTGGTGTTCCGACTGTTATTAATGTAGTCGGGAATGGCCTGGATCAGTCTGAGAGCTTCTGAGCTCATGATAACAGCAAAAAAAAAAAAAAAAAAAACACTTCCATGACTGAATATTAACGTCTGTGTTTTCTGCGACACTGTAAATGATTGATGCAGTGACAATGACGTACTGTGTCCTGATACCGGCGTCATGGTCCTGTCAGCTGTCTCAAAAAAACTTGATCATTTTTGTAATATGTTGTTTGTGTTTCTCAAGAATTACATACATGTACAAATACATGTCACCTTTGGATTAAGTTAATATAACAAACACAGTGTGGATGAGGAACCGGTCTGCCAGTGTTTAGACCTGGGCTTGAATCCTGCTCATGCTATCTGTCCTAGTCCCTGGAAGCAGACAGCTGTAACACTGGCAGCTACGAAGATACAAGATCAGGATCAGAATTGAATTTATTGCCACGTAAGTTCTCACATACAAGGACTTTGACCTGGTGTCATTTGTGCATAAACAACAATAAAAGAAAAGGAAAAAATACTTCTGTAAGAAGTAAAGGAGTCAGCTAGACAAATAGGCAAAACTACATATGTACACTGTCAAATAAATATAGTGGAATGGGGCTGTGCAGATGAACAGAACCTTACAGTGCATGGATACATTCTGAAGTACCGAGAACGTAAGAACTTCAGCATGAACATGTTGGCGACAGCACTTAGGAACCAGTAATCCAGAGGACCAGAGACGTCATTAAAACTGTGACGTCACAGTTCCTCCTCAGTCACAGATGATTCACCAGACAGTGAAGCAGGTCCACACTTAGAAAACAGTTTATTTGTATCCTGTGATTGGACAAGATATACGGATGGAGCACATTATGACACACATAGATGTTGACATGTAAATTGCTATATGTTACAGTTACACTGCAATAAAATGTATTTTATAGCAATTTTTATTTTTTTATCTCTTCCACTTTGTGTGTTTTTCAGGGACCTGAGTGAAAACGCCATCCAGGCTGTTCCCAGGAGGGCCTTCAGAGGAGCAGCAGACTTGAAAAACCTGTGGGTGACCGTGCACACATACACGAGGCGTGTGTTACCCAACGTTCAGTAACACACATACACGAGGCGTGTGTTACTGAATGTTTAGTAACACACGTACACAAGGCGTGTGTTACTCAACGTTCGGTAGCACACATACACAAGGCGTGTTACTCAACGCTCAGTAACACATATACACGAGGCATGTATTACCCAATGCTCAGTAACACACATACACGAGGCGTGTGTTACCCAACGCTCAGTAACACACATACACGAGGCGTGTGTTACCCAACGCTCAGTAACACACATACACGAGGCGTGTGTTACCCAACGTTCAGTAACACACATACACGAGGCGTGTGTTACCCAACGCTCAGTAACACACATACACGAGGCGTGTGTTACCCAACGCTCAGTAACACACATACACAAGGCGTGTGTTACTCAACGTTCAGTAACACACGTACACGAGGTGTGTGTTACTCAACGTTTAGTAACACACATACACAAGGTGTGTGTTACCCAACGTTGAGTAACACACGCCTCGTGTACGTGTGTTACCCAACGCTGAATAACACTCGCCCTTTGTATGTGTGTTACTCAATGTTCAGAAACACACGTACAAGAGGCGTGTGTTACTGAATGTTTAGTAACACACGTACACAAGGCGTGTGTTACTCAACGTTCGGTAGCACACATACAGGAGGCGTGTGTTACTCAACGCTCAGTAACACATATACACGAGGTGTGTGTTACTCAACGTTCGGTAACACACGTACACGAGGAGTGTGTTACTCAACGTTCGGTAACACATGTACACGAGGCGTGTGTTATTCAACGTTCGGTAACACACGTACACGAGGCGTGTGTTACTCAACGTTCGGTAACACACGTACACGAGGCGTGTGTTACCCAATGTTCAGTAACACACATACACAAGGTGTGTGTTACTCAGCATTCAATAACACACATACACGAGGCGTGTGTTACTGAATGTTTAGTAACGCGTACACGAGGCGTGTGTTACTCAGCATTCAATAACACACATACACGAGGCGTGTGTTACTGAATGTTTAGTAACACGCGTACACGAGGCGTGTGTTACTCAACGTTCAGTAACACACATACACGAGGTGTGTGTTACTCAACGTTCAGTAACACACATACACGAGGTGTGTGTTACTCAACATTCGGTAACACACGTACACGAGGCGTGTGTTACTGAATGTTTAGTAACACGCGTACACGAGGCGTGTGTTACTCTACGTTCAGTAATACACATACACGAGGCGTGTGTTACTCAACGCTCAGTAACACATATACAAGAGGTGTGTGTTACTCAACATTTGGTAACACACGTACACGAGGCGTGTGTTACTCAACGTTCAGTAACACACGTAGACGAGGCGTGTGTTACTCAACGTTCGGTTACACACATACACGAGGCGTGTTACCCAACGTTCAGTAACACACGTACACAAGGCGTGTGTTACCCAATGTTCAGTAACACACATACACAAGGTGTGTGTTACTCAGCATTCAATAACACACATACACGAGGCGTGTGTTACTGAATGTTTAGTAACGCGTACACGAGGCGTGTGTTACTCAGCATTCAATAACACACATACACGAGGCGTGTGTTACTGAATGTTTAGTAACACGCGTACACGAGGCGTGTGTTACTCAACGTTCAGTAACACACATACACGAGGTGTGTGTTACTCAACGTTCAGTAACACACATACACGAGGTGTGTGTTACTCAACATTCGGTAACACACGTACACGAGGCGTGTGTTACTGAATGTTTAGTAACACGCGTACACGAGGCGTGTGTTACTCTACGTTCAGTAATACACATACACGAGGCGTGTGTTACTCAACGCTCAGTAACACATATACAAGAGGTGTGTGTTACTCAACATTTGGTAACACACGTACACGAGGCGTGTGTTACTCAACGTTCAGTAACACACGTAGACGAGGCGTGTGTTACTCAACGTTCGGTTACACACATACACGAGGCGTGTTACCCAACGTTCAGTAACACACGTACACAAGGCGTGTGTTACCCAACGTTCAGTAACACACATACACAAGGCGTGTGTTACCCAACGCTCAGTAACACACATACACAAGGTGTGTGTTACCCAACGTTGAGTAACACACGCCTCGTGTACATGTGTTACCCACGCTGAATAACAGTCGCCCTTTGTATGTGTGTTACCCAACGCTGAATAACACTCGCCCTTTGTATGTGTGTTACTCAATGTTCAGAAACACACATACATGAGGCGTGTGTTACTGAATGTTTAGTAACACGCGTACACCAGGCGTGTGTTACTCAACGTTTAGTAACACACATACACGAGGTGTGTGTTACTCAACATTCGGTAACACGTACACGAGGCGTGTGTTACTGAATGTTTAGTAACAAGCGTACATGAGGCGTGTGTTACTCAACGTTCAGTAACACACATACACGAGGCGTGTGTTACTCAGCGCTCAGTAACACATATACACGAGGTGTGTTTTACTCAACATTTGGTAACACACGTATACGAGGCGTGTGTTACTCAACGTTCAGTAACACACGTACACGAGGCGTGTGTTACTCAACGTTCGGTAACGCACGTAGACAAGGCGTGTGTTACCCAACGTTCAGTAACACACATATACAAGGCATGTGTTACTCAACATTCAATAACACACATACACGAGGCATGTGTTACCCAACGTTCAATAACACACATACACGAGGCGTGTGTTACTTAACGTTCAGTTACACACGTACACGAGGCGTGTGTTACTCAACGTTCAGTAACACACATACACGAGGCGTGTGTTACCCAACGTTCAGTAACACACATATGGGTGATTCTTTAACTACAGGCACTATTTGCCTTGTAAATGTAATTTCCACCACACCATTGCCTTACAATATAAAGCGCCTTGGGGCAACTGTTTGTTGTGATTTGGCGCTATATACATGTGCTCTGATGTCACTGTTTATCTCCATAGAAACTACCCAAACAATCTTTCATACAAACTGTTTAAAGGGACATTACAGTGTTGTGGTGGAAATTACGGCAATAGTGTGGGACAACTACATTTTGTTTAAAAAAATCACAACAGTTGTATGACATTGAATACCCCAGTTATGTTTTGATTATTTTACTGATATTTTATTCAGAGATATTTTAATACAGTAGAAAAAAAAGTCTGGGTGTGGGACAAGCACAAAACGGCAATATTTGCATATAATGATGCTGAAAAAAGGTGAAAAAGTCATCATAGACTACTAGAACAAATTTCTTAACACACTTTCATTGTAAAGATAACTATAAAAGTGTGAAATTTCCCCTTTTTTTCTGTTTTTCATACAATATGATCAAAGGACATAATAAGTGCCCGTAGTTTAAGACTCACCCATACACGAGGCGTGTGTTACCCAACGTTCAGTAACACACATACACGAGGCGTGTGTTATCCAACGCTCAGTAACACACATACACGAGGCGTGTGTTACCCAATGCTCAGTAACACACGTACACGAGGCGTGTGTTACTGAATGTTTAGTAACACACATACACGAGGCGTGTGTTACTCAACATTCGGTAGCACACGTACACGAGGCGTGTGTTACTCAACATTCGGTAGCACACGTACACGAGGCGTGTGTTACTCAACGTTCGGTAACACACATACACGAGGTGTGTTACTCAACATTCAGTAACACACGTACACGAGGCGTGTGTTACTCAATGTTCGGTAACACACATACACGAGGCGTGTGTTACTCAACGTTCAGTAACACACATACATGAGGCGTGTGTTACCCAACGTTCAGTAACACACATACACGAGGCGTGTGTTACTCAGCATTCAATAACACACATACACGAGGCGTGTGTTACTGAATGTTTAGTAACACGCGTACACGAGGCGTGTGTTACTCAATGTTCAGTAACACACATACACGAGGCGTGTGTTACTCAACGCTCAGTAACACATATACACAAGGTGTGTGTTACTCAACATTCGGTAGCACACGTACACGAGGCGTGTGTTACTCAACGTTCAGTAACACACGTACACGAGGCGTGTGTTACCCAACGTTCAGTAACACACATATACAAGGCGTGTGTTACTCAACGCTCAGTTACACACATACACGAGGCGTGTGTTACTCAACATTCAATAACACACATATGGGTGATTCTCTAACTACAGGCACTATTTGCCTTGTAAATGTAATTTCCACCACACCATTGCCTTACAATATAAAGCGCCTTGGGGCAACTGTTTGTTGTGATTTGGCGCTATATACATGTGCTCTGATGTCACTGTTTATCTCCATAGAAACTACCCAAACAATCTTTCATACAAACTGTTTAAAGGGACATTACAGTGTTGTGGTGGAAATTACGGCAATAGTGTGGGACAACTACATTTTGTTTAAAAAAATCACAACAGTTGTATGACATTGAATACCCCAGTTATGTTTTGATTATTTTACTGATACTTTATTCAGAGATATTTTAAAACAGTAGAAAAAACGTTTCTTTACCATTCATTTTTATCATTGAAGATCAAAAGTCTGGGTGTGGGACAAGCACAAAACGGCAATATTTGCATATAATGATGCTGAAAAAAGGTGAAAAAGTCATCATAGACTACTAGAACAAATTTCTTAACACACTTTCATTGTAAAGATAACTATAAAAGTGTGAAATTTCCCCTTTTTTCTGTTTTTCATACAATATGATCAAAGGACATAATAAGTGCCCGTAGTCTAAGAATCACCCATACACAAGGCGTGTGTTACCCAACGTTCAGTAACACACATACACGAGGCGTATGTTACCCAACGTTCAGTGAACAGGACTCAGTGAATAACATTTTTGTGTCTTTTTCTTTTTTTATCAGCCAGCTGGATAAAAACCACATCAGCTGTATTGAGGAGGGGGCATTTCGAGCTCTGCGCTCTCTGGAAGTACTGTGAGTTTTCTGAAAAACTTCTTTTTTAATTTAACCTGATAAAACTAGAATGGCACTCAGTAAAGTACCAACCCACAACTAGCTTTGTGACACATGTACGCCATGTGTGGGAACCACGTTTACAGACACTTTACACACACACACACACACACACACACACACACACACACACACACACACACACACACACACACACACACACACACACACACACACACACTTCCAGAAATTTAGTTGAAGCAACTGGACTTTCTGTTTAGCTGCAAAATGTTCTGGCACTGATTCAAGTGACTTTACGATGAAACAACTTAGGCAGCGTCTGATCTTAGCCTGGACACCTGAGAACCTACACAGAACTGAAAATCACTTCCTGTGATGCCATTTGCAGGTTGGATCTTGGGTACGACATCATTTTGTTCCAGTCTTTTTAATATTCTCTGTTCAAGTCACTTTCAGGCTGAATTAAAGCATTGGGTTAGTTCGGGTTGTGCATGAATGGACGTGTGCGCCACTGGCTTGTCATATTTCTGTCTGTGTCCACTGGTTGACTTGATTGTCACCATGGTTCCTCACAGCGTTAGAGCTTCATGAAGCTTGGTTTAAGAGTGGAGCATGAAGTTAATTCTATGCTAATGGAATTACAATGACAGCAAAATCCAGTCATAATTTAGTTTATCATTAACATTTTTTGCTTTGATTGTAATTCTGTTATCATATAATTACTAATGATGCAAAGAACTCAGTGAATTTTAATGTAATGTCTATTTTGGAATTTAAGAGCACATTTTTATGACCCTGATTGATTTCCATACTATCAGTTAATGTGGTAAAAGAGCGCCCCCACTGGCACTTGAGGATATTTAAATCAGTTAAACAGAGGAGAGCTGGGAATTTAATTGATTTTATGTATTTTTTTTATTGTTTGATATTCATGTTCTCTGCCCCTTTTCTTTTCCTCTTTTCTTTCTGCGTGTTTTCTGTCATTTCTTTTTCTTATCCTCCCATCACCTCTATCTGTTTATTCCCTTATTTCTTTTTATCTGCTCTCTCTTATTTTTCTTTTCTTCCATCTTTGTCATTCTTCATGCTTGTCCTTCAACCATACTTCTCTGTCCATACCTTCATTTCATTGTTCTCTCTCTCTCAGCACGTTGAACAACAATAACATCAGCAGTATTCCCGTCTCCAGTTTCAACCACATGCCGAAGCTCCGCACGTTGTGAGTCTCCCACCTGCTCTCACTACATTACCCAGAATGCCACGGTGCCCTTTCAAGCCATAGGTCCTTGCTGACATAGACAATGAACCTTAGATAGTCTGTTTGTTTATTTATTGATTTATGGCCATTTTCATACTTCTCCTTCGATCCTTCCTTTCCCTGATCTCTCCTTTCCTTCCTCCATTTTTCCTCTCTTCCTTCGTCATGTTTCTTGTCACTTCCTCTTCTCCTCTGTTTGTCTTCCTTCGTACATTATTATTTCTTTTGACTCTATTCCATCTGTTCTGCAATATTGCCGCTTCATTCATTCTTTCTCCTTTGCCCACTTTCACTCCTTCCTTCTTTCTTGTACTTGTGTTATTCTCGTTCATTTCATCATCCTCCCATTTCTTCATTTTCTTCTCCATTCACTAACAAACTAATTTTCCCCAATTTATCAGCCGTCTCCACTCCAACTCTCTGCGCTGTGACTGCCACCTTGCCTGGTTGTCGCCGTGGCTACGGCAGCGGCCATCTTTGGGCCTCTACACCCAGTGCAGCTCTCCGCCCCACCCTGAGGGGCCTCAACCTCGCCGAACTGCGCAAGAATGACTTCGCCTGCCCAGGTACAGTCACAGATTGCGGGTCAGCGCACTTACCGCCATCTCCCCACCTCAAAATACCGTGTCTTTAATTAGGTATTAAAGCTACATGAAAAAAAGTGTATTGGTTCAATATGAGCCACTACATATTATTCTGAATGACTTAAAACATTCTGCAGATGTTCAGGTTTAACTAGAATTTTCTCCTCCTTTAAAATCAGCGGACTCACTTTCAACTGTGTGTGTGTGTGTGTGTGTGTGTGTGTGTGTGCGTGCGTGCGTGCGTGCGTGCGTGCGTGCGTGCGTGCGTGCAGGCCACGGCGGCAGTGCCTTCGTTCAGCCGTGCAGCCTGGCGTCGGGCTCCTGCCCTCCGATGTGCTCTTGCAGCAACAACATCGTGGACTGTCGAGGGAGAGGCCTCACTGCCATCCCCGCCCACCTTCCAGAGGCCATGACTGAGATGTGAGTGTCCCAGAGTACTCATGGGTGCATTTAATTAGAGTCCAACATTTGAAAATAATATGAGATGTTAAAAAATATTGATTAAAGTCATCCTGGATTCACATCTGCTTTAAAATCTGGTCAAATCTTCATCAACCCCAAGGACTACAACATCGTCAGATGTTTCAGAACTAGATAATCAAACACGTGGACATGAAGACAGTAACACCCGAGGCAATCTGACAGTTGACTGCAATGACCTTGACTTTCACCCAAATGACTGACTAAAATTCTGGAATCCAGTTTTGGGCCACAATTGGTCCAAATTGCTTGAAAATCAAATTGTTTCACCTTGAGTGGAAAATTATTTTTTAATGGCAATTTTGGGGCCAGGCTTTATTGACACAACAACTTTGGTAGGAATTAGTAAAAGGACCTGGGACAAGCATGCCAGCAAACAGGCAGGCACACATGACCTTGACCCCAGTGACTGGCCCTTGGTAAATTTAACCTTGCTGGTCAATCCTCCATATGTGTGTGTAAAAGCTGATGCAAATCAGAGGGAATAATGTACAGATTGACCTTAGACCCCAATGACCTTGACCATGCTGAGTGACTTTTGGCAAATTTGAGCTTTCCTGGCCAATTCCAGAGCCTCCCCACATATGTGTGTCAAGTTTGGTGGACATTGGAATGAAGAAAAAAATCATACTTTTGACCTGTGACTGGAATGACCTTGACCATGTATGACTGTAAAGTGTTTGAGACAGTGTGTTACGATACGATACGATACACTTTATTATCCCCTTAGGGAAATTTGTCTTGGACTCGTGCTAAGTGCCTTTACAAAAAGAAAACAAATACAAGTAAAAACACAGCCACATCTATAACAAATTAACATGACAGGAAATCAAGAGAAACACCATAAGTATTGCACAATTCCGGTTTTAGACATTATTGTTTAGCAATTTGATGGACATGGGGACGAATGAGTTTTTGAGTCTATTCAGTCTGCTCCGAGGGACTCTATACCTTCTCCCAGAGGGACGGAGAGTGTACTCTGTGTGAAGGACATGAGCTGTATCCGTCAGTATCCTCTGAGCTGCTTTCAGGACAAGCTCTTCGTAGAGTGAAATGAGGGGCTGATATTGTTTCTTTCCAATTATCTTCATTACATTGTCAATTTGTCTGTTAAGTTTTGTTTTAAGTTGTACAGAGAGGTTGCCGTACCAGGCAGTCATGCCATATCTGACTAGGTAGAACTGCCTGGTAAAACAACAACATTATTTTTTGATTGACTCCATACAAACAAAGTCTGCAGAGGAAGTAGAGTCTTAAATGTGTCTTGAACAAGCTGTCCTCAGAAGCTGAATAACCATGAATGAAGGAGACATGTGATGGAAGACACCAAAACACAGATGACAACTGTGAAGATATTTTATAGTTAGAAACATTCTTGTATCCATCGCCCGATCCTGTGCTGTGGTTGGTAACGTCTCTTTCTTTGGAATTTTTTTTATAGTCGTTTGGAACAGAACGGCATCAAGTCTGTCCCTCCGGGTGCTTTCACCTCCTACAAGAAGCTTCGACGAATGTAAGTCTTCTGAAGACACATGAAGTCATGCATTTGGACATGCAGTTGGAGACATTCATTGCAGTGTCGACCACGAGGGTCGTCTGATTTATCTGCACAAGTCAGCGTGACCTCTCTGCAGGAGCTCACATTCTTTGCTCTTATTTTCATATTTTTGCCAAAGGTTGAAGGAATATGGTGCTGACCAAGCAGAAGGAATAAATAACAATTTATAAAATTTTGCCCAAGCAAACATAGTAAGTCCCTTCGGCTGCTCCCTTGTTTGCACTCGGGGTCGCCACAGCAAATCCAAGGTGGATCTGCATGTTGAATTGGCACAAGTTTTACGCCGGATGCCCTTCCTGACGCAACTCCACATTACATGGAGAAATGTGGCAGGGGTGGGATTTGAACCCGGAACCTTCTGAATTGAACTGTTCTAAAACAAGATTTGCTGTATATCATCTCCACTACCATGTAAGACGATACTTTTTCGTACCTTTCTGTAATGCCTAATTTAATATCAGACAAGCTAACTTAGCCTCTCAGAAATTAGTCTGATTGTTTGCAAGCAAATAATGTATCGTCTTAATATGTTTTCATTGAGTAACCTCTACCCAATTACTAATTGTATGACTTAGTTTACTCTTACAGCTAGATGTATTTGTGTATGATTAGCTCCACACAAGCAGCATACAAGGATTCAAAGATTTTTTTTTGTTTGTTTGTTGTATTGTCATACCATATATGTTTCCACATGACATGATACAAAATTAGGTTTCAAAAGCTCCCGGGGATTAAATAAACTAAACCTAGACTAGGGAACATAACTAAATACATTAAAAGCAAGAATAAAATAAAATAAAATGAAAAGCAACACAGTTGTAATGAGCAGCATGACACAATTACTGTATAAAAAACTATATGGTTGTGCAAATCAGTGGTTGTTGTGCAAATATACAGGTGTTCAGAAGTCTGGTTATTGTGCAAAGTTCCGGTGTGCAAGGCCAAGGTGTTGTGCAACCAAGGTATTAACAGATTTACTCATCCGAGGTAGTGTAGTTAATGTTAATATGCGATAACCATGTATGAATAGCCACTTTGTAAAAACATTCACACACAAAGTAAATATAAACCTTATTCTGACCCATTACGTTGTTTCAGTTGGATTCATCATCACAGAATGTTTTTGAAAAAGACGCATGGGAAGTACTTTAATTCTTTGTCACGGAAGTTACTGAAGAAATGGGGCATTTTTAAAGAAGTCCATCAGTGTTTGTCTGCTCCGGGTGAGTTTCTCAGGCTGAACCAGAGAATTCCAGCACTTTTCTCCAACAACAAGAAAAATAAGTTATTTTAAAAGTTGAAATATAGTATATTATATGAATTATTATATGAATATTAATTAATTATTATTATTATATTAAAATAAACAACAATTGGAAGTGAACCTCATCAGGTCTTCTTTTTCTTCTTCTTCTGTCGAATTTATTGGCGGGTAGCAAACTGACATGGTGCATTACCGCCACCAAATGTTTGGGTGTAGAGTGTTAATGGAGTCTGACATCTTCACCGGGTCCCTGAAACAGAAATCTTTTCAGAAACAAAAACAAAAAAATAATGGTATTAACCATGTACAATTAATTTTAAACGTTTCTGTTCCAGAACATTAAAAATAGTTTGGTTTTGTTTTCATTCCTAGCAAAATACCAAAAGTTGCTGGTTTTCTTTTTCGCTCCATGAACCAGTTCAAAGCCTTGCTCACAATCAAATTCTCACACAAGAAGCACCAGGACCTTAAAGACTTGGACCCTCATTCTCCTGAAAAGATATCGGCATCACCAAACTCCTCTGACCAGTGACCTCACAACTCCATGAGCTCTTGATTGAAACCCTGGATTTGTGATGATCCAGGACAAAAAGAAACCCAGACACTCTGATTCCTGATTCAGTATCATGACTGCTGCAATCAGCATATCTGATTCCACAAACATCACAGCACTGTCTGCAAAGTCAAGGTCAGCCAACGTTTCCTCACCAAGACAGCCCTCTAAGCCACTAAATCCCACCACTCTAGGCAACATCGGTCCAGGAGGGGTGTGGGGCCTTTAGGACATTTCACCTAAAATGTCCTGATGATGCGGTCATCAGTAGACTGACCGCCAAGGATTATGTGTCCTATCTATTCCGGGATCTTCCAGGACGATGTGACGTACTGGATGTACAAAAGCGTGTTTGGAAAAACATCACAATGGAAAGGATTTTAAAAATACTTCAATTCATATACTAAATATTTATTTTTAAGATCCACACCTTAAGGTTGAACTCACCCAATGAGATTACAGTGTTTACACTTCCAGAGTGGAAGTTCTGACCTGCCAGCAGGACCCGTGTGGTCTTCATCCATCTCCGTTGTGGTTTTCCTGCTGTTGTTGGATTTTCCTGAAGAGGCAGCGTTTGATATCGCTGCCATCTGACGCCGTCTGAAGGCCTCACCTGATGACTCCAGATCATCTCTTTGTGCTCCAGCACGTTTAGATTCTGCACATTAAACCACAATAGCAAAGTTTAGAGCTTCACGGGTTTCCCTTTCTTTCTTCTTCTTCTTTTTCTTTTTGGCTTTTGTTGCATGAACTCATTTGCTTCTTTCTTTCTCGTCCCGTTTCCAGCCCCAGACATTCTTTCTCTCCATCTCCGTCTCTCTGCGGTTTTCCTCTTCTCCCAAATGTTTCTCCCCCCACTCACACATCCTGTCCTCCTCTGAGGCTTGATGACATTTCCAGCCTGGTTCAGGAGGTTTATCTCCTAATTTATAGTGACAGCTGAGCGGCTCACTTGTGGCACTCTTTGCCTGATTGTATAATCTAACATGATGCGGTTTGGCCAGAAACACCAAAATCACAGAGATAAAAATTTCATCTTGGCCACCGCAGCAACGTCTCCTTCCATGCAGACTTTGATTTTTGTCTTTGTGACTTCTCCAAAGGAGGTTATGTTTTGGTGACTGTGGTGGATCGTGTCAGGATATTTAATTTGTCTTAATTGCACGTTAGCGTAATTTGAACTGATTTTCGTGAACCTTGTGGAAACGTTGGGTTTGTGTGTTTTAATAATTTTTCTGAAATGTCTTAAATTCTTAGCATTGAATAGCTTGATTCAATACTATTTTAAATGGAGCATATAAGTGCGGTCAGTCAGTGCACTTGTGGGTGTATCTACATTCTTAAAGGGGTCTTATTGCATAAATAGTTTCAAATATGTTAAATATGTTTTGGGTTTTACTTTATGTCTTACAATTTCCAGTCTGTGTATGTAGAAACAACTCTGCATTGAGATTCCCATGATGTATGTCACAGAAATCCACACCTGGACTTCAGTGGACACGCCCATTAGATAATCTACACTCTGTGACACACCCACTCCATCTATGGGTGAGGGAGGGGGAGATGCCACCCCTCTCTGGAGGGAACTCAGTGGCCAGCAGCAGCAGCTCCTTTAAAATTAAAGTGACAGGCACAGAGATGTCATTTCTTGGAAACAGGAAAATTCAGTCCTATTTATGAAACTCACTGCATAACGCGACCCAAAGCTGCACATGTGGAAGGTTTGAATCCAAACAGTCAATGACTCCATCAGTACAACAAAGTATAATTACAGTATAGAACAGATGAGTCTTTATTCTAGATCTAAACAACTCTACAGAATCACATTATTCCACAGAAGAGGTGCACAATAAAAAAAAAAGACTCTGTGACCTGTTAACTTCTTCTTTACCTTTGGAAATCAGTTCAGTTCATTTTATAGTTGTCTCTGGAGTTGAGCACAGGCTCGATGGACTGCAGGGACTGCATAGGTCTAAAGGGAAGACGGGTCTTTATTGCAGCTGTACATACTTACACACACATATATACACAATAATTTAACCCATCCTACTTATGGTTAAACACAGCTCCAGATATAGAGATGCTGCCTTGGTCCGGGACAGAGAAAGGAGCAGACACTTAAGTTGTGCTCTTTGGGCCCTGTCCCACTGGGGAGAGGATTAATTGCGCATGAATTGAGTATACAAATTACGGGCGTTCGTTGTCGTCTGCAACAAAAATGGCCAAAAATGACAAATGTCCCAGTATGAATTACGGATATATTCATAATATATAGCGAATATATGATGAACAATCACGGTTATATAACGCATGTAGTGAGGAAACGGATCCGACGCATTGCGATTATCACGGCAGTATTACGGGTGTATTATGAATGCATCACGCATGTGTTGCGTGTGCACGGCATCTGCATTGCGGTCATAAAATAAGCGCACTCGGGCCGTCTGCATCACTACTCACACCAACAATACTGCCTCTGGAGCATTTGCTGGACTTGGACAAGTTGATCACAGAGTTAATGTTCATTTTGTCATGCGAGGGTTAACTGTTCATGAGTTTGGGGAGCGGGAGGGGGGAAAGCCACTCCGGGTGTGAGACTTTTTTTTTTTTGAGAGTGTCACAGAAAACAGACTTCAGCGTGAGTTGTGGCTAAACAGCAACTCTTACTTTTGTTGGTGTTAAATAAAAGTCCTGGATTGCAGCAGCTATTACGTCTGTTTGTTATGCATTCACAGATTGTCCGCAAATCAGCTGCAAAGCAGATGTAATAAAAACGCTTTATTCGTGGCCAATTTGTATGCATTCACTACAACATATTTTAGTTTGTGATGTGGACATGATGGGCACGATACATATCTGTTCTACACACTGTCCCAGTCCGCTGTCAAGCCGCAAATCCCCGTCAGTTGCGGATATCAGTGGTTAACAGCAGATATACAGCGCATAGAGTGAGTATGTATTGTGTATGAATTGAGTATGTATTGAGTATGTATTGAGTATGTAAGGCGGATGTTATCCGCAGCCAAAATTTTGTGCAGCTCAAAAATCCTGGAAACGGAAAAAGGTGCTTCTGCAGATAATTGCGGACGTGTGCAAGTGTCAGCCAACTCATACAAGCATGTTTCACACATACTGCGGATGTTAAGCGAATATGAGCCAATTTTGTGTGCAATCCATACGCAAATCCTCCTAAACGCCAGTGGGACAGGGCCCTTACTTTAATGGATATATTTTGGTTTGAAACCTGGAGCTTACCTTGAAAAAACAGCTGAGCTGTTTCTTTTGCAGAGACCTAAGTAACAACCAGATAGCTGAAATCGCTCCTGATGCTTTCCATGGTCTCCGAGCTCTCAACTCACTGTGAGTAACGTGTGTGTGTGCGTGTGTGTGTGCGTGCTGACATCAGGTAAACTGTTTGTTTCCTCAAAGTTGCTCCCCAAAGGATGGGCTGTTAATTATGTGTTGAAATTGGATCATGTTTGGTCAAGATGGAGCGTTAGACGTAACTTTATGGTAAGTAAGTAAGTAAGTAACTTGAATTTACATTGTATTTGTTTGTTTGTTCCTTCTTCATGACATCTTTCTCTGTAACGAATGTTCATTTTATATATGGTGTCTTTAAAGTTGTAGTTTAATAAGAAAAGTTTATTGGTACAGTCAAAGGCTGAACCTGAATGTTGCAGAGTAATTTAACCTTTAGTTAACCAGGTTAGTCCCATTGAGATCAAGACCTCTTTTGCAAGAAAGACCTGGACAATTATTAAGTTTCCAATCCACCTAACCTGCATGTCTTTGGATGTGGGAGGAAGCCGGAGCACCCGGGGGGAACCCACGCAAACAGGGAGAGAACATGCAAACTCCACACAGAAACAGGTTGGAATCGATCCCATGACCTTCTTCCTGTGAGGCAACAGTGCTAACCACTAAGCCATGAATCAATAAAAACCGCTTGGAGTGGAGGAGTTTAAGTATCTCAGGGTCTTGTTCACAAGTGTGGGTAAGTTGAAGCGTGAGATTGACAGACTGATTGAGGTGGCGCCTGATGTTTCACGGACGCTGTACTGGATTGTCGTGGTGAAGAGGGAGCTGAGCCAGAAGGTGACACTCTTGATTTACGTTCCTATCCTCACCTATGGTCATAATGACCGAAAGAATAAGGTCACAGATACAAGTGGCGGAAATGAGATTCCTCCATCAGGTATGTGGGCTTACAGTCCTGCACAGCGTGAGAAGGTCCACTCTCTGGGAGGGACTCAGAGCAGAGCTGCTGCTTCTTCACATTGAAAGGAGCCAGCTGAGGTGGTTTGTGCATCTGGCGAGGATGCTCCATGGTCGTCTCCCTAGGGAGGTCTTCCAGGCACACCCAACTGAGAGGAAGACACAGCTGGTTTGGGAACGCCTCTGGATCCCCCAGGATGGCTGAGGATAGGGAAGTGTGTGATGGAGATGGGCTGCAGGCGCTGTGAGCTTCATGCTGTTGTGTCTTTGCAGGGTTCTATACGGGAATAAGATCACTGAGCTGCCTAGCGGACTCTTTGATGGCCTTTCCTCTCTGGAGCTGCTGTGAGTCCAAACCACAACATGCACATATTTACATTGACACCAACTGTGAGTCTGAGTGGGTCCACGGCTGTTGGTTGTCTGGACAGCTGTGATGCTTAAAGCGGGTCACAGGAGCGATTTTAGACAATGAAGCAGCTCAGACTTGACTTCTGCTCTCTGGTGTCTCACAGGTTGCTAAATGCCAATAAGATCCACTGTGTGAGATCATCGGTCTTCAAAGATCTGGAGAACTTGGCTCTGCTGTCGCTGTATGACAACAAGATCCAGAGTCTGGCCAAAGGAACCTTCAGCTCGCTGCACAGCATCCAGACACTGTGAGACCACAGCATCGACTTGGTTTTAACTTAATCTCCTGTGTTTTGTTATTTTTTTGTTTTTGGTTGCTCAAAAACTGCACAAAGGGCACTTTGAAGATATTCTTTTACTTTTGCCAAACATTTCCTCAGTTCAGTTGTAAGAATCTTGTTTTGTTGACTGCTACAGTTATCAACTTAAAGCTGCAGTGTGCAGAGTTTAGGGACATTTATTATCAAAAATAGAATCTAGCATTCAGCAAAAAAGACGTGGAATCAGTAGTTGCTTCCCTTTACACTGTCTACTGGTTGCTAATGCAGGCTAAAGAGTTTGGGAACCAACTTTTTTGTTACACAGGAACCCTTCAAATGGTGATGCAAATTGGCACAAATTCTCCTGAGACGTTATCCTTTTGAAAAAGCAGAGTGTCCACTTGAATTTCCAATAGGCGGTCAGGTAGGGGTCAAGTGAAGAATTACACAGGGGTCCGAATTTACAAGTCCTCCAATCATACTGAAAGTTATTCCACATTATTTGTCTGATCATAAAGATTCCAAAAAGGCACAGTTTGGACCATCTATGATTGAATGTTTTAGAGTTATAAAAAAAATACCAATTTGAACATTGTGGACTTATTTTCTGATGCTATGTTCTCTCTGCTGTGATTTATTTTTTCCCATCAGCCACCTGGCCCAGAACCCCTTTGTGTGCGACTGTAATGTGAAGTGGCTCGCCGACTTCCTACGTTCAAACCCCATAGAGACGAGCGGGGCACGCTGCGCCAGTCCTCGCCGGCTCGCCAACAAACGCATCGCACAGATCAAGAGCAACAAGTTCCGCTGCTCAGGTCAGAGAGTCAACACGTGTCCAAAAGAATAATTTAAAAATTAAAAACATTCTAAGTTCATTAAACTGTCCCATAAACTAAGAATGTACAAAGGGCAACTTTGTAAAAGCTTATTTTCATCTTGAAGGTGTCACATTGTGTCAAAAAGTTTTTTTTTTTAAATCTTCCTTCAATTAAATATCACTGGAGTTTAAAACTGAAGGTCCTCAAAGTCCCAAAACTGTCTGTGCACGTGGACACTATCCGAACATGAAACCCAGGACTGAAACAGTTCATTTAAAAATTCAATTTTGAGCTGTAAGACACATCTACTGTGCTACATTCAGCTGTTACACCACCGCCTCCGGGCCATAAGTATCTGGACAGGGGACACATACATCTGACTTGTGTATACAGTAGTGTTCAGAATAATAGTAGTGCTATGTGACTAAAAGATTAATCCAGGTTTTGAGTATATTTCTTATTGTTACATGGGAAACAAGGTACCAGTAGATTCAGTAGATTCTCACAAATCCAACAAGACCAAGCATTCATGATATGCACACTCTTAAGGCTATGAAATTGGGCTATTAGTAAAAAAAAAAAAGTAGAAAAGGGTGTGTGTCACAATAATAGTAGCATCTGTTGTTGACGCTACAAACTCAAAACTATTATGTTCAAACTGCTTTTTTAGCAATCCTGTGAATCACTAAACTAGTATTTAGTTGTATAACCACAATTTTTCATGATTTCTTCACATCTGCGAGGCATTAATTTTGTTGGTTTGGAACAAAATATTCCTCCATTTCTCTTTAGGCCAGTTGATGTGTTCTTTGGCAAATTGTAACCTCTTCTGCACATGTCTTTTATTTAACATAAATTAGCTTCACACAGCACTTACAGGTAACTCCAGACTGGCTTTGATCATCCTGGAGCTGATCAATGGGTGAGCCTTTGCCATTCTGGTTATTCTTCTATCCATTTTGATGGTTGTTTCTGTTTTCTTCCACGCGTCTCTGTTTTTTTTTTGTCTATTTTAAAGCATTGGAGATCATTGTAGATGAACAGCCTATAATTTTTTGCACCTGTGTATAAGTTTTCCCCTCTTCAATCAGTTTTTTAGTCAAACTACGCTGTTCTTCTGAACAATGTCTTGAATATCCCATTTTCCTCAGGCTTTCAAAGAGAAAAGCATGTTCAACAGGTGCTGGCTTCATCCTTAAATAGGGGACACCTGATTCACACCTGTTTGTTCCACAAAACTGATGAACTCACTGACTGAATGCCACACTACTATTATTGTGAACACCCCCCTTTTCTACTTTTTTTTTTACTAATAGCCCAATTTCATAGCCTTAAGAGTGTGCATATCATGAATGCTTGGTCTTGTTGGATTTGTGAGAATCTACTGAATCTACTGGTACCTTGTTTCCCATGTAACAATAAGAAATATACTCAAAACCTGGATTAATCTTTTTAGTCACATAGCACTACTATTATTCTGAACACTACTGTATATATTTGCTATAACTGAGTGAGAAAACAATTCAACAGGTGTAAAATTACCAATGTGGCTCCCTAACTGAAATGTGCTGCATGAGACTTTGATTATTTCTGTAATCACTTCATGTAACTGTCAGGTTGTGTGGCTATTGTGCTTCATGCAACTTGTAACCTGCAGGTTTCACTGTGTAAAACCCGACTTGCTTCACTTCCTCCCTGACCGTTTGATGTTCTGCGCCTTCTAAACATTTTGCCTGATGTGCTTTTCTTTCTTTCTTTTCCACGGCAGCTAAAGAACAGTACAACATCCCAGGTGATTGTGTTTGTTTTTTTGTCGTGCAGCCATGTTGTTACGATGTTTATCATTGGAGGCGTGCAGAATTGATAAGTGTGTGTTTGCAGGTACTGATGACAGACGTCTGATCTACGACTGCAACAGCAAACCCGTGTGTCCCGCCAGGTGTCGCTGTGAAGCCAACGTGGTCGACTGCTCCAACCTCCGCCTCACCAAGTTCCCTGAACACCTGCCGCCCTCCACCGAGGAGCTGTGAGACTCAGACATGAGCACAGAATGTCATACAGCGTGGGTAAACGTGGGCGTGGCATCAAAGCGGGTCATCTCCTGGCAACAGGGTGCATCAGACTCGGTCTGCGTTTATGCAGTAATTTGGTTCTTGGTCTGATGTTTTTGCAGACGCTGTGTTTGTTTGAGCCCAACCCTGACGGTTCTCCCTCAGGGTTTAACGCTCACCGTGTCCACAGATACGCCGCGTTCATTTTTATTTCAGCAACACTTTTATTTAAAGTGCACATGCTTTACTTTGGGACGTCCTTGAAGGACCACAAACATCCTGTGATGATGCACACGTCCATGTGCACACTGCAAAACCACTTTATGACGATCTGTGATAGAATGAACGTGCACCACGTGGACGCACAAACCGCCACATTCTGACAGTGACGTTTCTGCTCTTTGTGTTTACTTTGTGTGCTCTCATCCGTGACTGTTTCAGACGGCTGAACAACAACGACCTCTCCGTGCTGGAGGCCACCGGAGCCTTCAAGGGCCTGTCGCAGCTCAAGAAAATGTAGGTCATACTGAAAGCTCCAGCAACGTGCGAATACACGTTTAATCACTGAAAGTATCTCGTTATGTCTGGTTTTCATATATAGCGGGAGGCAGAGGGTTGTTTTTTTACATGCAGACATTATCATCTTGATTCTGGTTGACAAGTTTACCAAAAAATGTGTACACAAATGCCTTTTTGCACATTTAATTCCGTGGCTTCTCTTCAGCTGGAATGTACAACGCCGTTTTAGGGCCACATTGAGTTGTTCTTTTTTTTTTTTTTTTTTTAGACTTTGAAAATAAAATTGGAATATTACGAGAATAGTCGTAATTTTATGAGAAAAAACTTGTAATATTACGAGAATAAAGTCATAATATTATGAGAATAAACTTGTAATTTTACAAGAATAAACATACAATTTTATGAGAGAAAAACCCTGCAGCTCAAAATTAGGTCTGTGGAGCACTTTGTTAAGTTGTACTTCAGAATATGTTTTACCAATAAGGAAATACGTACTTCATCATTTGGCCCATCTGCACCACATTATCATTAGTATCAGAACTTTGAAAAGTATATGCAAGAAAATGCGTCTATTCCAGAAGAGGAACCACACAGACTTCACCTGTAGTTCCAGCGATTAGTAGCTTCCAAAATCACTTCATTCGTGGAGGAGGAGATGACAGGAACTGGCAGTCTGCAGGGTTACCGCTTCTCATATAAATGCAACTTTATTCTCATAATATATTGACTTTATTCTCGTAATATTATGACTTTATTCTCGTAATATTTTGACTTTATATTTGTAATATTATGACTTTATATTTGTAATATTTTGACTTTATACTCATAATATTTTGACTTTATTCTCATAATATTATGACTTTATTCTCATAATATTTTGACTTATTCTTGTAATATTTTGACTTTATTCTCGTAATGTTACAAGTTTTTCTTACAAAATTATGACTTTAGTCTCGTAATATTTTGACTTTATTCTCATAATATTGCGAGTTTTATCTCATCAAATTCTGACTTTATTTTTGTAATATTATTACTTTATTCCTCTAAGTCTAAAAAAAAAAAAAAAACCTAAATGTGGCCCTAAATGCCATTGTAAGAATGAAATATCAATTTGTGCTTCAAAGACACATATTGTCCTGAACTGTCTACATTCTCTTAAGTGTAGTTGGAGTTCCTTCTTAAACATTCTAAAATTCCTGCAGTTGGTGCGATGAACTTTACTCTTTTCACTTTCCAAATAAAAGTGAACGTGCAAAACATTATAACCACTAGAGATCAATTTGAAAATGAAAGTAGCCAAATGAAAGTATTGGCAAAAGTAAATAAGATATGTTACTAATGGTGATGTTCAAGTGAAACATGATGCATTCATTTGCTCATAACTCAGAGGCTGTTAGCGTGTCCGTCACAAAATTTTCAGGGAATGTTGTTGAGATCTTAAGCTAGATTTTACAAGAATTTGAAGAAATTTGAAGCATACATTTGAAGCTTTTAATTTGTAAGATTTTTTCTGGTCAGTGTTATGAAAAGAGCATTTAAATGACACCAAAACCAGCTTTAGCAGGTATATCTTCTGAGATATGGGCATTTAAAATGGCAAACATGTACTAATTAGATGAAACTTCATTAGCATGTATCTCACCAATTCAGAGAACATGAGCAGAAATATGACAGTTCTATGTGTTACTCATGAGTCCCAATTATGCATCAAAGATTTACAAACTTCTAATAGATATGATGCAACTGCAGGAATCTTGGATTTGGAAGATTCAACAGCAAAGATATCACCTCTTCCCCAGCGATGCTTCCATGCATCAAAACTAGTTATTTGGTTTAACACTTTTTCGACCCCTCTGCTGATATTTTTATTATTATTATTTTTTGCTCCCCTCACCTTTAACCTTCAGTAATCTGAGCAACAATAAGATCTCAGAGATTGAGGACGGGGCATTCGAAGGGGCCTCCTCAGCTGTGGAGCTCCACCTGACAGCTAATCATCTGGAGTCCATCAGAGGGAGCATGTTCAGAGGGATGCAGGGCCTCCGCATGCTGTGAGTCACAATTAACTACCCAACACCAGCTGCAAATTTATAGAGCTAAAACATGTCATCTTCATGTGGAAATACATGGGGACAGACAGACTTGTAAAGGGCTTGAACCTGTAGCACATTTGAACAAAACCAGTTTGCATTTAAAGCTCAATGGGAATAAATGTGAATGTGTGTGTGTGTGTGTGCAGGATGCTGAGGAACAACAGGATCAGGTGTATCCATAATGACAGCTTCACAGGCCTGGCAAACGTCAGGCTGCTCTCCCTGTACGACAACCAGCTGAGCAGCATCCTGCCCGGAGCGTTCGATACCTTACCCAACCTCTCCACGTTGTGAGTGACTGATGATGGAAACAAAAGGGCTCAGAAATTACAAAAAAAAAAAACAACAAAAAAACAAACACACTGTGGTCTCTTCGTGGTCTTTTGTATTCAAATGTTTCACCCAGAAAAAGTAGGGCCTGCTTCTCAGTCTTTTGCATTCCGAGAAACTAACATTTCTCTGCAATGTTTGGTTTTGATTCTTTCAACACAGTGTTGATAAATGTTGGTTTCTCAGAATGCAAAAGATGGAGAACCATGCCCTACTTTTTCTGGGTCAGGCTCAAAACTTCTCAGTCATCCCATGTGTGTTGATTCTAATGTGTATCCAAGGACAGTTTACCTCAGAGCATAATCTTTGCCTCATTTTTTCCACAAGGAACCTCCTGGCCAATCCGTTTAACTGTGACTGCCGTCTGTCCTGGTTTGGGGCGTGGCTCCGGAGCCGGCGGATTGTGACTGGGAACCCTCGCTGCCAGAGTCCTGCCTTTCTCCGCGAGATCCCATTGCAAGATGTCGCTGTACCGGACTTCCGCTGTGAGGATGGTATGACACAAAGTCACATGGGAATGTCATGCTTCAGGAAAACAAGAGGGAACGATGCAAAAATCTCAAGTTTTAGAGGTGGATGCTGATTCAAGAAAAATTAAAAAACTGTAATGTGTATACTTGCATATGACGTACTGCAACCAGCCTCTAGGGGTCACTGGCCTTATTACCAATGACTTGTATGTTGTGGCACTTTTAGTTTCCAGCAGCACTGATGTCATAAATCATGAGCTGTGTTCCTGTGTAGGTTCTGCTCTGGAGGACAGCCACTGCTCTCTGGGGCCGCAGTGTCCCAGCCAGTGCACCTGCGTAGACACTGTCGTCCGCTGCAGCAACAAACACCTGCAGGTTCTGCCCAGAGGACTTCCCCGCAACGTCACAGAACTGTGAGTCTGCTGCAAACACGTCATAATAACGAAAGAGTTGTTAAAACAGCAAACACGTCACTGAGCTGACCTGTTCTCAGGTATCTGGACGGGAACCAGTTCACCATTGTTCCTAAGGAGTTGGCCAGCTTCAAATACCTGCAGCTTGTGTAAGAAACTCTTCATTGCATGCTGCACGAACAAATGATTCATGCTGTTAACATTCATTCAGTTTACATGCACGCGGTCACACACCCACAGACTGGAGGTCATGCCGCTTGTCTTCGTTATGAATTGATGGGTGACGCTACACTTAAGCAACAGCGGCCTCCAGTGGCCGCCAAGACGATGTGTTTAGCAGCAAGGCCTCACAAGTAACTTCAGGCACGTCTCTACTCACTGTAAACCTCAATGAGTTAGATGAGCTCAAACCATTTGAGTTTGCCAACTTAAATAAAACAATTTTCAAAAATTTAATTGTTAAAGTTTTAGTAACTTAACAATTTATAGTTAATTAAACTTATGTAAATCTAGTTTATGTTTTTCAATAAAAAAAGTGACAAATTTCTGCCTAAAAAATTTGCATTACATTTGGATTAGATTTTTTGATACATTCTTTGGTTTATTTGTTGACTCTGTGTTGTGTTGTTATGACTCCGCCCATTCGCTCCCCTCAGGACGCAAACTCACGATCTCCAGCATGGAGGTCAGACTCTCTAACCAGAAGGCTAAAACCCAGGGCTCTGGCCTTGTGACCAGAGAATTCTTTTGAGCTGTTGGGAGTGAAGTTTACGAACTACATCTACACAGCAACACCTGCTGGCCTCCATTACATAAACTCAATTAAAATGAGTAAATGAAATGAACTGAAAATACATCACCAACACTTAAATGCCCCAAAACTTTAAATGCACTTAAAGGAACTGAGTTGTTATGACAACAATTCACTTTGGACTTAGTTTAATTAATGGAAATGAGTGACTATAACTTTTTTCAAAGTTTGAGTTACATTAACTTAATTATTGTACTAAAATGGAGCGTTCGGTTTAACAGTGCTTTTATCTTCTCATCATCATGCATTTTAAAAGAATCCAACATGGCCCCATACGGGGGATCAAAAACAGGTCCTCACCTGTATCTGTATCTGGCAGAACCCAAAAGTCAGACTGACTGACATTAATCCAACAATTCACCTGCTAATTGTAAGAAAAATAATATTTTTAATCTAACTTTCAGTCATGGCAGTCCCTCGATGGTGAGAAAGATTGTCTCTTGGTCGATTCCTGGTTGTGATGGTGGAATTCTACATCCAGGTTCAATCTAGAGATGCCTGTGTGGGGTTTGTTTAATGTGGGAATATCGTTGCATGCTGACAAACACACGGTCCTCGACACAGCCTTAGCCTGGTCCCATGGCTGAGAAATCCCAGACGGTTGGAGTCTGAGGACCTGTTGCAACCTTCATCTGCCTTCACAAGCGTTGGGTTGCAAACCATCGCGTCCTCTGCCTGATGCGCCGTTGGGGACTTTTTGTTTCACCCGAGCCCCATTAGCCATCTCGTGTTCAGGGTTCCTGTTGGGCCTTCATGGTTACAGTAGAGGTCACGGGACACCAAGGTCCCCATCATATTTCATCCCAACAGGTGATACTTACTTGATCTGATACCCAGGTGTCACAAAGTGGATGAGGGGTTGGATTTTGACACCCTAATGTAGCTTTGCAGACTGGGTGTATATTATACCCTCAAAACTCCCAGGATGGAACAATGACCTGGTCTCCCAAAGACACACAACAGAGACTTGAAGTGTTTACTAAGTTATGCTATGTCCCACAAGTCACTGCTCCATGTTTGATCGGTGTGTGTGTGTGTGTGTTATGGTGTGAAATGATGAATTGTTTGAAATATCTCCTTATTGTTGGATCAAACTGTTGATATTTATTATATCAGATATTGAGCATGAGTGAAGGATGGAGCACAGCTCCTGTATTTAATGTATGAGTCAGTATTTGGTTTTACTTTTAGCTGTGAGTGTCTGAGACGCACAAACTCCATGTTCAGTACCTACATAAGTCCAGCAGGGGGCGCAGTGGTCTGTGTTTTGCAGCACTGGTCCCCAAACTCATTAAATCAACCTGTTCTGTTAAAAAGAAACCACAAAAAAAAAAGCTCATGCACCAGAATTTCAACACATATTAACAACATGAGATAAACTTTATTGTTGCTTATGGGTACTGCTGGGATAGGCTGCAGCCCCCGTGACCCTTAAATGGAGTAAGGGGGTATAGAAAATGGATGGATAGGTGGTTGCTTACAGGTAACTTTCCTGAAGCTTAGCAGCAGCTCAAGAACAAAATTAAAGCTATAGGGCCTTTCAGATTTCACAAAATGGAGAAAATTTAGTTTCTACTGAAATCCAAGAATTATAATGTAGGTTTATTTTTGTAACATGTTGCAAAATTACAACTCATTTTAATGAAGAGGACATATTTATCTGGGGGGAAATTCTGTAATGAGTATTGTCTTTTCCTTCGTCGCCATCATGCAAACTAACTACAGGAGGAAGCATGTGAGGTTTTGAGATTACCTGTGACCAATCATACAACCCCTGGCAAAAATTATGGAATCACCAGCCTCAGAGGATGTTCATTCAGTTGTTTAATTTTGTAGAAAAAAAGCAGATCACAGACATGACACAAAACTAAAGTCATTTCAAATGGCAACTTTCTGGCTTTAAGAAACACTATAAGAAATCAAGAAAAAAGATTGTGGCAGTCAGTAACGGTTACTTTTTTAGACCAAGCAGAGGAAAAAATATGGAATCACTCAATTCTGAGGAAAAAATTATGGAATCACCCTGTAAATTTTCATCCCCAAAACTAACACCTGCATCATATCAGATCTGCTCGTTAGTCTGCATCTAAAAAGGAGTGAACACACCTTGGAGAGCTGTTGCACCAAGTGGACTGACATGAATCATGGCTCCAACATGAGAGATGTCAATTGAAACAAAGGAGAGGATTATCAAACTCTTAAAAGAGAGTAAATCATCACGCAATGTTGCAAAAGATGTTGGTTGTTCACAGTCAGCTGTGTCTAAACTCTGGACCAAATACAAACAACATGGAAGGTTATTAAAGGCAAACATACTGGTAGACCAAGGAAGACATCAAAGCGTCAAGACAGAAAACTTAAAGCAATATGTCTCAAAAATCGAAAAATGTACAACAAAACAAATGAGGAACGAATGGGAGGAAACTGGAGTCAACGTCTGTGACCGAACTGTAAGAAACTGCCTAAAGGAAATGGGATTTACATACAGAAAAGCTAAACGAAAGGCATCATTAACACCTAAACAGAAAAAAAACAAGGTTACAATGGGCTAAGGAAAAGCAATCGTGGACTGTGGATGACTGGATGAAAGTCATATTCAGTGATGAATCTCGAATCTGCATTGGGCAAGGTGATGATGCTGGAAGTTTTGTTTGGTGCCGTTCCAATGAGATTTATAAAGATGACTGCCTGAAGAGAACATGTAAATTTCCACAGTCATTGATGATATGGGGCTGCATGTCAGGTAAAGGCACTGGGGAGATGGCTGTCATTACATCATCAATAAATGCACAAGTTTACGTTGATATTTTGGACAATTGAAAGGATGTTTGGGGATGATGAAATCATTTTTCAAGATGATAATGCATCTTGCCATAGAGCAAAAACTGCAAAAACATTCCTTGCAAAAAGACACATAGGGTCAATGTCATGGCATAGGGTCAATTTTCAATGAGCAGATCTGATTTGATGCAGGTGTTAATTTGGGGGATGAAAATTTACAGGGTGATTCCATAATTTTTTCCTCAGAATTGAGTGATTCCATATTTTTTTCCTCTGCTTGGTCTAAAAAAGTAACCGTTACTGACTGCCACAATCTTTTTTTCTTGATTTCTTATAGTGTTTCTTAAAGCCAGAAAGTTGCCATTTGAAATGACTTTAGTTTTGTGTCATGTCTGTGATCTGCTTTTTTCTACAAAATTAAACAACTGAATGAACATCCTCTGAGGCCGGTGATTCCATAATTTTTGCCAGGGGTTGTACATTAACATCCATAAGATTTCTTGTAAATTACTTCCAAATCTACCAAATGTTGGTCATAGCATCAGGTCCCTCAAATTTCTCCCCCTCAGGGTTTGAAATTCTAAATGGTTTCCAGACAGCATGAATTTTGATCATATTGGTAATATCATATTTAGAATCCCTTATCTAAATGCTAAGGAATAAAATTACAGTGGTGGCAAAAAATATTTTTATGGCTTAAATCTTCAAAAACCCAGGGGCAATATATCTTTAAAGTGATTAATGTTAATGAAGTAATTTATAACTGACAAGTTTTAAAATGCACATGATTTTAAACTTTGTTTTACTGGAAGGTTCTACTGCACAGCTGCATGCTTCACAAAGTTGTTTTTCGCAGCTCCTGTCTTATTAAACCTGAATTTATTGACCTTAAACAAGCAGAATCCACATGAAACGGATTCTTTAAATCTTTTTTTGTTCTGTTTTTAAATTAACCTGCCAGGACGGGACACCTGCCACCGGTTTCACAATCATCTGAGGTTTTTATGGTTCTTCTAATTAAACTTGGTGCAAAACAGAAGCACATGTTACACAGTGTGTATATTGCTTTGTGTATTTGAGGCTTGTGTGTGTGTGACCTTTCATTTCTGCAGAGATTTGAGCAACAATAAAATCAGCTCCCTGTCAGATGATTCCTTCTCCAACATGAGCCAATTGACCACATTGTGAGTACACACACACACACACACACACACACACACACACACACACACACACACACATGCTCACAGCAACAACACCGGCTGAAATTTCCCCATTGAGGGATGAATAAAGGCTTATCTAATCTAACAACACATATTTGATCTCAGTTCAGTTAATCTTCAACTGCTTATCCAGGATCGGGTCGCTCCCAGGCCCCCTGCAGGGTCCTTGTTAGAGTGAAGAGCTGCTCAGTTGTTCCACGGCCAGGACCGAATCTGTATTGTTCGTCTTCAATCTGCGGTTCGACTATTAGCTGAACCCTCCTTTCCAGCACCCTGGGCTAGACTTTACCAGGGAGGCTGAGTCATGTGATGCCCCTGTGCCTCTGTAAGCACAGTTATAACATGTAAATAATTCAAACACAATTCCAAAACAAAGTGCTGACGGTCAGTGATGTGAACACAGATGGACGCCTTCTGTAAAATATGAAATCTGCAGAGTTTCTTTTACTGCTGGTGGAGGTTAATGTTAGTTTTATGTAGTGACATTCACAAAGGGTTGTCAAACATTGCCAGCATGGAAAGAGCAGCTCCCACACATGATGTGCTTCTAGTAAAACCACCAGGTTGTGACAAAACATTACAGTATTTCACAAAGACATAGCTTTGACTTTCATAAATAATTTTTGTGCTGTTATAAATCATTGTTCTGACCAAACAGAACTATTCTCCTGTGGGTCCCTGCAGGACGACATAAGAATGTTAATTAATGTTATTAAGTAGCAAACTCTAGTGACAGATTGTTCACAACTGAGTGAATTGTAATAGACTGATCATTTAAAGATTGATAGCAACACATCACTCTACTTTACAATTTTTAAGTAAATGTTCTCCAGTTTTTTCTGACTTTTACCATTTATGAAGAGTCAACTCAAAATGTAAATGTAAAACAAGAAAGTTAAAAAAAATACTTAAATCCCATCCATGCCAATAATAATCTTTGGGAATGTGATGCAGTTTTCTTTATGACTATTTTAAACACAGTACAAACTGCTCCATGTTTAGACCAAAGCACACGGATTCTGTTTGGAAAACCCACCATGAGCTCTGTCACAGAGTTTACTTTTGTTTTGTTTCTGCAGGATTCTCAGCTACAACTCGCTGCAATGTATTCCTCCGCTGGCACTGGGCGGGCTGCACTCTCTGAGACTGCTGTGAGTGTGCACACACAAATATAACTGGTGAAACCGCATCACTGCTCTTTCTCTTCATTTTGTTGACCATGCCATCAGGTTATCAGGTTGTTACCATTTAAATTAGGGGTCTCAAACTGGAAACCCGAGGGCATGTTGTATCTATTTTGTATATATCATTAATAAATACAGGCTGTGTAATGATTTTCCTTTTGTATATGGACCTAGAACATGTCTTCTGAGAAGCAGGACATGGAGGTAAATCATTGTCTTGTTACAGTTTTTATTGATTGCTTTGACCTCAGTCCTCATCATCACTCTCTCAGCACAGCAAAAAACACCTCTTGCAAATGAGTTAACCCATTGTCATTGGTTTGACACACTTCCCCCACCCTTTTGCAAATCAGTTAACGCAGATGTCATTGAAGCAGTCCAAACTCCATTGCTTTAGCTGTGGTAACCAAACAGAAACCATATATTTCCATCTCTTAGAAACATCTTGACCGGTATCAAATCACTGGAGCACCTGTTTGACACTGCTTCACACAACTTTTCAATTTGCAGTCAGTCTGCAGGCTTAAAAAGTGCCATGTTGTGTGTGGTAACTTGCAAGCATGGATGGTCTAAGGCACATGAGAGTGAGAGTAAGAGGTAGAGGGCTCGGGGGAAGAGGAGACCAAGGAAGAGGAGTCCGTGTGCGAGGTGGGGGTGTAGCTGGAAGGGCTCAAGTCACAGATGAAATTTGGACAACTGTGATTGATCATGTGGTAAATCATGGTCTTTCACTTAGAGAGGCTGGACAAAGAGTCCAACCTGTTCTCAATAGAAACACAGTTGCATCCATTGTCAGAGTTTTTCGACTGGCGAACAGGTAATGTCGCTTATACAGTATATACAAATATATCTGTAGTGATATACAGTATTTCATGTAATTTCTTTCACATTTCATGTATTCTTTATAGAATCGAAAGGCTACCGGTCGGTGGTGGTAGACGCAGAATTTTGAATGCTGAGCAGGAGGCAGCCATTGTGAACATGGTTCTGGCAAATAATGCCATTAGGCTGCATGAAATCAGGGCAGCAGTGATTGCAGATCAGGGGGTATTTAGAAATGTAAATACTGTGAATGAGACAACAATTACCCGTGTCCTCAGAAGGAACAATATGGCTATGAAACAGCTCTACAGAGTTCCCTTCCAGAGGAACTCTGATGCTGTGAAGGAGGCCAGATGCCAATATGTGGAGGTAAGGACACATTACAGTACTATACTGTTGTGCCTTGGCAAATCATGCAGTTACTGTCAACTGGAGTTACTTCTACTGTATGTAATTGTCATTTTGCTTTTTTTTTCTTTAGCGTATCATGGAGCTTGAAGCTGAGGGGGCACATCATATTTTCATCTATGTCGATGAAGCCGGCTTCAACCTCTGTAAAGTGAGGCGATGTGGGAGGAACCTCATTGGGCATAGGGCCACTATTACAGTTCCAGGGCAGAGGGGCGCCAACATTACTATGTGTGCTGCTATTTCTAATGATGGCGTCCTCAGCCATATTCCAGCTGTTGGCCCCTACAATAGTGAGCGCCTCATTGCATTCTTGAACACCCTGCATGACAGGCTCATCCCGCCTCAGGAAAGAGGGCTGTTGAGGCCTGGCATGCCACTGTTTGTAATCATCTGGGACAATGTGTCATTCCACCACTCTCGTGTGGTGAATGAGTGGTTTGTGGGGCACCCGAGGATGATGATGATGCAATTCCTTCCTCCATACTCTCCATTTTTAAATCCTATAGAGGAATTCTTCAGTGCATGGAGATGGAAGGTATACGATCACCGCCCCTATGAGCAGATGCCCTTGCTCAATGCAATGACCACTGCTGCCCAAGATATAAATGCAGAGGCATGCCGAGGATGGATAAGGCATGCTAGAAGATTTTTCCCTAGGTGCATCGCAAGGGAGAATATTGAGTGTGATGTAGATAGACCATGTGGCCTATTCGTCAAGAGAGAATAGACTAGAAGAGATTTTTTTCTTTATTGTACAGAATTATTATTTTTATTTTTCTAATGTCTTACACAGTGATGGATTTTATTTTTCTTTCATACTCTATATGTGGTTTCTGTTGGAATATTTCATTTGTTAGCCACAATCTAAAAAAAAAAAAATCAAGAATGAATACTGCAATCAATAAAATTTTCATCACAGCATATCTGATTCTGGATCTATTTTTTTGCAAGAAGGCAAATTTGACTACAAATGGCACTGACTTGTAAGCTGCTCAGTCATTACTGTAGCTCTTAGGTACAATGACCAGTAATGCAGCACTGATTCACACTGAGTGCTGCATTTTGTATTTTGATGCCCCTTGTCTATTGACTGATTGGAAGCGCTTATGCACTTGTGTGCAAATTGTGTTGTTTGAGGGCAAAATTTGCTTTTGGTCCATATTTTAAATGTTTTAGCAGAGTTGGAGCCTTTTGCGAGCAAAATGTGTCATTTTGACCTTTGGTGCCACTGTTTAGGCCTCTGCATTAACTGTTTTGAGAAATGTGGATTTTGAGTCGACTACTGCGTCAAAGCAATCAATAAAAACTGTAAATTCTCAGGTGCTTTTTTAAAACATTACACTACACATTGATAGAGCTGTTTCTCATGGCTCCATCACCTGAGCTGTTACACGTCATATTTTAGGGAGTCATATTATTTTATCAGGTAGGTGATTGGCTTAGAGAGTCCTGATTAAAAACACTTACAGACACAAATAAGGACAGAGGTGTTTATGCCACAAATGTGGGATTGGAAAGTCACTGAGTTCAGAAGTTTGAGTAAAAGAAAAGGATGATGAACCACATCTGATCATGTCAAATAATCCATTAAAGAAATGCTTTGATCTGCTTTGATATTGTAACTATTGATCAGCTCAGAACCTGGTTTGCTGCTGTGATGGTTGAAAGCTGCCACTTTGACTTAAGTGTTGCTCTGTGGATGAAATGGACGAGACTCGCTGCCTTTCACAATTTCTGAGTTAGTTTTATTTTGACACTTTTTGTCTCGTGCCTGTCTTTCAGCTCTCTCCATGGTAACGACATCTCTGAGCTGCAGCAGGGCATATTCAGCGATGTGGCTTCCCTGTCTCACCTGTAAGTGCACGTGCACACACTCTCAAAGCTTTTCTGTAGTTCATCAACTTTTGTTTAGCCATGATAACAGCCATGGTTTCCCTTGCATAAGATATGCATCAAATTACTGAGGTGAAAAGAAAAAGGTGAAGCTGATGACACAGAATCCTTTTTCTTTTGGAAAAGTTATGTGAATTTGCACGTTTTATGTTGTCAGTTACCTTCTTTCTTCTTCTTGGTGCAAAAACCAGTTTTGACCCAAAATGAACACAGTGTCCACTTTGTTCCAAATGCTACGATTTGTTCAGTAATTTCAAAGATTTCACATATTTAGTTATGTGACAAAGTTAAGGGCCCCTTCACACATAGTGCGAATTTGGTTGAAGTGCGCATGAAGTAGGAATCGTATGCAAAATGTGTAAATTCGTAGCTCCCTCAAACACCTCGTACACCTCTTGCTACAATTATTTGCGCACACCAGCAGCTGACAGAGTGTGCGCTCTGCTAGACCATCGAACCCTCTCGCAGCAGGTGTCGGCCAAATTCCAGCTGACACACATGAACATCTAACACCTCTTGTTTGGCACTTAGAAAATATGTGGCCTTCGTACTGTCATCATGAAAACAGTCAGCAGACAATCACTGTCGAGCTGGATGTGAAATTTGTGTAAGTGCCCCGCGACTGTGGAGTTGCGGAGTGCACATGTGACGTGCCAGAGTTTTGGCTCCCCCCACGACACGTGCGTGTGTGTCGCACACTCCCACCCCTCAACACGTGCATACATGTGGCTCGCACGCTCCCTGCAGGCAGGGCGCTTCTCATCTGATCACAGGTTGACACCTTGGTCTGTGCGCTGAACAGACGGGGGCGTGGCAGCTGTTGACAGCTCTGGTCCAGGACATCAGAGCTGCAGAACATGCATTGTGTTTTGACAGACACATGCGTGTGTGTGCTTGCTGTCCTCGCATTGAAATACATAAAAACATATATCGCTTCTGCGATGGGCTGGACATTGACAGGCTGTTCCAGCTGGACTGGACTGCCAGTTCATGTGGACATGCAGTAGGCGATCTGAACGTCATGTCTGTCTGACGGGACAGTGAGCGGCGCGCCGCAGGACCGTACAAATATGTTTATCTGCTTGTAGATTTTAACCATTTCACGCTCCTGTTATGAGACATTTATTGTGGTGCAGTGATAAAGTTTCTGTTTGGTAATGAAATCCTGTGAGTGACTTTTTTTAAACCAGGGTTATTTATTCTGTATTGTGTCCCCTTTTATGTATTATTTATATCAACCCAGTGATATTCACTAATTATACAGCTGAATTTTATTTTATTTTCCTCCACATCAGCAGCGCGATGTGGTGCAGCTCGTCCCACAGTGTGAGCAGCTGCAGCTGCTCACACTGTGTTCCTGCTCGAAAGACACTGTTGCATGCACGAACCATTGGGATTGTGCACACCTGCCCATCGGTGCAATATTTTGTGGTGCGCTAATTTGAACTATTTTGTGCTGTTTTGCCATAACTCAACCAAATTTGCACTATGTGTGAAGGGGCCTTAATCCACTAAACTCAGATATTTTGAACAACAGATAACTTGAAATAAAACCTTCTCATTTCCAAAATATTTTAGTGTTTTTACTACCACTGATGAACCTGAGAATGTCTCAACTTGAAGTCAACTCCTTTTTTTTTTTAAATTTAAAAAAGTTTTCGTTCAGTTGGTAGAAGTTAAATTATTGTTTTATGCTGAAGGGTAATGAGTTGCTGTCTGTGCTTGTTAATGATCGAAATCAGCCAGAGGTCATAAAGTGTATTCAGCACCACAGACAGCTCACATATCCATTTTTAATAATGTGCGTGTCTAGAAAATAGTTTTTTGTATGTATGTTGGTTACAATGTTTCTGTGTAGGCTCTCAGTTGTCCAGGTGGTTTCCATAGTAGAGAAGCTTGAATCTTCGACTGGACTGGGTTGCTTGACGTGAGGACGTTTCGCTTCAAATCACAGAAGCTTCCTCAGCTAAAATTCTTGCTCTGGTAGTCTGACTTCTGTCTTGGCTGTCTTCTCTACAAGAGTCAAGACAGAAGTCAGACTACCAGAGCAAGAATTTTAGCTGAGGAAGCTTCTGTGATTTGAAGCGAAACGTCCTCACGTCAAGCAACCCAGTCCAGTCGAAGATTCAAGCTTCTCTAGTATGTTGGTTACGTTTTGTTGAAGATCAGTGATTAGTCATTTGTTTTTTATTTGATTAAATGTTGAAATATTTTAAAGAAAAAAGCCAGTGTTCAGCTTTTTAAATTTGGCTCATGGATCCATTTTGTATCACTGTTTTAATAGTACATAATTTTAAACATATCAGTTTTGGCTCATATTGAAGCAAAAAATTTATTCTGTTTTTCCACATTTTTTAAATTAATAATTGATTTAAAAAACAAAAGCTAATTTGTTAATCAAACTTATATTTGCAGCCCAAAAATCAACTCGTCTTTGACAGATTCTGAGCAGCACTATGAGGTGTTAGGGCGCCCCCCTGTGGATGCACATGCATCCTTCATTACTACCTTGTTTCCTTTTCACATTTTTAAAAACATCCTTCTGTTTTTCTTTAATTTTCTCCAGGTTCATTTATTCTTCTATTTCCTTAAATACTTCCCATCTTCATTTTCGTGCTTTGTTTTTCCTTGTTCCTTTTATTTTGTTACTCACCTCTTACTTTGTGTATTTTTTCCACCATCCTTCTTTTCTCAAACTCTTCTCCATCATCCACTTTTCCTGCCATCATGCTTCACCACTGAAACAGAACTTAACGTCTTCCTCTCTTACTATTTCCATTTCCCCCTTTTCCTGTAAAAAAAAAAAAAAAAAAATCTATTCACCTCTACTTCCTTTTAAAGTTTCCTTTTAATCCCTTTTCCCCCTTGATTCTTGCTCCGTCAGTCAGGTGATTCTTGGTCTTTTTGTTTGTCATCAGAGCGATCGGGGCCAACCCTCTGTACTGTGACTGTCGTCTGCTTTGGCTGTCAGATTGGGTGAAGAGCGGCTACAAGGAGCCGGGCATTGCCCGCTGCGCCGGGCCCCGGGGCATGGAGGGAAAATTGCTGCTCACCACGCCGGCCAATAAATTCCAGTGTGTGGGTAAGACTTTAGGAGGCTGCCAGACAGAAGAGCAAATGTTAAAGGAACAACTGTACATGAGCACTTAAAGAAATAAAAATTTAATTAAAAAAACATGCACACATATATAAATGGGTGATTCTTAGACTACGGGCACTTATTATGTCCTTTGATCATATTGTATGAAAAACAGAAAAAGGGGAAATTTCACACTTTTATAGTTATCTTTACAATGAAAGTGTGTTAAGAAATTTGTTCTAGTAGTCTATGATGACTTTTTCACCTTTTTTCAGCATCATTATATGCAAATATTGCCGTTTTGTGCTTGTCCCTCACCCAGACTTTTGATCTTCAATGATAAAAATGAATGGTAAAGAAATGTTTTTTTTCTAATGTTTTAAAATATCTCTGAATAAAATATCAGTAAAATAATCAAAACATAATTGTGATTTTTATAAACAAAATGTAGTTGTCCCACACTATTGCCGTAATTTCCACCACAACAGTGTAATGTCCCTTTAAACAGTTTGTATGAAAGATTGTTTGGGTAGTTTCTATGGAGATAAACAGTGACATCAGTGCACATGTATATAGTGCCAAATCACAACAAACAGTTGCCCCAAGGCGCTTTATATTGTAAGGCAATGGTGTGGTGGAAATTACATTTAGAAGGCCAATAGTGCCCGTAGTTAAAGAATCACCCAAATAAGACCACTGCAAAAATATTTACGTGGTTTAAATTTCAGAAAATGAAGAAAAAGTGTCATGAAACTTTGTCTTTTAATTCAACAACTAGAATAAGTTATTGTGACTTGATTGAAATTCTATTTTTTTCCAGGGAATCTGGATCTGGATCACAAAAACTTATCTTCTTGATAAGACATGTAATTCAATAATTCTGCTGATGGATGAAAACAAAAAAATGTTGAGGAAGATTACAAACAGATAAACCAACTCAGCATTAAACCTCTGAGGTCCAACATTCGGAACTAGAATCCACAAGTCGAGATCAAAATGCCTTCCTCTTGAAAAGAATATTCCACTAAGTCTGGTGGAGATCAGCTGAAAACATTTTGTTGGAACCTCCTGAGAAAAGCAACATGAGGAGCAGTGCTCTGGTGTCACCACATGAGATTATGGCAATGCACAGCATGGTGACTCTGGCCTGCTGACAACCAAACACTGAGGAAAACACGAGTTCCTCTAAAAAATGTTGACTTTAAAGTATTCAAAGGTGTTTGTAGGGTGAACGTTAAAACAAGGCCAGTGAGGGATTGACTTCTACCTGCTCTTCTACACCAAACACGTCCTCTCTGAACATGAACAAAACACTGACACACTGAGGTCTTGGGACTGTTCTCTTGTGGTATTCCGAGGTTTTGGAAAAGTCTTGGCATATAGCCTCTAAATTGCACTGAGTGAATGAATGAATGAATGAGTCCATCCACACTAGTTTAAACACACACACACACACACACACACACACACACACACACACACACACACACACACACACACACACACACACACACACACACACACACACACACACACACACACACTCAAAAACATTAAATACTCTCTTAACTTACCAAATTAAAACATATAACAAAGGACACTTCCTTTCATATCTGGTGAATTTGATCAGTCAAAAAAATAATAATAATAAAAAATTTGTTTTGCTTGTGTAATATTCATGGATGTGTCTGTTACTTGCTGGATGGTTAGTGAATGTTCGATTGATGATGGATTAGAAACACGTGTGCATTTCAGTGAGAAATACACACTATTTCTGCTTTGAAATTTACTAAATCAAAACCATTATTTCCTAATTGTACAACAGTAGTTATGTTCTAAAACTCAAATAACCTGATCATATGTTGACAGAGTGAGTTTAGGTGCAATAAATAAATAAATAAGAAAGAAAATGAGGGAGATGGTCAAATAAGGTACACAGTGAATGTGGTCCGTAAGAGAGAGCATTTCTGCACAAAAGCTAAGTCAGAGAAATGAAGTTACTTGTTTAACAACAGTTACCCTCTAAAACTCCAATACTGCCACAAAACCACCAAAGCAGACGTCTTCCTTCTCTCTGTCTCTCTCATCGAGGGTTCCCTGGTGTTGGGGTCCACGGGACGTATTCAGTCTGCACTCTTTTTTTAACCCACTGTGGCATTAGACAAATTTTCTGAAAATGAATAAATTACTGTCAAGCAGATTAAACAGAGGTGTAGTTATTATTTAGAATTTTTTATACAAGAGACATGATGTTAAATTTTCTGAAAATGATAATACTTTTAAAGCTACAGTATTTAATGCCATCTGGTGGTGAGGATATAGATTGCATTACGCTCTCTCCAGTCAAAATTTGGTTTCCCTTCATGTTTTCGTTTCTTTGAAGGGGATTCATGCCCCTTTGCTTTCTGAAGCCATAAACAGAATGTATGTATAATCCTCCATTTCATAACCATGAGTGTTCTTAAACTTGTTAGTGTTGTGTGGGCCGCCAGAAGAGGAGGTACTGCTGGCCCACCACCAGAGGGCGCCCTGTCTGAAGTGCGGGCTTCAGGCACTGGAGGGCGCTGCCACCTTCCAAGAGCGGCCGGGTTGACAGCTGTCACTCATCGGCTATGACAGCTGTCACCAATCATCTGCGCCTCACCCCCCATCTGTTGGACAGCCAATGGGAGAGCAGGGTGCACAGGCGTCTGCAGGAGGCGTGATTGGTGAGTTGCAGCACATCCTCACCGCCTTTACGGCTCGGTTGGATCAGATGACCGAGCAAAACATCCTCCTGAACGGCAGGGTGGAGGCTCTCTCCGCACAGGTGGCAGCGAGCGCTCACGGCGCTGCTGCAGCTCCTCCTCCTGCCGACCCTGTGCAGGATATAAATGTTCCACTGGTCGTTCAACAACCCCTCCCACCATCCCCTGAAGCATACATAAGCCCCCCAGAGCCGTACGAAGGTTGTGTGGGGACGTGCGCGGACTTTCTTATGCAGTGTTCGCTCGTCTTTGCACAACGTCCCGTCATGTACGCGTCTGATGCTAGTAAAGTAGCTTATGTGATTAATCTGCTTCGAGGAGAGGCACGCGCTTGGGCTATGGCGCTTTGGGAGCAAAATTCACGGCTCCTTCATACGTACACTGGGTTTGTGAGGGAGTTTAAGACCGTGTTTGATCACCCTGACAGGGGAGAGACCGCTTCAACTGTGCTGCTGTCAATGAGACAGGGACGCAGGAGCGCAGCCGCTTATGCAGTCGACTTCCGCATTGCGGCTGCGAGGTCCGGCTGGAATAACGCTGCGCTCCACGACGCCTTCATAAACGGACTGTCGTCGGTCCTGAAGGAGCACCTGGTGGCCAAAGACGAACCGCGGGAATTAGATGGGCTTATCGACCTCGTTATACGGTTAGACAATCGGTTGGAGGAACGCCGTCGGGAACGAGACGAGGGGTGTGGCCGGGTACGCGCTGTCCCTCTTCCTTCCGGGTCCGAAAAAGGTCCGCCCTTTCCACGCTCCATGGCCTCTACGCCCCGTGTGGCTACAGCTCCCCCTGCTGATGAAGCTATGGACACGAGCAGGGCCACATTCAGACCACCGAATAGACAGAGGAGGCTTCCCCGCGGGGCGTGTTTTGTTTGCGGCTCAATTGAGCATCAATTGGGAGACTGCCCCGAATGGTTAAACACCAACGCCCACCCCTAGAAACTGGGCTTAGGGTGGGACAAGAAATTCACGTGGGACATACACATATTTCCACACGACTCCCAGTTACAATCCTTAGTGGGGATTTAACCCTTCAGGCCCCAGCACTGGTAGACACAGGGTCAGAAGGGAATCTGCTAGACAGCAGATGGGCCAGGGAGGTAGGGCTCCCTCTGGTGGCGCTTCCTTCACCATTGCAGGTGCGAGCACTAGATGGCACCCTACTCCCTTTAATCACACACAGGACACTACCAGTAACTCGGGTGGTGTCAGGGAATCATCGGGAGGAGATAGAGTTTTTTGTGACTCCCTCTACCTCCCGTGTGATTCTGGGGTTCCCATGGATGTTAAAATACAATCCCCAGATTGATTGGCCATCCGGGGTGGTGGTTCAGTGGAGCGAGACCTGCCATCGGGTGTGCTTAGGATCCTCGGTCCCTCCTGGTTCCCAGGCTAAGGAGCAGGTCAAAGTCCCTCCCAATCTGTCGGCGGTGCCGGTTGAGTACCACGATCTTGCTGACGTTTTTAGCAAGGATCTGGCACTCACCCTTCCCCCGCACCGTCCGTACGATTGTGCCATCCATTTGATTCCAGGCGTGGAGTTCCCGTCCAGCAGGCTGTACAACCTCTCACGACCTGAGCGCGAATCGATGGAGACCTACATCCGGGACTCCTTAGCTGCCGGGCTGATCCAGAACTCCACCTCCCCGATGGGAGCAGGTTTCTTTTTTGTGGGCAAGAAAGATGCCGGACTTCGTCCATGCATTGATTATCGGGGGCTGAACGAGATCACGGTTCGCAACCGATACCCGTTACCTTTGTTAGATTCGGTGTTCACCCCCCTGCATGGAGCCAAAATATTCACAAAGCTGGATCTTAGGAACGCATATCACCTAGTTTGGGTCCGGAAGGGAGACGAGTGGAAGACGGCATTCAACACCCCATTAGGTCATTTTGAGTACATGCCGTTCAGCCTCACTAACGCCCCCGCGACGTTCCAAGCTTTGGTAAACGACATCTTGCGGGACTTCCTGCACCGATTCGTCTTCGTATATCTGGACGATATACTCATTTTTTCTCTGGACCCTGAGACTCATGTACGGCATGTACGTCAGGTCCTGCAGCGGTTGTTGGAGAACCGGCTGTTTGTGAAGGACGAGAAGTGTGAGTTTCACCGCACCTCTTTGTCCTTCCTGGGGTTTATCATCTCCTCCAACTCCGTCGCCCAGGATCCGGCCAAGGTCGCGGCAGTGAGAGACTGGCCCCAACCTACGAGCCGTAGGAAGCTGCAACAGTTCCTCGGCTTCGCAAATTTTTACAGGAGGTTCATCAAGGGGTATAGTCAGGTAGTTAGCCCCCTGACAGCCCTGACCTCACCAAAGGTTCCCTTCACCTGGTCGGATCGGTGCGATGCCGCGTTCAGGGAGTTGAAACAGCGCTTCTCGACTGCACCCGTCTTGGTGCAGCCCGATCCCAGTCGCCAGTTTGTGGTTGAAGTGGACGCCTCTGACTCAGGGATAGGAGCCGTGCTATCCCAGAGCGGAGAGACCGATAAGGTCCTTCACCCGTGTGCCTATTTCTCCCGCAGGTTGACCCCAGCAAAACGTAACTATGACGTGGGCAATCGAGAACTCCTAGCGGTGAAAGAGGCTCTTGAGGAGTGGAGACATCTGCTGGAGGGAGCGTCAGTGCCATTCACGGTTTTTACTGACCACCGGAACCTGGAGTATATCAGGACCGCCAGGCGACTGAACCCCAGGCAAGCCCGCTGGTCACTGTTCTTCGGCCATTTTGACTTCCGGATCACCTACCGCCCCGGGACCAAGAACCAGAGGTCGGATGCCTTGTCCCGGGTGCATGAAAATGAAGTCAAAACCGAGCTGTCGGATCCACCGGAACCCATCATACCGGAGTCCGCTATCGTGGCCACCCTTACCTGGGACGTGGAGAAGACCGTCTGGGAGGCCCTGGCACGGAGCCCGGACCCCGGAACAGGGCCTAAGAACAGACTGTACGTCCCACCAGAGGCCAGGGCTGCCGTCCTGGACTTCTGTCACAGGTCCAAGCTCTCCTGCCATCCAGGGGTGCGTAGGACCGTGGCAGTGGTCCGGCAGCGCTTCTGGTGGGCGTCCTTGGAGGCTGACGTCCGGGCATACATCCAGGCCTGCACCACCTGCGCCAGGGGCAAGGCGGACCACCAAAAGGCACAGGGATTCCTTCAGCCGCTTCCTGTCCCTCATCGCCCCTGGTCCCACATTGGTCTGGATTTCATCACGGACCTCCCGCCGTTCCGGGGGCACACCACCATCCTCACGATAGTGGACCGGTTCTCCAAGGCGGCCCACTTCGTGGCCCTCCCGAAGCTCCCGTCGGCCCAGGAGACAGCGGATCTCCTGGTCCACCATGTCGTACGTCTGCATGGGATACCAACAGACATCGTCTCAGATCATGGTCCCCAGTTTTCCTCGCAGGTTTGGAGAAGTTTCTGCCGGGAGCTGGGGGCCACCGTGAGCCTCTCGTCTGGGTATCACCCACAGACCAACGGACAGGCTGAACGGGCTAATCAAGAGCTGGAGCAGGCCCTGTGCTGTACCACATCCGCACACCCGACGGCTTGGAGTGAACACCTGGCCTGGATCGAGTATGCGCATAACAGCCAAGTGTCCTCTGCCACCGGCCTCTCCCCGTTCGAGGTGTGTCTGGGGTACCAGCCCCCTTTGTTTCCTGTGGTGGAGGGAGAAGTCAGTGTGCCCTCGGTCCAGGCCCACCTGCGGAGATGCCGTCGGGTGTGGCGCACCGCCCGTTCGGCCTTGTTGAGGGCCCGGACGAGGGCAAAGACCCATGCAGACCGTCGACGGTCCCCGGCCCCCGCATATCGGCCCAGGCAGGAGGTGTGGCTATCTACAAGGGACATCCCCCTCCAGGTCGATTCCCCCAAACTTAAGGACCAGTACATAGGGCCCTACAAGATCCTCAAGGTCCTCAGTCCCGCCGCAGTGAGGCTCCAGCTCCCGGCCTCACTGCGGATCCATCCGGTATTCCATGTGTCGAGACTGAAACCACATCACACCTCACCCTTCTGTACACCCGGTCCGGCGCCGCCTCCTGCCCGTATCATCGACGGGGAGCCGGCTTGGACAGTGCGCCGGCTCCTGGACGTCCGTTGAATGGGCCGGGGTTTCCAGTATTTGGTGGACTGGGAGGGGTATGGACCTGAAGAACACTCCTGGGTGAAGAGGAGCTTCATCCTGGACCCGGCCCTCCTGGCCGATTTTTACCGTCGCCACCCGGACAAGCCTGGTTGGGCGCCAGGAGGCGCCCGTTGAGGGGGGGGGGGGTCCTGTTGTGTGGGCCGCCAGAAGAGGTACTGCTGGCCCACCACCAGAGGGCGCCCTGTCTGAAGTGCGGGCTTCAGGCACTGGAGGGCGCTGCCACCTTCCAAGAGCAGCCGGGTTGACAGCTGTCACTCATCGGCTATGACAGCTGTCACCAATCATCTGCGCCTCACCCCGCATAAAAGCAGGACGACACCTCCACCACGTCGCCGAGATATTGTTCTTCCAAGGAGGTAACACTCTCAGCCTGAGAATTCCTAAACGTTGTTTGTGGAAATCGTGTGGTTCCGGTTCTTCTCCAGACGGACGTCTCCTATCGTCGAGCCTGCCCACACGACACCTTTATTAATTGACCTTGTATTCATTCTATAATCTGCTGTGTGTAGTTGTGGCATTCACAACAGTAAAGTGTTCAAATTTAACTTCTCCTATTGTCTGTTCATTTGCGCCCCCTGTTGTGGGTCCGTGTCACTACACTTTCACAACAGTTAGCCTGCAATAGCACACAGCGTGTACAGAGAATCAACCACGGAGTCCTCTTCTTTTGGTTTCAGTCTTCTGGCCACTCTGCAAAATGTGAAAGCCAGAGTAAGCGTGCCTTTTTTGTGTTACTGTATCAACATGGTGGCCTCTGTGATGTGGCCCAGTACCATGTAGATAGGAAGGGGGTCATGTTGTGTCCCACTGCATGATGGAAGCCGATAATTCCAGACTTGTATATTTGACATCTGATCTAAATGCGTTCCAGTGCATCGTTTTAGGAAAAAATTGTTGGACACAATGTTTGTGTGACTGGAGACATCATGCCCCGTTTATTGATATTTTCATCAGCCATCTTGGGAAGGGGGATTGTCATGAGTTTTTGATCCGCTGCCGTATTGACACCAACACAAAGACCCACAACTCAAGTAAATACCTGTCACACACATTTATTGCATAAACCTGTCATCAAATACTACACACAAGTAGAAATTATTGACTAGATAAATCTGTTTACCTCTCACTCTGTGCACCACCATATTACTGTGGCGTCTCCTCAGTGAAGACGGTCTGCACAGATCTTGCCCAAGTTTCTGATTTCAGTGGTTGTTCCCTTGCACTTTTCTGAGTTGTAGCAAGTTTTTTTTTTTCCTTCAGAGTTCTGAGCATAGCAGAGTGCAACATCATTCTCAGATCATTGAAAACACATTGATTTGTTGTTGCAGGTAATTATACTGTAATGAACAGTTGGTTATGCGTGTTGCTTTTGTATTTCTGTTCATAAACGCCCTTAAATCTTACAAACTGAAGCTTTAATTATAATGTAATTGGATGTATGCAATTCACACAATGTTAGCATTTAATTTTGTCCTGTGTCTCTTCATCCAGGTTATTTTGAAGTAATTAGTAAATTGATTCATTTTTAAATAATGATTGAAATATGTATTTCTTTAAATTTATCATTAATTATAATTAATATATTTAATTAAAAAAACATTAGTTTGATTTAAATTTGGTAATATAAAGCGAGTTATTTAATCATGTCGGTAAAGCTCTTCTTGAATTTTGAAAATAAATAAATAAATAAATGAATAAATAAATGAGTGATCCCCCCACTCCCCTTTAATGTGACAATCAATTTCTTTACATCAAAAAAACCTTCCTGTAAATCAGCAGTGGCACTCAGTTGAGTTAATTGCAGTTATTTAATGTGCTTTGTGTAAAGTTATTTAGAAGCTGCTCAATCTAAATCAAAAGTGACTTTTGAGTCTGAATTCCTGCAGCACATTTCTAATACGTCAACTGGAAATGTGTTTAGTGGCGAACGTGAAGCTAATTAATCGTGTGTGTTTTCCATATAACTTGTAACATGATCTAAGTGAGTGTGCACCCACACACTATCAGACTAATAGATTATATTTAACAAAATGAAGCGTTTTAATCTTACTGACCTTCATTAGCAGATGGTCACTGTCACTCCTACACAACTGACATCGTGCAACTGTGATTTAAAAAGTAAAACACAACTGTTAATGAATTATTTTTTGAATAAATTCTCTGAGACCTCCACTGATAGTGATCTGAAATCGGATTTGTGTCTTTCTTTCTTTGAGGCAAATAAGCCTGTAATTGAATGGCACAGTTTTAAAGTTGATATGCACAACACTGGAACACGTGCTTGAGGTCGATGAGGGCATATCCAGGCACTGCTGCTATTTTTGTTCATGTGCTGCGAATATTGCAGAGGAAAATGCAAATATCTCACATTATTGCCTCATTTATTGGTTTACTTACATGACTCGATCAACAGTTTTTCTCCAGATGCAGCTGAGACATTAAATATATTTCTTTCCTCAGGTTTGCAGCTACATTCAGCATTTTTTCTGAGTAGCTAGACCTGTTGAAGGTCTTAGTTCTTGGGACATTTTGGTGTTGGTGGGTGTGCATGAAGGAGAATATACTGTACAAACATGTCATATATTTCTAAAGAGAGCAATCAACTGCCCAGCGCCCCCACCTGGCCTGGGGCCCCCAGAGAACGACTGGTTATGAATTTTATGCAGCGACAAACTGTGTAAAGTCCGGTGGAGCTCATCTCGACCGGTCCTAGTTCATTTCAAAAGGACAAAATATAAAACTTCAGCAATCATGAGCAGAGTTATCTGTCAGGAAGCCAGAAAAGAAAGAAGAGAAAGGAAAAGTAAGAAAAGACAAAACAGGACAGTGGTAAGTGATCATTTACGTTGGATAAATTTGGTCAGTGTGCCAACAACATATAGTGTTTGTGTTAGCTACATGCCTGGCTGTGTTATGTTAACAGTGTTGCACCTTCATAAATGATTAATGTTCACTCGTGAACTGAGTTTCGCAAAAAGTAAGACAACACTCGGACAACTTCCTTGATCTCACATCGCCCTCTGCTGGACTGTTATGAGCATAACACTCAAAGGCTCATATGTAGACATACAAACATAATATCTACCTGTTGACATTTAAATATTTGTTTTGTTAATAACTTATTTTTAATAACATTTTAAAAGTATGTTTGATTTAGTTACTGTGCACATTTTTTGAATATTTTGGATTTTATAGTTACTAGTTGGAATGGCCCTTGGTAAATGGACTGCATTTATATAGCACTTTTATGGTCAAAATGCTTTACAGTGATGCCTCACATTCTCTCATTCACACACACAAACATGCCGTGCAAGGCGATCACTACACACCTGGAGCAACTTGAGGTTTCAGCATCTTGGCCAAGAGCCCTGAATGATTTTATTATTATTATTTTTTTTTTTTTTCTGGTTAGCTCAAGATTTGAACCAAGGATCCTCTGGTCAGAAGCTCACCACTTTACACGTTTGACCATCACCTCCACCAAAAAAATTAGGTGGCAAAAAAAAAACGTGACGGTAGCTCTGCTGGATATTCAGAGTACCTGTGTAGACCTGAGACAAACATCCAGAAACACGTGAACCAGTCATAGCACTTTTTCTGAAGATAAAAAGTTCTTGAATGCATCACGACCTGGTACGAGCGCTGTGGTTTTAGTCCCACTCTGCTCGTGGTGCGAACACAGTGTGAATCTTGTGAATCTGCCATTAGTGATTATTTCAGCAGACGTGGCGTGTGTTGCAAAATGTGCTAATTGTTAAACTTGCATAATTAATAATAATTGCATAATTGCATAAACACGGCGGTGGTGTAAAATGCACTGTGATCGTTCTGTCACACTAACTGCAAAGACGGCGACACATTTCACTTTTCAAATTACAGTCAAACAAGTTTAAAGTGCCGTTAGTCTCACTGGAAGACACACCGGTGTCTTAATTCAAAATAACATGGCATATGTGTGAACACACAGTTGAATCCATAACTATTTGGACAAATTTATCGTTACTGGAACAGTTTGGGCTTTTGCCTTCAGGCCGTCGTTTTAGGGCTCCTGTGAGGAGGACTAAAAGATTTCAGGTGTGCAGTTTTATTATTTAATGGCAATTAGCCCTTAGGTGCTCTTGTTTGTTTGTTTGTTTGTTTTTTGCACAACTATTGCTTATTTGCACATCCACACATTGCACTTTTTGCAATACTTTGTAGTGTTTTTGCAGTTTTGGCATGAACTTTGGACTGAACATTTGATAGTGATTTTGTATATGTGTGTGGTGCTTTTTTATATTGTAGTGTTTTTATTATGTCTGACTTTAGACTTTTAATTGGGTCTTATTCTCACTGTTAATATTGTCATTGTGTACCTTGTCTTTGTGTGCTCCTGCTGCAACACTAATTTCCCTTCACGGGACAATAAAGAAATTCTGATTCTGATTCTGATTCTGTTGTATGTTGCTGTTACAAACAGTAAATATGGGCTGAATGTGCAGAAATTCAAACCATTCAATCCATTTTTTTTTTTTTTACATGTGAATTAAATTAAACCAACCATTTTAAGTTCTACCAGAAAGACTCAGAAGACAAGTTAAAGCTGATATTTTTAATACATCAAGATAATGTACGGAATGTTATCGTCTTTGGTGTAACTGATTTGGCCCAGGTCATCATGGCAGAGAGTAGAGTTGAAATGATCACAAATCCTGCTGATGGAAAAGGCAGGGGCGGAGCCTACTACCAGGCAGCAGACAGGGACTAACTAGGGGTGGAGGAGGGGACGTCTTGTAAGTGATCTGTAACCAGTGAGATGAGAGAGAAAACATTGATATTTTAAGGACTTAGAGTGGTTCCTATTGGCTGAGACCTGATGAGTAATGGGGAACACCTGCTTAATTTAGAGGTTAACGGTGATGCTAATTAACTGATTCTGAGTAAATACTTAAAGATCTGAGTCTTCTGGTAGACATTACGCTCTGTTAATGAAGTGTTAATGACTTGAGCTGTATCACAAAGTCCAAAAGGGGGGAATCAGATTTTACAAAACACTTCACCGGAACATGGATGTTCTCTAACGTGACCTCTGTGTGTGTCATCAGGTCCGGTGGATTCTTCCGTTCAGGCCAAGTGCAGCCCGTGTTTGTCGTCTCCGTGCCTCAACCAGGGCATGTGCCAAGTCCATCACACACAGCAGTACACCTGTACCTGCAAGTCTGGATTCACGGTACACACCTGTCGCACATCAGAGTCCACTTACACTAATTACCGACCCCAGGACCTTAAAAGGAGAAATTTATATTTTATGTTTTTGAATTTATAATGGCACCCCTACTAATTATTTGACTTTGTGTGTAGATAGAGGTTTTCATTTGTTCGTGATGCTAAGAGCTAAAGTGCAACAGTTTCAGTCTCTGTCGTTCCTTTTAGCTTCCTAGTGTTCTGTTCCTTAGTGATGAGTGATATTCACAATGCACATGTTTCAACAAGGAAAATGCACTTGCTAGCTAGCTAACTTTTTCGCTATAGCTGTGGCATGCTAAGTAACAGTAGCTTTTGTAGAGCTCAAAACGGCATAAAAACCTGTCAACAAATGTCAACGTCATTGGATGAGCCGTGCTACTGGTTGGGTTTAATCTCTTGCAGGAAACACTTTGTCCAGTGAGTTTTTTCTCACTATCTCTAAAGTCTGAAGTGTAACGCTGTGAAATAAGTGATCACACATGACGTCTCGCTCATGTTGCATCTGTAGCAGCCTTTCTCAAACAGTGAGCAACCCCTAGTAGGCCGTAGCTATATAGGTAAAATATCATATGTTAGATAAATATTATATTCTGTCTGAAGACTATGTCTCAGATGGTTAACAAATGAGAATTAGACAGCAGCATATGTGTATTATTTATATTAAAATCATTTTAAAGGTAAATTATTATTGTTGGATATTTGGGGAGTTAGGTGGTCCAAGAGTTTTGTTTTAATTGATTAAATGGTTCTTAGTCTGAAAGAGTTACAGAAACACTGAGCTATAGAGATGAATATCTCTATGGTTGCACCTGAGACACCAGTGATGTCACCCACAATGCAAGTGTGCAAAATAAATCACCAGTTTTTGCTCCCATGGTGGAGCTCATGAAGCAAAAAGACGACAACAACAAAACAACAACAACAAAAATCTCCCACCATGCACCATTAATACATGTCCCACATTATAGGTAAATACAAACTATTAAATGATCACTATTCAAAAATCTGACCCAGTGGACCTTCGTTAATCTCCCTGTGCACACAATCTTCAAGCCCACATCTGTATGTCAAAATCCTGTCGCAGTCGATCTGATAATGGATTTTTTTTAAAGGGTAAAAACTGTGAAACTCCAGCTGACGCGTGTGTCAGTAATCCGTGCACTAACAGTGGCACCTGCATCAGCGATGAACAGACTCGAAGCTTCAGGTACACACACACACACACACACACACAAGGCCCAAAGGACTGTTCTGGGGTTGATCTTCATCCTCATAGTATGTTTGGTAGAAATTGGCCAATGGACCTTGGGGGAGGGGGGGGGGGTGGTTGTAGTAGGGGAGCAAACAAACTGTCATATGACTCTGAATCCTTCCACTTGGATGTTATGACTAATTAAGGAATGATAAGCCAATTATTAATTAAAACAGGTGTGTCAGTCTGTATTTTAAGTGAGCTGACGAAGCACAATAACAGGAAGCCCTGTGGCCTGCTGACTTATTTTTTTAACCTTTGGAGCAATGAACATGTTGTTTTTGTTCAACCAACAATCATTAAAATAAATTTTACAGTCATTTGTAACAGATGAAATAGCAAATCCTCACATTAGAAAAGAATTTTTGAACATTTTTTGCATTGTAGAGGATTTAAACACATAACTATATCAGAATTATTGGTGATAAATCTTTGACAAATGAACCAATTAATTAATAACCAGAGCAATCAGAGGTTTCTGACGTCTGCCAATCCGGATTTGGATCATCTCCAAAAATTATTGGAGTCTTCCATGGCCTAATGTCTATCTGTGGTGAAAATTTGTTGAGAATCCGTAAAGTAGTTTTGAATAAATTCTTCAAATCAAATCAAATCAATTTTATTTATATAGAGCCAAATCACAACAAACAGTTGCCCCAAGGCGCTTTATATTGTAAGGCAATGGTGTGGTGGAAATTACATTTACAAGGCCAATAGTGCCCGTAGTTAAAGAATCATCCAAATAAGACCACTGCAAAATATTTACATGGTTTAAATTTCAGAAAATGAAGAAAAAGGGATGGTTCAGGGTCACCTGATCCAGCCCTAACTATAAGCTTTAGCAAAAAGGAAAGTTTTAAGCCTAATCTTAAAAGTAGAGAGGGTGTCTGTCTCCCTGATCCGAATTGGGAGCTGGTCCCACAGGAGAGGAGCCTGAAAGCTGAAGGCTCTGCCTCCCATTCTACTCTTTCAAACCCTAGGAACTACAAGTAAGCCTGCAGTCTGAGAGCGAAGCGCTCTATTGGGGTGATATGGTACTATGAGGTCCCTAAGATAAGATGGGACCTAATTATTCAAATCCTTATAAGTAAGAAGAAGAATTTTAAATTCTATTCTAGAATTAACAGGAAGCCAATGAAGAGAGGCCAATATGGGTGAGATATGCTCTCTCCTTCTAGTCCCTGTCAGTACTCTAGCTGCAGCATTTTGAATTAACTGAAGGCTTTTCAGGGAACTTTTAGGACAACCTGATAATAATGAATTACAATAGTCCAGCCTAGAGGAAATAAATGCATGAATTAGTTTTTCAGCATCACTCTGAGACAAGACCTTTCTAATTTTAGAGATACTGCGCAAATGCAAAAAAGCAGTCCTACATATTTGTTTAATATGCGCATTGAATGACATATCCTGATCAAAAATGACTCCAAGATTTCTCACAGTATTACTAGAGGTCAGGGTAATGCCATCCAGAGTAAGGATCTGGTTAGACACCATGTTTCTAAGATTTGTGGGGCCAAGTACAATAACTTCAGTTTTATCTGAGTTTAAAAGCAGGAAATTAGAGGTCATCCATGTCTTTATGTCTGTAAGACAATCCTGCAGTTTAGCTAATTGGTGTGTGTCCTCTTGCAACTGTTTGTTGTGATTTGGCACTATATAAAAAAATTGATTGATTGATTGATTGATAAAGCTGGGTATCATCTGCGTAACAATGAAAATTTAAGCAATGCCGTCTAATAATACTGCCTAAGGGAAACATGTATAAAGTGAATAAAATTGGTCCTAGCACAGAACCTTGTGGAACTCCATAATTAACCTTAGTCTGTGAAGAAGATTCCCCATTTACATGAACAAATTGTAATCTATTAGATAAATATGATTCAAACCACCGCAGCGCAGTGCCTTTAATACCTATGGCATGCTCTAGTCTCTGTAATAACATTTTATGGTCAACAGTATCAAAAGCAGCACTGAGGTCTAACAGAACAAGCACAGAGATGAGTCCACTGTCCGAGGCCATAAGAAGATCATTTGTAACCTTCACTAATGCTGTTTCTGTACTATGATGAATTCTAAAACCTGACTGAAACTCTTCAAATAGACCATTCCTCTGCAGATGATCAGTTAGCTGTTTTACAACTACCCTTTCAAGAATTTTTGAGAGAATAGGAAGGTTGGAGATTGGCCTATAATTAGCTACGATAGCTGGGTCAAGTGATGGCTTTTTAAGTAATGGTTTAATTACTGCCACCTTAAAAGCCTGTGGTACATAGCCAACTAATAAAGATAGATTGATCATATTTAAGATCGAAGCATTAATTAATGGTAGGGCTTCCTTGAGCAGCCTGGTAGGAATGGGGTCTAATAGACATATTGATGGTTTGGAGGAAGTAACTAATGAAAATAACTCAGACAGAACAATCGGAGAGAAAGAGTCTAACCAAATACCGGCATCACTGAAAGCAGCCAAAGATAACAATACGTCTTTGGGATGGTTATGAGTAAATTTTTCTCTAATAGTTAAAATTTTATTAGCAAAGAAAGTCATGAAGTCATTACTAGTTAAAGTTAAAGGAATACTCGGCTCAATAGAGCTCTGACTCTTTGTCAGCCTGGCTACAGTGCTGAAAAGAAACCTGGGGTTGTTCTTATTTTCTTCAATTAGTGATGAGTAGTAAGATGTCCTAGCTTTACAGAGGGCTTTTTTATAGAGCAACAGACTCTTTTTCCAGGCTAAGTGAAGATCTTCTAAATTAGTGAGATGCCATTTCCTCTCCAACTTACGGGTTATCTGCTTTAAGCTGCGAGTTTGTGAGTTATACCACGGAGTCAGGCACTTCTGATTTAAAGCTCTCTTTTCAGAGGAACTACAGCATCCAAAGTTGTCTTCAATGAGGATGTAAAACTATTGACGAGATACTCTATCTCATTTACAGAGTTTAGGTAGCTACTCTGCACTGTGTTGGTATATGGCATTACAGAACATAAAGAAGGAATCATATCCTTAAACCTAGTTACAGCGCTTTCTGAAAGACTTCTAGTGTAATGAAACGTATTCCCCACTGCTGGGTAGTCCATCAGAGTAAAGGTAAATGTTATTAAGAAATGATCAGACAGAAGGGAGTTTTCAGGGAATACTGTTAAGTCTTTAATTTCCATACCATAAGTCAAAACAAGATCTAAGATATGATTAAAGTGGTGGGTGGACTCATTTACATTTTGAGCAAAGCCAATTGAGTCTAATAATAGATTAAATGCAGTGTTGAGGCTGTCATTCTCAGCATCTGTGTGGATGTTAAAATCACCCACTATAATTCTCTTATCTGAGCTAAGCACTAAGTCAGACAAAAGGTCTGAAAATTCACAGAGAAACTCACAGTAATGACCAGGTGGACGATGGATAATAACAAATAAAACTGGTTTTTGGGACTTCCAATTTGGATGGACAAGACTTAGAGTCAAGCTTTCAAATGAATTAAAGCTCTGTCTGGGTTTTTGATTAATTAATAAGCTGGAATGGAAGATTGCTGCTAATCCTCCGCCTCGGCCCGTGCTACGAGCGTTCTGGCAGTTAGTGTGACTCGGGGGTGTTGACTCATTTAAACTAACATATTCATCCTGCTGTAACCAGGTTTCTGTAAGGCAGAATAAATCAATATGTTGATCAATTATTATATCATTTACTAACAGGGACTTAGAAGAGAGGGACCTAATGTTTAATAGACCACATTTAACTGTTTTAGTCTGTGGTGCAGTTGAAGGTGCTATATTATTTTTTCTTTTTGAATTTTTATGCTTAAATAGATTTTTACTGGTTATTGGTGGTCTGGGAGCAGGCACCGTCTCTACAGGGATGGGGTAATGAGGGGATGGCAGGGGGAGAGAAGCTGCAGAGAGGTGTGTAAGACTACAACTCTGCTTCCTGGTCCCAACCCTGGATAGTCACGGTTTGGAGGATTTAAGAAAACTGGCCAGATTTCTAGAAATGAGAGCTGCTCCATCCAAAGTGGGATGGATGCCGTCTCTCCTAACAAGACCAGGTTTTCCCCAGAAGCTTTGCCAATTATCTATGAAGCCCACCTCATTTTTTTTGGACACCACTCAGACAGCCAGCAATTCAAGGAGAACATGCGGCTAAACATGTCACTCCCGGTCCGATTGGGGAGGGGCCCAGAGAAAACTACAGAGTCCGACATTGTTTTTGCAAAGTTACACACCGATTCAAGGTTAATTTTAGTGACCTCCGATTGGTGCATCCGGGTGTCATTACTGCCAACGTGAATTACAATCTTACCAAATTTACGCTTAGCCTTAGCCAGCAGTTTCAAATTTCCTTCAGTGTTGCCTGCTCTGGCCCCCGGAAGACAATTGACTATGGTTGCTGGTGTCGCTAACTTCACATTTCTCAAAACAGAGTCGCCAATAACCAGAGTTTGATCCTCGGCGGGTGTGTCGTCGAGTGGGGAAAAACGGTTAGAAATGTGAATGGGTTGGCGGTGTACACGGGGCGTCTGTTTAGGGCTACGCTTCCTCCTCACAGTCACCCAGTCGGCCTGCTTTCCCGGCTGCTCGGGATCTGCTGGAAGGGAACTAACGGCGGCTAAGCTACCTTGGTCTGCACGGACTACAGGGGCCTGGCTAGCTGTAGAATTTTCCACGGTGCGGAGCCGAGTCTCCAATTCGCCCAGCCTGGCCTCCATTACAGTACCATTACTGCTAAAGAAGGCCGAGGAATAAGTAAGCATTTCACACCCAGAGCAGAAAAGTGCGGGAGAGACAGGAGAAGCCGCCATGCTAAATCGGCTAAGAGCTAGTAGCTGCGCTAAGCTAGCAGATTCCTAAAAACACACAAAGTGAATAATGTGTAAATAATTTAGAGGTGATTCAGCAGAGGGAGTGCTTTAGTTAAGGCACGTGAAGATTACACTGTGAAACAAATCCTTATCTAGTTATCTAGATCAATCTAACTGTGCAGATTAAACAGCTAACAGATACAGCAAAACACCGCTGTGCTCCGGAACAGGAAGTGATACAATACCGCAGTGAGAGCCAACCACCAGTAGAAGCAAGCAAGAGCTCTTCGTCAGAGGACTCTTCAGAGCATATATAAAGTGAAATCTTGATCCAGAATCCGGATCTGGATCCAAATCACCTCCAAAATACAGTGGAGTCTTCCATGCTCTAATATTTATCTGTGGTGCAAATTTGGTGAGAATCTGTGAAGTAGTTTTGATGTAATACTTCAAGGTGTATATAAAGTAAAACTTGATCCAGAATCCAGATCCAGATCATCTCCAAAATTGAATGGCGTCTTCCATGGCCTAATGTGTATCTGTGGTGAAAATGTCATCAAAATCCGTTCAGTAGTTTTGACGTAATCCTGCAAACAGACAGACAGAAAAATAAATAAATGCCGATGATTTTATTCCGTCCTTGTTGGACGTAAAAAGTCAGTCATGATGTGACATCATATTTCTTCTATATTTTGCAGGTTTTCACATCAGTGTGTATTTTCTTTTATTTAATTTTGTTTGTTTGTTTTTCAGCTGTGCGTGCGCGTTTGGTTTTCACGGCACTTTCTGCGAGGTGAACGTGGACGACTGTCAGGACCACGGATGTGAGAACGGCGCCACCTGTGTGGACGGCGTGGGAAACTACACCTGTTTGTGTCCTCCGAACTACACAGGTACGACACCGGTGTCCGGGTGTAGCTCAGTCAGTGTGTCCCGCACCTACCTGTCCCACCCATAAACCCGAGTAACTAAGTCTGCGTGGTCACGTGATCCAGTGTTGTTGCCACCTGGCTCCTGATTGGCTGGAATGGCTTGGAGCAGATAATTAACCACAAGAAGAGATGAAGCGTGGACAGAGCAGAGATCCCCTGAGGACCTGAATGAGAAGAGCTGATTTTATCTTTAAGCCGGATACATAATTATTAAACCCTCTGTAAAGGAAAACGACTCCGCCTGTCTTGGCTGAACACAGTAATATGTAGTGGGACCTTTTCCAGATCAGGTTCAACTTTCTGAAAAGTACTTAAAAATCTGCTTATTAGAAAAACAGTAACTCCTGGAATGTTAAAAACAAGAGGTGTGGACCAAAACTGTCCACAGTATATCCATGTACATTTACACCAACAGTAAAAGTACATCCCCAAATCAGAAAAAGATGGGATGAAATGGAAAATTCCCCAAAAAAAGGTACAATGTTTCATATTTTTTGTGATCAACTTCATTTAATTTACTGTACATCCATTCCAAAAAATGTTCGGTGTGGTACTACGTGATAAATCTGTGTACGTAGGCAGTTCTCAAAACTGAGATACCATGCTGGAAGGAGACAAGTGAGGTAAGCCACCAAGACACTGAGACAACTCTGAAAGAGTTAGTCAAGTAGATTAAGTCAAAATATTGAATGAATTGGAAAAATGTTATTTTTGATGGGGTTCGAGTGCTCGGATCAGTGTTTCATCATCTTATTGAGAAGAACACCCAAAATCTACTAGGAACCAAATTTTGTTGATTTGTTCTACAAGTACACATTTTTTTCCACTAATCTACTGGACTATGTAGACTTCTGTGGTTTTAGTTGGAGAATTTTTTCCACAGTGCAGCTTTTGTCTGTTGCATCACCAGAGACAGGGACTAACTAGGGGTGGAGGAGGGGACGTCTTGTCAGTGATCTGTAACCAGTGAGAGGAGAGAGAAAACATTGATATTTTAAGGACTGAGAGTGGTTCCTGTTGGCTGAGACCTGATGACTAATGGGGAACACCTGCTTCGTTTAGGGGTTAAAGGTGATGCTATTTAACTAATTCTGAGTGAATACTTAAAGATCTGAGTCTTCTGGTAGACCTTACATTCTGTTAATGAAGTGTTAATGACTTGAGCTTCATGATGAAGTGGTGTAGAAGAGGACATGCGAACATGACAAACTTACACCGAGATTTGATCTGTTTTCCTGTTTTATAATTCCTCTATATGTATGTATGTATGTATGTAATGTATATGCATAATGGACTCTGCATTTCTATTTTTATTTATTTATTTTACAAATAGCTTGTTGCCCATTTTTCTGAAGGGGTTTAGGGTATTTTAGGAAAATAAAGGGTTGAATCACCTTTAAAAATAATGAAAATTACTACTAATTTAAATTATTACTAAATTGTAGTCTAATTATTATCATGACAGTACTTTCTTTGCTCATCGTATTTGCTCAAACATCCTCTTCTCCACAATGACACGGTTCTGTACAAGTCAGCATACAGCTGGTACCATTTACATTAATATTTGTTTGAAAACAGATTTGAAATATGTATTTAGCTTTTTTTCTCAAATGAAGCACACTTATGGACACACTTTTGATGTGATAATAATCCAGCTGAGTTCAGAATGAAAAAAAAATCATTTAAATTAAACATCAACATCATCAAATTCTGCGCTCATAGTTTTCTGCCGCCACATTCATCTCGTCCTCACGTTCTCAGGTCTGTTTTGTGAGGAGGAGGAAAGCGCGTGTTCTCCGAGCAGAAACCGCTGTCAGCAACAGTCCACCTGCCTCAGCACTCCTGCCGGCCCCAGGTGAGCGCACGCGCACATTCCTACCATATACACACACACACACACACGTATAAACGTCACTGTGTGTGTGTGTTCCAGGTGTTTGTGCATCCCGGGCTGGGTGGGTCCAGACTGCAGCATAGATTATAATGAATGTGCAGATCATCGCTGCCAGAACGGAGCTGAATGTTTGGACCATCTGGATGGCTACAGCTGTGTCTGCCCACAGGGATACAGGTAGTGGGAACAGTGGGAATACAGCGTACTGCATTCCACTCCTCCTAACTGTGTCTTTTCTTCAAGCCATAATGCCCACCCACTTAAGACACAAGGATAGAGGAATCAAGGGAACATTAGTTAAATGAGGCAGATCTTCCTGGTGCAGTTTGTGTCGCTGACGGTGATCTGCTCCTCCAGTGATCTGCTCCTCTGGTGTCCCATTAACTGGTTTTGTTTTGTCTTTCACCGACTTGGGATTTCCATCAGGATGCCTCCTGCTCCTCAATAAAACTTTCAGGACTTTTTGGGTCCATTGGACCCCACTGCAATTCTTTTCTCCATACTGTTAATGTTCTGTGTAGTTTAGAACATCTAGATGTAAATACCAGAAAATAACAGCCAACATTCTTAAATGATCTTCTCATATTCATCACTTTGATCTAAAACCTTCACAGTAAAACCAAATGCGCTGGCTTTGGCGTTGGTGTTTGTTCCTGACTCACGCTACATGACATTCCTCCATCACTCTTTCCTCCTCAGTGGTGAATTTTGCGAGGTGGCACTTTCTCCTCTCTCACCCTGCCAACTGGCCCAGTGTCTGAACAACGCCCCCTGTCTGGATAACGCTGGTAGTGCTGTTTGTCAGTGTCTCCCGGGCTTCGATGGCGAACGCTGCGAGAAGTTGGTCAGTGTCAACTTCGTTGACAGAGATTCTTATGTTCAGCTGACAGATGTGAAGAACTGGCCTAAGACCAACATCAGTCTGCAGGTAAGGACACGTGAGTGCACGCGTGCACACACACATGCAGAGTAACTTTTATCCTTACCAACAGCCTCGTCTTAACCCCAAAAGTAAAGATCTCCAAGTGGAGACATTATGCATTTTGGTCCCTACAAAAGAAATGTGGAGCCAATAAGTAAGTGTTTGTTCCATGAAGGATGGGCTCTGACGAAGGATGACTTCAGACAGGAGCCTTCATGGAATGTGATGTTTGCAGATGACATTGTCATCTGCAGTAAAATACAGAGCAGGTTAAAATTATCCTGGAGAGGTACAGATCTGCTCTGGAGAGATGGGGAATGAAATATAGCAGGCACAAGAGTATCTGTGTGAATGAGAGGGAGCATGGTGGAATAGTGAGGTTGCAGGAAGCAGAGGTGGTGAAGGTAGATGAGTGTTGAAAATAAGGGTCCTGTCCCACTGGGCGTGACTTTTGGAGAGCAGCTGGAAATGTGAATTAGTAACCAAACACGCGAACGAGCGACAGTGTCACAGTTGGTATCTCACTGAAGTGGACACTCGCAACTGAAGACAAATGACATGTCAGCTCTTATTATCCTGCCATTATCCATGTGAATAGACTGTGGAAATTCTCCCATGGTTCCAAATAATGGCAAAATAAAATAAAATAAATAATACAATAACAATAAATAAAAAAAAATAATTATAATAATGAAGCCTACAGCACACTCACCAACTTGCAGAATGATGTCCCTGCTGGATCTACTGTCCTATCTTCCATATCCAGCATATAATCCATGCTTATATGATCCATTTTTACTCAGGTCTGACATTCGTGCACAGCGATCGTTGACAAGCTTGAACAGCTTTTTTTCCATGATGCAGCAATGTCCAGCAGCGCTTCAGTGGTGTGCGTCCTTTGATTTGATTTGATTTATTTGGCAGTAACATTGTAAGTCCCTTTTGCTATTCCCTTGTGTTTTTTCACTCGGGGTCTCCACAGCAGGTCCGAGGTGTATCTGCACGTTGATTTGGCACAGATACATCCTCCTTCATCCTCCTGCGTTTTGGCTCTGATGGACATATGACGTTACAATTCCACAGCATGGCATTTAGCAGAAAGATTTTCCCAGTTTAAAGATACATATGTGCACTGTTGGAGCTGGATATGAGCAGAGTGTTGTATAATGAAAGCATATCATCATATGTCCTCAATGATCATGTGTCCCTCACAACGAGTACATCAAAGAACTCCCATTACACTAGCAGAGAGAGACAGAGAGAAAGACATAGAGACAGAGGGAGAGACAGAGAGAGAGAGCAGGGGAGAGACAGAGAGGGAGAGAGACAGACTGCTCCAGATAAAAAAAGATTAAAAGCGACAGTGCTGCCTCAAAAAAAAAAAAAAAAAAAAACATTAAATGCGTAAGTATAGAAGTCCTGATGTCCACTGCAATGGTCAGGCTGGCAGCAGCTCAGCCACTTCCAGAAGTGGCTGTTCCTCTCCGATCATCTCCGCTATTGTTGTGCACTTCCCCACAGCTAACACGAGAGAGAGAATCTCTCATGTGAGGAGTCGCAGTGAGTGCATTCAGAGGTTTGCAGAACACCATCGATGGCTCTGGAAGCACAGTGGTAGGAGCCCTGTTACCTCACCAACATTGAAAGATTTAAAATCTAGGCACAGCGCTGGCGATGCCCTGCAAATGAAGCAAGGGAAGAGCACCACCCAGTGAACGTTGCGCAAAATCAAGCAACTTCCCTCGCAATTGCCCTTAACAGGCTGTTGCAGCCCAGTGAGATAGAACCCAAAGTGTTTGTGTCCGTAACATCCGCGACAGCATTTCTGTGATTTGTGTGTGTGACTCAGGTTTCAACAGCAGAAGAAAATGGCATCCTGCTGTACAACGGAGACAACGAGCCAATAGCTGTGGAACTCCACCACGGTCATGTCAGGGTCACCTATGACCCTGGAAACCAGCCCGCCACCGCCATCTACAGGTGCCTACGTGTCACTATATTGTTACGTGGATGTAATTTGTCCAGTGAGACATCTTATTAGACTTAGAGAAAATTTGTTTGATGAAACATAGAAATAAGACATTTAGCAATATAAGAAAGTCTATTAGTGTTTGTGTTAAAGTCTGAAATTGTTCCTAAAATCAGCTTTTATTTTCTTTTTGCACTTAAATTGACCTTAGTTTCACATTACACATCCTCAAAGTCCCTGAAGGCTATGAATTTCCATGTACTGTCCCCTAAACAACACGTAGGCCTGAAACATCTTCTTTTTGACATATGTCACAAAGTCCATATCTGCGGTCTTGTTTGTTCTGTGAGACGTGCCCTTTGACCTCACAGGAAGCAACCATCCAGCAGTAACAGCAGCTTTATGTACCTTTAGCTTCAAAAGCTCCATAATCTTCAGAAATCCTTATTTTGTGCTTTTGAAGACTCCAGTTCCTGTAAAAAGCCTCACAAATAAATCTAAAGCAGACCTTGGAGGGTGCTGTTTGTTTGTTTGTTTGTTTGTTTGTTTGTTTGTTTGTTTGGCTCTGTGGATTGTTGTCAGAAGCAGGATTTTAAAGCTCTATGACACTTTTTCAGGTCTGTTTTGTGATTGTTTTTCAAAGAGCACAATGAACTGAAGTCTGATCATCACGTTTTGGGGCGCGTAGGCCGGTCACATGATGTCTTGAGCTCTGTTGGCGTTAAACTGGTACTTCTGTGCCACAAAATGTTCCAGGCTTAATTCCAGCTCTGAACAAACTGTGCCTATAAACTGGCAGAACTCATGCACTCACTTTTTGCTCGTCTTTACCTGCTGCGAATGCGTTCTGTCTGCCCCCTCTGACGGGCAGCCCTGAGACGGTGAACGACGGCCGTTTCCACACGGTGGAGCTGGTGACCTTTAACCGGATGGTCAACCTGTCTGTGGACGGTGGGGAGCCCACCATACTGGACAGTCTGGGACAGAGCCAGCCAGCGAAGAGGGAGGCCCCTCTGTATGTGGGAGGTGAGAGGGTGAAGCCAGCCTAGAAAGAGATTTGAATCCTCATATCGGAACCTCCTGCCAGATATGAACGTTTTACTGAACCGTGTCTTTGCAGGCATGCCGGAGGAAGTCATGCCTCCCTCTCTGGGTTTGTTCTCCCAGACTCTTAACACGTCGAGTTTCCACGGCTGCATCAGGAACCTCTACATCAACCACGAGCTGCAGGACTTCACCCGCAGCCACATGAAGCCGGGCGTGGTTCCAGGCTGCCGGGCCTGCAGCAAACTCTACTGTCTGCACGGCGTCTGCCAGCCCGACGCCTCGCAGGTGGGACACCGTCCCTCCATACGGAGAACCACCAGATTACTGTTTGCACATTTGTGAGACATGTTCTGTTTGGGGGAAGGTCCAGTCCCACCTACCTGCAGCTCCTGCAGCAGGCATCCAGTCAAAAGGCTGAAAAGAACATCTTCTCATGAAGGCTCACTTACTGTGTTCATGTGTTTGACCGACCAATAAACTTTGTCTTCCACCTGAAGAAAACATTTTTTTTCCATTATCATTCAAGTATTTTTAATCTCTCAAAAGAATGTATGAAATAATCATTGGAAACTGACTAAAAAGACATCCATCCATCCATTTTCTTCCGCTTTATCCAGAGTCGGGTCGCGGGGGCAGCAGCTCAAGCAAAGCCGCCCAGACCTCCCGATCCACACACACCTCCTCCAGCTCCTCCGGGGGAACCCCAAGGCATTCCCATGCCAAGTGGTACAGATTAGTTCTAAACTGGCTTCGGACTATTCAGTCTTTTCAAAAACATAATTTTCCTGAATTTGTAACTTGCACGTTCATCAACACAATAACATGCTGTAGTTTCAGCTTGTCTCCAAAACACATCACTGATTTTGCTCTGCGAGCTGGGGGCACGGTGGCTTAGTGGTTAGCACTGTTGCCTCACAGTGAGAAGGTCATTGGTTCAATTCCCGCCTGTGGCCTTTCTGTGTGGAGTTTGCATGTTCTCCCCTTGTTTCTGTGGGTTTCCTCCGGGTGCTCCGGTTTCCTCCCACATCCAAAGACATGCAGGTGGATCGGAATCTTTAAATTGTCCGTAGGTGTGCGAGTGGGTGTGAATGTGTTTGTTTGTCTGTTTGTGTCCCTGTGACAGACTAGCATCCTGTCCTGGATGAACCCCGCCTCATGCTCTATGACTGCTGGGATAGGCTCCAGCCCCCCATGACCCTTGACTGGACTAAGCGGTTGAAGATGTGTGTGTGAGTGTGAGTGTTTGGGCACCTTAAGTGGTACAGATTAGTTCTAAATTGGCTTCGGACTCTTCAATCTTTTCCAAAACATAATTTTTCTGAATTTCACAATAACATGCCACCTCGTCTCCAAAACACGTTAGTGATTTTTGCTCTGCATGCTGGCGGCACGGTAGATTAGTGGTTAGCACTGTTGCCTCACAGCAAGAAGGTCATGGGTTCGATTCCCACCTGTGCCGCTCCAGGTTCCGCCCACATTTAAAGACATGGAGGTTAGATGGATTGTAAACTTTATAACTGTCCAGGTCTCCCTTACAGAAGAGGTCTCGATCTCAATGGGACTAACCTGGTTAAATTAAACAATCTTCCACTGAATCTGATGCTGACAGCAGATTTTAGTTCCACTTGTACTTTGCTGATTCTGCAAATGGTCCCTGCCTGCAGAAACTCTATCAAATCTACTTGATATTGCAAATAATTTTACTCAAGTCAGTGTTGAGACAAAACTATTGATTGTCTATTTATTGAATGGAATCCTCAAGTTTTGAACTGATTTTAATTTGATCTCTCTGTGTGACATAAAGAACATATGCTAATATTTCTCAGTTTTCTCAGATTATCTTCATTTTTTTTTTTTATAGAAATGATAGAGCAGCAGCTGTGCTGCAGGTTCTGTATTTATTTTCAGTATCTAAATACGAGTGAAGACTCTTGACTTGCTGAACAGTTTTAAATTCTGTCCCAGGGGGCGCAGTGTCACTGCCAGCCGGGCTGGACCGGACAACACTGCGATCAGCCAATAACAGGAGGCTTCACGGGAGCGGATGTCGTCACCATGACGACAGAGGTCAACCCATGCCAAAATAACAAGTGAGTGCAGTTTGTTCTTGTATTTGAGGGCATTTTGTATTTTGTATGCAGGAGTTATGTTTAAATTCATTCACTTTTCAAAAGTTGCTTGTGATTATCATAATAGTGGGCGTGGCCTCTAACTGAAGGATGCTCATATTAAAACATTTTTTATTTGCAATGTCGTTTTTATTTTAATTTATTTTAGTATGAAGCCCCCTTATCTTCTAGGTGTTATGATCCTTCTTCACCACTTTGTTCAGTTCCCTCGTCCTAAATCAACCCCTCCCTCCCTCCCTCCCTGTCTGCAGGTGTGTGAAGGGCGTGTGTGTTATGCTGGACACGCAGTTGTACCGCTGCGACTGCCAGGAGGGATATCGCGGCGCACTGTGCAACCAACAGGTGGAGCCGAAGGCTCTGTGCCGTAGCGTGCAGTGTCAGCGCGGTCGGTGTGAGCGCACAGAGGGAGGAGAGCGCTGCGTGTGCGAGCCGGGGTTCACCGGAGACAGCTGTGACATCGGTGAGAAACAAACGGTGCACACCACCGCTTTGCACTCCAAATATCAAAAAATGCATTTTGATGAGGTGGTCCACTGATGACATCACACGTATCATGTGGCTCATCGCACAAACTAATAATAATAATTCTTCTAATAATTCTTAATTCTTTGTGATTCAGTGAGACATAACAGATGGTTCTGTGGTCTCCTGACATGTGATCAGTTTCCCATAGTGTTTGAGATAAACGGTCATGACCTTGACTTGTCAAACATCATGCAACCATTAGAAATGTGATATGACTTCATAGTAGTGTTTAATAATAATCATATGTGTATCTATACCTAATTCCACAAAATAGGAATTCCAAAGGCAGTTGACATCTCAAGGTCACCCAAGGTCAAAGGTCATGCATGACTTCATAGTAGTGTTTAATAATAATCATATGTGTATCTATACTTAATTCCACACAATAGGCATTCTAAAGGCATTTGACATCTCAAGGTCACCCAAGGTCAAAGGTCATGTGTGACTTCATAGTAGTGTTTAATAATAATTATATGGGTATCTTTACCTGATTCCACAAAATAGGAATTCCAAAGGCAGTTGACCTCTCAAGGTCACCCAAGGTCAAAGATCATGCATGACATCATATTAGTGTTTCATAATAATCATATGTGTATCTATACCTAATTCCACACAATAGGCATTCTAAAGGCATTTGACATCTCAAGGTCACCCAAGGTCAAAGGTCATGTGTGATTTCATATTAGTGTTTAATAATAATTATATGGGTATCTATACCTGATTCCACAAAATAGGCATTCTAAAGGCAGTTGACCTCTCAAGGTGACCCAAGGTCAAATGTCATGCATGACTTCATATTAGTGTTTAATAATAATCATATGTGTATCTATACCTAATTAAACAAAACAGGCATTCTAAAGGCATTTGACATCCCAAGGTCACCGGTCATGTGTGACTTCATAGTAGTGTTTAATAATAATCATACGTGTATCTATACCTGATTCCACAAAATAGGAATTCCAAAGGCAGTTGACCTCTCAACGTCAAAGGTCATGTATGACTTCATATTAGTGCTTAATAATAGCCATAAGTCACTCAGCAGGATGTAATATGAGCACTGAACCTTTTCACCAGACAAACCTGCAACATACTAACTCAGACTCCAGCAGGATGACTTTGTCAAAATGCAAACATGACCCCTTCCTTCGTGGCCCCGCCCACAGAGCTGCCCTGTCGAGGTGAGCCGGTGAGGGATTACCACCGGCTGCAGCGAGGCACCGTCCTCTGCCAGACGTCAAAGCCTTTCTCCTGGGTGGAGTGCCAGGGCCGGTGCCAGGTGGGAACCAACCCCGGAGTCACCGCCGTTTCCTGCTGCGCTCCCCTGAGGGTCCGGCGCCGGCGGGTGACCTTTGAATGCGACGATGGGACCACGTTTATGCAGGATGTGGAAAAGCCAGTGGAGTGCGGGTGCAAGGAATGTGTGTAGTACTGTGGACATGACACACACACACACACACACACACACACACTGTAGAGACTGATGTTTTAGTGTTTATTTTGTGTCAGTTTGTAACATATGACAGTTCCGCCCTTGAAAGACATGAAAGCAACCAGTCAACCTCATCACCGCCATCCACGTCCTCACCCGCCGCAGGAGAACCTGCACTCCAACGAACTCATTACTCGCACCCGCGTGTTGCGCGGCCCCCGTACGCCGCCTTCTGCTTGGTGTGTTTGATGTGTGGTGTTTTAAGTGCTGCTCCCTTTACAGCCACAGTGATGAATAGCGACTCCTGACGGGAACTAATAAAGATACTAATTTAAGCCGGGCTCTTGTTTATGAACTCCATTTTCAGTCTCAAATGTTGACGTCAGGAAGACGGCACAGAGGTCAAAGGTGACAAAGGACCTGATTGACACTTTACAGTCTTTCCCTCCACTTTCGCCCCATGAACCCAAAAGCTGTTTTAACCTCATTTGATCTGTACCATTTAAGGTGACAAAACAACACTTATGATCCAGCCTCAGAGTACCACCACCTAAACAAAAAGTATGGTGGCCATCCCAGGGTGTCACCTGTAGCCAGGTAGGGGTCAATAAAGAATTACTTAGGGGTCAACATTTAAAAAATGCCTATGACAAGTATACCACAATATTGGTAAAAGTGATGCAAGTTTTTCAAAAAAAAGGAATACTTTGCACCATCTCTGTGCTTAGTTATCACATTATGGACATATGGAAACATATGTCATAGAATCCAGTGGTCATCATCAACTTTGTTGGCCCTTTACTTTGGAGACCAAACATTATTCCATTTATTAATCCTATTACCTCAACTAATAACTTGTATCAGTTTTTTTTAATACCAAAACTGGAGTAACTTTAACTTTTGACTTCTGTAGAATTTGAAATTGACCTTTGTCACTATTTTTTTCTGTTTTAACCCATTAACTCCATAACATTTAGTCATAGATAATCCAACCTATACCTTTTTGGAATCTTTGTGATCAGACAAGTAATGTAAACTTTTCAACAATTGGAGTGTTTTTAAATATTGACCCCTGTGTAATCCTTCATTGACCTTTACCTGGATACAGCTGCCAACCATACATTTTGTTTAGGCCATTGTGTGCTGAGTCTGGATCGAAAGTGTTGTTTACTCCCCTTAAGTGAAATTCCTGCTTGGCCCATGAACTATTTAGCGATGTGTCTGTCTGTGTTTTTATCAGTATGGATTTCTGTCTTTGTAAGGATGGAGGTTCACCATCACTTCATGGGGTTATTTGGAAGTTCGGACTCTGAACGTCATTTCACTCTGGATGTGCAAAAGATGGGCCAAAAGGTTACAGTCACAGGTGCTAAAATGTCCTTTAAAACCTCCTCAGATGTATATTTCTAAGATTATTGCGCCCTCCTCTGGTGGTGGATTAAAGTACAGCTGACTGACGACAGGCTCTTTGGCCAACATGTTGTCATGATGAAAGGTTAAGCACTAAAGTTCGTTGATAATTCAGCAAATTCCTACTTGCGTGAGCCTCAACATGTTTTGCATTCACCGTTCAGTTATGTACGTTTGTATTTTGGTTAAGGTTAGGCTTCAGGTGAGGGTTAGGGTTAGAATAACAATAATAATAATATGATAAAGATGACTTTTTATTTCGTTCGGATGATCTGCCAGAAGAAAATATGCGAGACATATACAGAATCAGCACAAAAATACACACAAATGTGTATGATTTTTTTTTTCTGTTGTTTTACTCCAACTTTTTCATGAGAATAGGCTGCTGTGGTAGATTATAACAGTTCATTTATGTTAATGTGACATGTCAAGTCTGGGATCATGCCCTCTGCCATGGAACCACCCCAGGTCATAGATGGGAGACAACCAGTCCACCCCACCTCTTGAAAGCAACCATCTATCTGCTGCAACCAGGTGAAATGTGGGCGTGTCCTCAGCTTTCTTCAGCTGCTGGGTCCTCAACACAGAGGCAGCTACATGCTGGATCATGCCCAGCGAAACTCACAAACTCATTCCAACAGTACCCAAGGCCCCTTCCAAAGACATCTAGTACCAAAGATATCCAGTTGCCTCTTTAAGTCAGTGTTTAGTGTCCAAGTCCAAGACAGGAAACACCAGGACCATGAAGACTTGGATGTGGCAGTCTGTTTATGTCAGTGTGACAAGTGATGGAATTATGGAAGAGCTTCCAAAGAGTATCATATCAGTATCATAAAAGGTATCTAAATTTTTAGAGAAAGTTGTGTTAGCAGTGGCTGTAGTAAATAACATATAGATTACTAATTAGTCAAATTGTGAGAAAGATGACAAAATAGGACCTGTGGGCATGAAGACAGTAATGGCTTTGGCAATCTGATGCTTGACCCCAATTATGTTGACCTACACCCAAATAATGCCCTCTGACTGACCTTCTGGTCACTCTGGAATCCCATCCAGGTGTGTGCTACATTCTGTCTAAATTGGGTTGAAAATCAAATTCCTTGTCCTTGACCTTTGTCTTTAAAGGGCAATTTTAAGGTCTTCACTGACAAATCAAGTTTGGTCAAAATGAGCAAACTGATAAATACAGATGGGACCTTGACCCCAGTATTTGACCCTTGGTAAATTTGACCTTGCTGGGCAATTGTGGAACCCACCTCCATATGTTTGCTATGTTTGGTGGCCATTGCTGTGATTTTTTTTGACCCCAATAACCTTGACCTTTGCTGAAGCTCATCCTGTCAAAGCAATTCAAGGACTGACCTTCATCCATATACCGAGTTTGGTGGTAATTGGAGAAAGGATCTGGGAGAAATAGGGGAGCAAATGGACACAGACCAGACCTAAATGACACATTTTCAGGAAAACATTATTCCATGTGTGCTTTTAGGGCCTCGTCTTAATGATCTGCACTGAGTATGTGGTTTGCTTCTCTGATCATGATCCACCCTGCAGGTGCCTCAGTTTTACTGTCTCTAGCAAGTGGAAAAGGCCCAGGGAACGTGCACGATTCACCAAAGCTCCCTGAGGTGAAGCAGTGAAGCAATAAGTTGAAGTTCTTTATGGTTTCATTATTGTTTACTTTTATTTCATTTAATTGTTTTCAATCCACTTCTGCTATGCGTACATGCAGAGTGCATGCATGTTGTGAACCCATCAATGTAAGACGTATCCGAATACTTCACTGTATAAATGCCACAAATACGCCGTGCTCAACCTTGGACCAGGTTTTTGATGGTCTGTGATGGAATCATTTTCTGCTGCCTCACAATAGTAACACACCGGTACCACATTTTCTGACCAGCACACCCATACTTTGCACTTGGTGGACGATCCCACCTTTAGCCTTCAGATTTACTCACATCTTGCATAAAAGAGGAGGGGCTATGGCCGTAAGAGGGGGGCAAACATTTATATCTTTACTTTAAAAGATCTGTTCTCCCAGCCTTTTTTTGGTTTGTTTGTTTGTTTGTTTTAATGGTCATAGATTAATGATTAAGGTTATGTTGTGTGTGGGCATGCCGTATGCTAATGAATGGTGCAGTCCTTCCAAGTATACAAACGTGCAGATATGTGACAAAAAGGACAGCGCTCCTTTAAGCGAGCTTCCCTGCGCGATTGCAAGCGCTCAGATCAGACGCCTCATTTCCAATTTGTCAAAGGAGTCAGTGAATGCTTCAAACTGCCACACAGAAAATGTCACTTTTCTATATGACGTGTTATTTATATCATTGTGAAACTAAAATGTTATTAACCGGTTTCATGTTTTAAATTTTGCATTTTGAGTTGACTTTTTCATAAACAGTTTTGTCACAGATGAAATTAAACTAATGTAGCATTTAATATTATTATTATTATTATTGGTGTTACTATGATTGCTATTATTGATGTTTACACACAGTACCAGTCTAACAGATTGTAATATATTACAAGCTTATTATGCATTTGATTTTGTCATAATATTTTTATATGTTGATTAAAAAACACTGTTACTGTTGGAAACTGTCACTGTGTCTGTGTTTCCCGTTGTCAAAAAAAAAAAAAAAAGAAGAAGAAAAAAGGAAACTCTTGAATCAGGAAAAATAAAAATAAAATATATAATATTTTAGTACATTTTGACCCACATGAATGAGTTCATCAGGCAACATGTAGTGATTTTATCTTATTTATTTAAAATAAAAAGTTGTTTCTCCCCCCTTTTTTGTTTGTTTTTCTTCAACCTTGACCCCGGCCGGCTCTTGTTTTCTTTTTGATGCTCTGACCTTTGACCTCATTGTGCTGACGTGGTTGACCCTCTTTGCTGAGCTGACGGCAGCAGGAGAGCGTAAGCAGACATGGGAAGGACTGATGAAAATGAAAACATGAGACCACAGAATTAAAAAAAAAATCTTTGTAATGCAGAAAAAGTAGCAGAAGGCTCTTTGCAGCACAGACCTTCTGTCTGAACAAAAGTACATTTGTGCCGTCTGATTTCTATTTAAACATTAAATTTTAAGTTGTCGATCAAAATTATTAAAATAAATCCTTGGACCTGGATCCAAATATGTTTGTTCTCATACCAATCAATATTTTGACCAAGTTTTATTGTTAAAAAACTCCTGAATCAGGTACAACTATAGAAATGTGCTAATTTCACTAAAATCTACCAGTAAAATGCTTTAATATACAAACAAACAAACAAAAACAGTCCTGGTCCATATTATTGGTGTTGCTGAATTTTAAGTGTAGGATTTAAAATGTGTTCAGAAATAAAGTGAAATTTGGTTATTTTGTATAAACAGAATTTTTAATATAATGTCCAAAGCTACTGAACAACAGCAACAAAATTATTTTATATACTGAAAAAAACAGGTGTACATGTAACTGTTAATGGCATATTTTAATGAATTTATAGTAAATCATCACTTTTCCAGCCAAGTTTCTTTCAAGACGTCACGGAATGAATACATGCACATTTCAAATTTACTGAATATACCTTTGACATCTGCATCAACCTTGAAATGCAAATAGTATGGCACGGTGGGCAAGTGAGGGAAGCCACCAAGACACCCTTGACAACTCTGACAGAGTTATCTGCTTCTGTGGCTGTGACTGGAGAAACGGTGCATAGTGCAGCTTTTGTCTGTTGCACCATCAGTCCCAGTTTCTTGGTAGAGTGGAACAGAAGAGGATTTTCATACAGGAAGTCAGATCAAATCTAGACTCACATCTTTCACGTGCATTCTGCCAGACTGTAGCTAAAGTTTTATCTCCTTGTTTTGCAAAAATGCTTTGTTCCACCAACCAAAAGATCAAAGCTGCATTTTGCAAAATTTCTCCAATCACAGCCATGGAAGCTATATCTTCAGCACTGTCATGGGTGTTTTGGTGGCTTCCCTCACTCGTCCCCTTTTTTTGCACAGTCACTCAGTTTTTGAGAACTGTGTACTCCAGACAGATTGACTGTACAGTACAGTATCATACTGTTTCTATTTGGTACTGACTGGCAGAAATGAAGTCCAAAACATATTCACTGACTGGGAAATGTTCATGTATTCATCAAGATTTATCTCAAGAGTACTGCAGTAACAGTGATGGTTTTTTTTGTGGATTAATCAAAATGTTCCAATAACTGTCACGCGTGCATTTGTAGCTGCATTTTCTAATTTCAGCATGTGAAAGCATAATATAACTACACAAAGTTGGTACATTCGTCTTTGTTTCTGAAAATATTTTAAATTATGTAAATTGGGGTTGTACCAGTAAATCTGATCAGTACTGTGTTGAACTAGTTCATTAAAAAAACCCCAAATGTTTCTCGTCTGACCCCAGCAGATCTGCCTTCTCATTTAATAGCACGTTCTCTGTCTTCTTCTTCAAAAAAGCCCAAAAGCCACAAAATCCAAAGTTGTTTAATTGGAATCATCTCTAAAGCAGCAGAATTCTTTTCCGAAGCTGCAACAGCAGAATGTTCTGTATTTTTGGAGGATGACGATTGACTTCGCCCTTAAAACACAACATATAATTTAATATTTAAGTGTAAAGAGTGATGGAGGAGGAGAGAAGAACAGTGTGGGCAGAGAAAAGATGGAGGGATGGAGGGATGTCCCAGTGGGAGGAGGGGTGAGGCCGGGCAGAGAGACTGAATCCGTTTAATCAAAACGGTGATTTATGCCTCCCCTCGTACACATAAAACATAATATACACCCCCACCGGCTTGGACGGCCCCTCCTCCCCCACTTTCACACACCCGTCCAGTTGTCCCCCCCACCAACCCCTCTCCACCTCCATCATCAACCTCCCCCCTTCTTTTTTCCTCCTCTCTCTGCTTTAAAAGGAGAATAAAATCCAAGCAGCAGCAGCAGAACCTTCTCAACCCCCCAATTCCAATAAATCCAATTCATCCTCCACACCGAGGAGCTGCTGCACACAAAGGAGCAAAAACACACAGAGAGAGAGAGAGAGAGAGAGAGAGAGGGCCCTGAGAGGACGAAGATGGCTTCCTGATTGTCAGCTCCATGGAAGGAGACGATTGATCAGTGGAAACGTTCTTGTGTTTGTCTCCACGCCGGATAAATATATACAGGACAAATCCAATTTATAGAAAAATATGTCATCAGCGGCTGCTCGTCATCCAGCGTGTGCACAGATTTACACCATTTATCAGCAACTATTTTGTCAGAAGACAACTTCTGTTGACCAAAGTCCGAAGATAAGACGAGCTGAACTTAAAATGTGAACAAACAAACAGCCAGATCCAACACATGAATGGGCTCTTTGTTGCACAAAATTCACACTATTAAGAAAATGTATGGATGTTTGTGAATGCAGAAATATGCAAATTTATTTAAAAAAAATACTACTGCACTGAAAAAAGAGAATAGTCGAACCAACTTAAAAAAAGCATTACAATGGTAAAACCTGAATGAATTAAGTTGTTTGAACTTAAGTTAGCAAAGTTTGATCAACTCTAACTTACAACTGTTCTCTTTTTTCAGTGTGTTGAGCTCAACGTCCCTCAAATGAAGCTTTACGTCTCCGACATGCAGAACGTAAACGCCCTTAACATTCCTTCAAATGTTATTTTAAGTCCCTAAAATGAAGCTCTACAATTCATCAACACCGATACAATCCACCATCTGTCCAGTTCTAATTAGTCATGTGACCAAATCCAAAATCCAAACCACTTTATCTTAAAACCAGAAGACGCTGCACCGATTGTCCCCCGCTGCTAATTTGTACCACGGCCTTGAATGAGCAGAGCTAACCTCGCTAATCTGCTAACTGACAAGTTTACTGTAATAATGCTAAACAGCTAAACTGTGAAAACATTTAGCTGAAGATCTGCTAACCACCAACTTTTGGAAGCTTGGAACGACCCAGAGGTGTCAAGTAACGAAGTACAAATACTTCGTTACTGTACTTAAGTACACTTTTTAGGTATCTATACTTTACTCCATTACTTATTTTTCTGCCTACTTCCGACTTCTACTTATTACATTTTCACACAAGTATCTGTACTTTCTATTCCTTACATTTTTAAAACAAACAGCCTCGTTACTCTTGGCTTCAGCACACATCCACCGGCGCGGCTTTACCGAGGTGCCAGCGCGGATTTATCTGACCATGGGTCCGAAGAAGGCACTGACGGCGGAGGAGGGAGACGATATTAAGAAGTCCCTGGACTTTTTGTCTGAGGAAATCTCTGTTGTTAAAATGTAGCAGAAATCCATTATGGAGCTGGTGGAAGAAGTGAAGGCTCTCCGGATCCAGAATGCCGAGAAAGACCGGCGTCTGGTGCACCTGGAGAACCGTGTTGCAGAGTTGGAACAGTACACAAGGATGAACGACGTTATTATTACAGGAATTCATATTAAACCTCGATCCTACGCACGGGCGGTGTCAGAAGACAGTGGAGGGGAGGCCAGTGAGCAGGAGGCCAGCTCAGTGGAACAACAGGTGGCTGACTTCCTGCAATCTAAAGGTATTCAAATGGACTGTAATAACATTGAAGCGTGCCACCCCCTGCCCAGGAGAGAGGATGGAGACAAGCGAGCTGTTATAATGAGGTTTGTCAACAGAAAACATAAAATGGCATTGTTAAAACAGGGACGGAAACTTAAAGGAACAAACGTATTCATCAATGAACATCTGACCAAAAGAAACGCAGACATCGCCAGGAAAGCTTGTTTCTTAAAAAAGAAGGGAAAAATTCAACAGACATGGACATCCAACTGCAAAACATTCATCAAATTGAATGGAACACCAGAACAAGCGAAGGTTATGGTAATCAGGAACATCAAGGATCTGGACAAATACGACCAATAAGGTATGAGGACACAAACACATCACAACACCATGACACAGACCAGAGGAACCTATTCATCTACTACATCATCTACATCTGGAGACAAGAAGGATATAACTCACAGGATTGCTGATCATGGAAAACTAGAACTGAGAACATTTAAATACACAGACCACAATGTACTGGACTTGGAGCACGATATAGACCCGGACAATAATTTCTTCTCAAATATTAATGACAGTTGTTGCTATTATACAGATGAACAGTTTAATCGGATCATTAAAACGGATAACAAATTATCAATAATTCATTTCAACAGCAGAAGTCTATATGCAAACTTTAACAACATTAAAGAATATTTAAGTCAATTTAAAAAAATATTTAACATATTTGCTATATCAGAAACATGGATCAATGAAGATAAAGGAATGGATTTTGAACCAGTCGAAGCAGTGGTTTGCAGATTGAAGCAATGCTTCAACCTATTGTTTCGTTTATTCTTTCTTTCTTTCGCTTAATTTTCCCCCGCTAAAACCCTAAAGAGCATACTTCTGTGAGTATTATTTACCTTTTCTATGTTAAACCGACCTGTTATGGTCTTCTGAAACAGTTGATAGATGTATTTTATAACTTAAAAATGGGAGCGACGCTAACACGTTAGCATGTCTATGGCATTTTCAATGTTAAAAGTTAGCATGAAGCAACTGCAGCTGTCTTCATGTTCGGGTGCATTTGTTTTCAAATTGTAATATTTCTTAAATGTATTTTTGTTTATATATTAATAATCTAATGATAATTATTATATACAATTTCAGGGAAAGAGACAAAAAGAACCTGAATAGAAACACAACAGAAAATAAAATATAAAAGCAACTAACAATGAACATACATACATACAGAAATAAATAAGTGTTTCCTGTGATCACCTAGTGACTCTTACACCTCCATTTCATCCCTGTTTTATTTAAGTTTAATGACAGTTTGTTTCGGTCAAACCGTATTGTCAATGTGTTAATTACTTTAGTGATTTCCTCCAGAACTTTCTGCCAAACTAGAAAACTGCTGCATCCTAGTAAGAGCAGAATACTGCTGGAATGAATCTGAATAAGGAAAGTTTTTTTTTTTCTCACTAAATGGATGCTGCACTCACTGCAGTTTATTGTCTGGAATAGTCCCAGATTGCATTTCAGAGCTTCTAGAATTGAAACATTTTCATGCAGGTGGTGTTGGGGGGTAATTTTGGGTTTTGGGTCTTGGGCCACATGTAGAACGAATCAGTTTTTAAATTAAGCTTTCAATTCATATAGTGGCATCTACCTTTTTTTTTTTTTTTTTTTTTTTTTAAAGGTTACTTTATACTTTTATACTTTAAGTAGGTTTTGGAGCACATACGTTTTCACTTTTACTTGAGTAAAAAGGTCAAGTTGATACTTCAACTTTTACCAGAGTGTTTTTAAACTGCAGTATCTATACTTCTACTTAAGTAACAAATGTGTGTACTTTTGACACCACTGGAAAGACCTGACATTAAAGAACCCCCGTACTTCAGGGAAAAGTGCATTTATAAAATTACCTCTGAGACAAGTATGGATTAGCTACTTACCACAGTAGAGCTAGGCTAATGTTATCCTTTGGGCTAAATGAAGTTGTCAGACGTTTTTGCTGATGTGTGGTGCTGCTAATTTAACTAATTGTACATAGAATGTGAATATATATTACATATAGCAGCAATGTCTTGTTAAAAATTAATTTTAAAGATGTATTTTCAACATTAGTAACATTGTTGTCTCACTAGTCACAAACACGTCTGCCACGATTGTCACATCAAGTCGGACACCTCGGGTCGCTCAATTGTTTCACGCGTTTCCAAGTGCAAATTGCGGCTCGACGGATCATTCGAGGCATTTTCCCCTGTAGTGGGGCAGGATACAATTGTTCATTTTGTGTGTTATTTCTACTCGGTTCTTTATGTAATTTACTGGCCCTTACCAAGAACCAAACCATTGTATTCCTTATTTTTAGTTTATTAAAGTTCATGACAAAAACCAGGTCTGTGTCCCTCACACACAGTTTCCATCTTGTGAAAGCACACAAAGTAGCTTGTACAACACTTTATACTTATACACTCAACACTTTATACAATGTGGGTGTTAACAATGGGTGTGGTTTAGTCTCACATTTCTAATGTTACTGGCTCTCATCAACAGGGGGAGCTCTCCCTGTGTCTGACACTTGGACATATGATGGAAGTGAAACTTAACATATATTTCTCAGAACTTCCAAACAAATAACACAAATACTTGATAGCTAACATAAAATAAAGAATTAGCACAGATATTATGTAACATTTGATAAAAGCATGGAATTTGGCATACGTATTATAAATTAACTAATGTTTATTTCCAGATATGGAGCCATCCTAGAGCTGACCTCTAATGAGCTGCAGGGGTCAATAAAGAATTACACAGGGGTCAAAATTTAAAAATGCTCCAATCATGTTGAAAACTATACCACATTATTTGTCTGATCATAACAATTCCAAAAACGTATAGTTTGGACTATCTATGAGTGAATGTTCTGGAGTTATGGGGGAAAACAGCAAAATGTTGCAAAGATCAGTTTCAGTTTGTACAGGGGTCAAAAGTTGAAATGGGTTCAATTTTGGTCAAAAGTCATGCAAATTATTGGTCGAAATAAAAGGATTAATAAATGGAATAGTTTTGACTGTGCTGAATGCTTGGTCTCCAAAGTAAAGGTCAAACAAGATGGACATCCATTAGATTCTATGACGTTACCCCATAACATGATAACTAAGCATGACAGATGGTGCAAACTATTCATTTTTACATTGCTATTAACTCAACCAATAATTTGCATAATTTTTTACTAAAGTTGGAGCAACTTTAACTTTTGACGCCCGTACAAACTGAAACTGACTGGTGTCACCATTTTTGCTGTTTTTACCCCATAACTCCATGGAATTCCATGGGATAGGCTCCAGACCTCCTGTGACCCCTAACTGGAGTAAGCAGATACAAAAAATAGATGGATGGATGGATGGATGTGCATACAACGTGCTGAGTTGTGATGGAAGTCCAGTGTGAACAAAACATTAAAAAAAGTCAAACTCCTCATTTTTAAACCTATTATCCCCTTTTTTCTTGCTTTTGTTCTCCTTTCTTCTAATCGCCTTTTGTTCATTTTCTTTCCTTTTTTTTGTTCCACACTCATCATTCCCTTTTCTCCATTGTTCTCACCTCTTCTTCCTCCTCTTCCTCTTCTCACTCCTGGTTACTCCTGCTTTCTTTCCTTCTCTGTTTCTTCTCCTTCAGTCACTTTTTGCTCTTCTTGTTTTCCTTTTTCAGCTTTCCCTTTGTTTGTTTGCCTCCTCCTCCTCCTCACCTACTTTCTCCTCTCTCCTGTTTCCTCCTCTCTCCTTACCTTTGCTGACCTTTTGTGTCACTCATCTTCCTCCCTTTAGTTCTCTTTTCCATTTTTCTCCTCCACACATACATTCAACCTGATCTTTATCTCATTCCTGTCATCTGTCCTTGTTCTGTTACCTTTTCCTCTACTTTGGTCTTCTGTCCTCGTTTCTTTTTGCATCTCCTTATTCATTCTTCTCATTTGGCCTCTTTTTCTACATTTTCTCTTTTCTTCTCTCCTTTTTCATTTTTCCGCTCCTTAATCTTATTCCCCGTTCTCATTTTATTTTCACCTGTTCGTTCTCTTCATATATCCATTTATTCTCTTTTTTCTTTTCGCCATGTTTTTCTTCCCATCTTCCTCTGTGGACCTCCTTCTTTTGCCTCACCTGTCTTTTCTCCTCCTCCTCCTCTTGTCATTCTTTTGGCGGAGCAGATGTCGTTTTATTGATACGATCATGGTTAGTGGTCTCCAGGTGCTCGTTGGATAGAACCTGAAACACACATCCAGGCCCTGCGGCTGCAGCGATGAAAGGAGGAGGAAAAGTAAGTAAAGGAGAGGAAGAGTTGGAAATGAGATTTGGATGAAAGGAAGCAAAAATAAGAAAGGATGAGAGGAACAGAGGGAAAGAGGAAGTTGGAAGAGCAGGTTGGGGGATGTGTAGCGGTGAGATGGGGGATGGGAGCTGCTGATAGTGCTGGAGGCAAACGGAATATTTCAGGCTGTTTCCAAATGAACAAATCGAAACCACCAAGGTGACCTGGGAGCAAAAGCAGAGGGGAAGATTTTTGAAAAAGGTTTTCCGTCAGTCCCCTCTGGAACAAGCTTTCAATCATTTTCAATTACATCCCTTACCAAAAAGTAGTATATGCAAGTATGTTTCAAGTATACTTCTAGTTTACTTTTTATATACTTATAAGTACTATTTTTTGGTAAGGGATTCCACCTTATTGAACTTATTGAAATTAAGCCATAATCCGTGGGTCCTGCTTAAAACAACAACAATAATAATAATTACAGTGGGATATGGTGATGATAACAATAATAATGTTTCCTGAAAGTTCACCAAATATTTTTTCGCTACCCTCCATTTAGGATGCACTGGGAATGTTTATGGGATTGTCCCGGCTAGACATTAAATGACAGAGAACATTCTGTGAAATTCCCAGTTGTTGTAAAGAGAACATCACCTCGTAACATTCCCAGTCATCTTGTGGAGTTTAGTAAATGTACAGGGATGTTATTTGGCCAAATTTTAGGAAACAGCACATTCTGGGACCATTTCAGCTACAAACTGGAAAATGTCAAAATGTTCTGAGAAGGTGCCAGTTGTTAAAAAAAAAACACATCACCTCATTCCTGGAACATTCCTGGATAGTCATACTGTGGAGGTCTTTAAATTGTATAGGGATTTTATTTGGCCGATTTACAGCAAGCAGCATGTGGAACATTTGATGGACCACCTCAGTTAGAACCTGTGCATTATGAAGATGTTCCAGGAATGTCCCTGCTTTTGTCAAGGATGTGATTTCACAAAATTCCCTGAACATTCCTGGATAGTCATGATCAAGTCAAGTAAAATCTAGCAACACACGTTGGTACTGCACATAGCTGCATCCACCACTCTATGGAACCCCCTTGGGTCCTGGATAGCAACCACCCAGACATACACGTACATCCCAACCTCTTAAATGTAACCAGGCAAAATGTGGGTACATCCTTGGCCTTCTCTAGCCGCTGGAGTCCATGACCCTGAGGCACCTGTGTTATCACAGCTGACACTCCCTCACCATGCAAGTGGTCCTTCTCATCTGAGTCTCCTAAAGCAACCTTTAGTTTTACACAAAGTCATTCCAGTGGTACCCAAAGATCCTCCGAAGAGACATCTAATCATCACTTAGAGTCCAAGTCTCACAACAATACAGGAAGACAGGAAGCACCAGGACCCTAAAGACTTGGACGTTGTTGTCCTGCAAAGACGTCAACACCACCAAACACGTCTGTCCATCAACCTTGATGACGGTCATCATGTAGAGTTGTTTCATGGGTAGAGGTCATTGTTTGGTGGAAAACATTTATCACAATGTTTAAAGAACCATCCCAGCTATAGACATTTTTACCTTCCCACAATCTTCTCACAGCATTTCAACTGGTGTAAAGGACATTTCTAGTCTTCTAATATTCTCAGAACATGACAGATATGACATATCTTCTGTCATGTCATACAGCTGCTGGCATTTTGTCTTGCCTGAATAACACTTAGGAGCCATTTTTTTTAATATTTACATTTTATTTATTACAACTCCTCCGTGTTTGGGTATGGGGGGGGGGGCTGATCCAGAGCATTTTTCAAAGAAAAGCACAGTAAATAACTCAGTCACAGATTGCACATCATAGTCGGTGAGTGCTTCAGGTTATGAAGAAAATATGTTTAAACTTTAAAGGTCCTTGATTCTAAGATGATGAAAACCATCTGTCATTCTTCATTGATACTTTGGCTATTTCACAGTAAGAAATGAAATCACTGACCTCTCCATATCCTAAAGATTAGTCCTCATCTCTCAAATTAAATTGTTCCTTGACTGACCGTATAGGAAACTCTGGTGTGCTGCCATGGAATCGGTGCATATGACTGTTGCTAGGGGTCTGATTTCTTCCACCCATCTTAAAGCTATAATCCTCGTCATCTCTACTGAATAGATTACGTGATAATTATCTGACAGATTCTGTAACACATTCTTCTTCTTACACTGCAGACATTTTCTGGAATAGCAGCTGGAAGTATCCAGGAAGGATGATTACCCATACATGTACTCTCTAACAAGCATTGATGTAATGCTCCAGCAGAATAGACTAAACTGGACTATGGACATGGATGCACAATCACATCATAAAAAGGTTCTCTTTAGTCACCTCTCGAAAGGAACCTGAAGTGTTGGTGCTCCTAAAAAGGGATATAAGTGTGACAGTAGGACCTTTGTGGCTGGGGCGGCGGTGGGATCAAACCCCAGACGGCTCGCACTAAAGACCATTCCTCTACCAGGTCAGCCAAAGGGGAATTCCCTGTTAGCCAAGCAAGCGGGAATGTCTTTTCAATCAGGACCAAGGACGTTCATCCTGCTACATATCTCCCCACCATTTTTGACTTCGTCCCGAAGTCACAGGTGCATTTAAGAATGTTCTGTGACTACCCACATCCTGCCGACAACGCCAATTGTGACCGTAGGACCTTTGTGGCCGGGACGGCGGTGGGATCGAACCCTAGATGTGTTGTATGGCTGGGGGTCCTGGCTGCCTTTTTGTTTCTGTCTTTTGTTTTTCCTTCCAGGTGGCTTGCATTTGGGACTGAGTGGCTGTGTTGCTGAGGTTATCAGGACCTCACCCTGATCACCTGCGGCTCGTCAGGACTCACAGCTGTGGTGCATCTATATGGATTGGAACATGGTGGCATTTAAGACTGGAGTATACAGTGTGTATTTGCCAGAGACACGACCTTGTGACCAGACGAGTGAGATCGTCGTCTCGGGAGCCATCTCATCATCAGTGGATGCAGAGAATGTCCAGGGTTTGATGCACGGTCTGTGAAAGAGGAGGGGGTGAGGTCTCACGCTCGTCAGCACACTTCCTGAGGTACGTTAGATTTTGTGACTAACGTTTATACAGTCAGTAAATGTGGTGTCCCTCACACCTTATTATATTGAGCTGTACGTTAGTCATGTATCGGCTTCCACTGCAGTGGAGTTTTGTGAACTGGATGTTCCATGCCTGCAGGTTGGGAAGCTGATTAGTAATTAAGCCAGGAAGTGTTTGCTGTTTATGTACACCTTTGAGTGGTCTCTCTGTGTGTAGAGTGTGGACTCACATAATGGTTCCTTCTTTCACAGACTCGGTTTGTTGCGGCCACCTGGGGGGTGTCGGCGGGGTCCTTGGGTCCGAACGGCTTCTGGCTCCGGACCGTTAGCGCTGCTGGGAGCGCACCGTATCACCACCACGCCAGACCGCACACTCTTTTGTTGTTTTGTATCACTGTTATGTATTAAATTCAGTTAGCCTTTGAACCGTGCTCTGCTTATTTCATACTGGGTCCTTCAAACGCTGGTCGGTTCTCCGAGCTGCGTCCGACACATAACAGTAGTCTCTGGCCAAACATCACGGACCCAGCGGTAGCAGAGACGGTAACGCGCCGGGAAGGCGGCAGCAGACGTTCAGTAGTTATCCGGATCAGTTGCGGGTGCTCTCCGCCCGGATGGTGCTTGTTTGAGACCCATTACTGAATACTGATTTGTGCTCTCTTGCAGCCGTGTTCCTGTGTTTGTGCCTTATCCGTGGGTCGTGGTGGAGTGTGACTGGCGACGGCTTCGCGTCACGCTCCGACCGGATAAGAGGTTTAAACGGGAGCTGCAAGAGTGTGTCTGTAATGGGTGCACGCGCACGGCGGAGCTCTGTGGCACGGGTCGCTGAGCTTCCTGTGTTACAGTTGTAGCCCCGTTTCCCCGGATAAAGATAACTACTGCGTCTGTTTTATCAGCTCCGGCGTTATTTAGTTGAGCACATTTTGGTTGTGTGTTGCACACAGCTGCGCACGGAGATGCAGCTCGTTTGTTTTCTGTCACCAAAGGGTTTTTTTTCATTTTTAGCACTTTGGCTCCCTCTTTTGGTGACTTAGTCACATTACCGTTAAGCTCTTAAGTTAGAACAGGTGTGTTCGATTTGTTTGAGCTTAACGGTATACGTCACTGATTTGTTTTGTGTTAGTTCATTTCGTGTGGGTGTTTTTTGAGTTGGTTTTTGTGTGGGATTTTTTTTTTTTTTTCCACTGTTTGTGTCTGGGGTTGTGACCCTGCAGCCTGTCTAAGAAGAAAAAAAAAAAAAAAAGGACCCAAACAACTGTATGTTGGTCTGTTAGTCTTTCTTTTTATTTCTTTTTGTTTCACCTCCCCAGGGTTTGATGGGACGGTCCCCTGGGGGGTGATGGGGTGGTACTTGGGTTTTTTTTTTCTTTTTTTTGTTTGTTTTGTTATGCCCTCTCTTCTCCTCTGACTCCAGCCGGGTGAGCCGTAGTGTCGGCGTTGCTGGAGGGGTGCAGTTTGGTTGTGCTGGGCATTTCCCAGGTAGCCTCTGCACCCGGGAGGGGGGGGGGTTGGGGTATTTTCTTTTTCTTCCCTCTCTTCTCCTCTGGCTCCAGCCGGGTGAGCCATAGTGCCGGCGTTGCTGGAGTGGTGCAGTTTGGTTATACTGGGCGTTTCCCGGGTAACCTCTGCACCTGGGGGGGGGGGGGTTTGATTCCCTGTTCCACCTCCGGCTTCAGCACGCCTTTGGCCATCTGCCATCGGCGTGGCTGAGGTTTGGGGCAGTGGGATATACCCGCAGCTAGTGGCTGGTGTAGAAGTCGGAGGAGTGGCGCCGTTTTGTGCCGTTTGCCATAACCGCTGTTCCACTCCTCCCGGTTGGCTTCTGGGGTATAGTCACGGTTGGTGACACTGGACGTGCTTCCAGTTTCCACTGCGCCAAGGGGGTGGGGTTGGGGTTGTTTTGTTTGTATGTTTTTTTTTCTCTCCTTGTTTTTCCCCCCAGTTTCCGCCCTCAGGGTTTGACTGTGGTGTCCTCTGGGGGGGAAAGGGCTGTGGGTCCATCTAGCCATAGACGGCCGGGGCTGGGTCCGTTGGTCATGAGGGGAGGCGTCTCCTGGGGTTGACGAGTGGTCCTCTGGGAGGCGCTGGGAGTCCCCGTGGGTGACGTTGGATCCCAGAGGGACACCTCGGCTGTGGTTATTACTCCTGGAGCTGGCGGGAAGTCCTCTGGGGGGTGTTGGTCCCTACATGTCGTTTGGGGGGGGGGGGGGGTGTTTTAGCACTTTTCTTTGTAAGCTTAAGTTTGGGGTTTTTCTTTTCTCCTCTTCCCGGGGTTTGATGGGACGGTCCCCTGGGGAGGGGGGGTGTTTTGGTTGTTTGTGTTTGTCTTTTTTGTTTTATGACTAAAGACCAAACATGGTTGGATAAAGGCTGACCGCACAGGTTTAAGAACTCCTGGCCACACCTGTGCTAAGTGACTGACTGAAACAAAGGCAAGGATGCAGCCAGAGGAGAGGACATCAACCATTCTGTTGGAAGACGAATGCAGATGCGGTTTCCAGCCATGGTCCCTGGAGGGGGGTGTTTCTCCTGGGCCAGGTTTGTGTGGTCGCCGGGAGGCTTCCCGTGATGGTGGGGTACTGTTGTATGGCTGGGGGGCCTGGCTGCCTTTTTGTTTCTGTCTTTTGTTTTTCCTTCCAGGTGGCTTGCATTTGGGACTGAGTGGCTGTGTTGCTGAGGTTATCAGGACCTCACCCTGATCACCTGTGGCTCGTCAGGACTCACAGCTGTGGTGCATCTATATGGATTGGAACATGGTGGCATTTAAGACTGGAGTATACAGTGTGTATTTGCCAGAGACATGACCTTATGACCAGACGGGTGAGATCGTTGTCTCGGGAGCCATCTCATCATCAGTGGATGCAGAGAACGTCCAGGGTTTGATGCACGGTCTGTGAAAGAGGAGGGGGTGAGGTCTCACGCTCGTCAGCACACTTCCTGAGGTACGTTAGATTTTGTGACTAACGTTTATACAGTCAGTAAATGTGGTGTCCCTCACACCTTATTATATTGAGCTGTACGTTAGTCATGTATCGGCTTCCACTGCAGTGGAGTTTTGTGAACTGGATGTTCCATGCCTGCAGGTTGGGAAGCTGATTAGTAATTAAGCCAGGAAGTGTTTGCTGTTTATGTACACCTTTGAGTGGTCTCTCTGTGTGTAGAGTGTGGACTCACATAATGGTTCCTTCTTTCACAGACTCGGTTTGTTGCGGCCACCTGGGGGGTGTCGGCGGGGTCCTTGGGTCCGAACGGCTTCTGGCTCCGGACCGTTAGCGCTGCTGGGAGCACACCGTATCACCACCACGCCAGACCGCACACTCTTTTGTTGTTTTGTATCACTGTTATGTATTAAATTCAGTTAGCCTTTGTACCGTGCTCTGCTTATTTCATACTGGGTCCTTCAAACGCTGGTCGGTTCTCCGAGCTGCGTCCGACACATAACAAGATGGCTCGCACTCCAGTAGACCATTCCTCTACCAGGTCAGCCAAAGGGGAATTCCCTGTTAGCCAAGCAAGCAGGAATGTCTTTTCAATCAGGACCAAGGACGTTCATCCTGCTACATATCTCCCCACCATTTTTTACTTCATCCCGAAGTCACAGGTGCATTTAAGAATGTTCTGTGACTACCCACATCCTGCCGACAACGCCAATTGTGACCGTAGGACCTTTGTGGCCGGGACGGCGGTGGGATCGAACCCTAGACGGCTCGCACGACGGCAGCCCCCTGGGTAGATGTCTAGACAAACTTCATTTGGACTATCATGCTTGCGTTGAGCGGCAGTGATGATGATGATGTTTGTAGCACTGTACCTTATTTCTATGAGGTGCCCAAACAGCAGATAAAATCTATCCTCAGTACACCACGTCTTTACACATGGTGGAAGCTACACAGGGGTCAAAATTTAAAAATCCTTCAAGCATATTGAAAATCATACCACGTTATTTGTCTGATCATAAAGATTCCAAAAAGGTATAGTTTGGACAATATATGTCTGAATGTTATGGGGTAAAAACAGCAAAATGGTGGCTCAAGTCAATTTCAATTTGTACCGGGGTCAAAAGTTAAAGTTGCTCCTATTTTGGAAAAAAGTGATGCAAATTATTGGTTGCACTAATAGAATTAATAAATAGACAAGTTTTGACAATGTTGAATGCTTGGCCTCCAAATTAAAGGTCAAACAAGGTCAGCGTCCATTGGATCGTATGACATATGACAGTTTGGAAAAAGGTGATGCAAATAACTGGTTGAGCTGATATGATTTTTAAAAAGGAATAGTTTGCACCATTAGTTGTGCTTAGTTATCACGCTGAGTGGGAAGATTTATTATCCAATGGACGCTGACCTTGTTTGACCTTTGCTTTGGAGAACCAGTATTCAGCACGATCAAACTATTCCATTTATTAGTATTTTCTTAAAGTATCACAACCTTTGGGGAAGGCCGCCATGATTCTTGTTTTTGTTCGATGTTTTGTTTGAGAATTATCATCACTGACCACCGGGGGCGCTGTTACCAGCAGAGTCCTGAGCAATAAAAAACAGTCAGGTTGTTTCCAGTGTTAACGCAAACACACGGATACGCTTATATTTATCCATTTCCTTGAAGAGAAACTGAAAAATGAAGAGCAGTAAGAGTGAGGAGGACAGCGAAGTGACAAAAACTGAAACTCCAGTGAAGTCTGGAGCTGATGCTAATGCTAGCTGACTTTAGCTAGTTAGCCACAGCAGACAGGTGCTAAAGGAGGAATTAACTGATTAACTAGTTTAACCAATGTGCACCCATTGCCAGGTCACGGTAAGTTGGACTTTCCAAATGACTTCCTGATCAATAGCGTTTTCTGTAATTTTACATAAAGGTTTTTTTCAAAGGCTACCTACAGGCAAGAAAAACGTCAATGTCCTTGAATCATTCTGGGTCACCCAGGCCCCCCAAAAGAGGCAAAATGACATTTTGCACACATCTCAGTGTATTTCTGAAAAGCTACATTTCTGTAATTGTGCTTAGTCTATTGATTTTCTCAAAAACGATTCAGTTTTTCTGAAAATGTTGTACAGACTGACTATCTAGCCATGGTAAGAGAATACATTTACTGACCTGACGATGTTGTGATGTTTGTGGAATCAATAGATACCCTTGTTGCAGCGGCACGGTGGCTTAGTGGTTAGCACTGGTTCCTCACAGCAAGAAGATCGTGGGATCGCTTCCCGTCCTTTCTGTGTGGAGTTTGCATGTTCTCCCCGTGTCTGTGTGGGTTTCCTCCAGTTTCCTCCCACAATCAAAAACATGCTTTCTTTCAGGTCATGCCCTAAGGACGCGGGCATACCCAAATGGACTTCAGGTCTGTCTGCGCGGGACACATACATCTGTCAAAAGCCAACAGTCTTCTCTTTTTCTGTCCTTAACTGTACTGATGTGTCCACGTACTGGGGTCGCTGTTTCACAAGAGTACAAATAAGCGGTGACAGCTGGTGGTATTGATTTTTAAGAGGTCACACTTTCACTTCTTCATGAACAGGGTTTTGCCACACGGCTACATTACTTTTCAGAGTATCACAATTCATCTTGTGATAACAATTAATCAATCAATGTATTTAACGATCACGATGTAGAACCACTATGAGCTGTCCCGGTGGCCTTTCAGAGAGTGTTGTTATTATTGTTAGTCTGTCTAACGTATTTGAACCATGGAAAAGGTTTAAAAGTGATTGTTTGATGACGCTTTTGAAGTTGGATGAAGTTAATCAGCTATGGCTTCTTGGTGTTGACTTCAGCCTGTGAGATGATCTTTGATTCAAAGCTTTGAATAGTCCAGAGTACTTCGGGTGCAGTCTTTGCTTTGAACTATGTCATGTCCTTCTTTGATAGCTAACATTATCAATCAATAACTCGGTATGTTAGCTTAGTTAGTCCACAGTTGGCTTCTTGTTTTGAATTCAGCCAGCGAAGCTTTACAAGTCAAAGCTTCAAAGCTTGCTTTATGATTCCAAAGAGTGCTTCGTGCTGATTTTGGCTTTGGATCGCAAAAACACACATATGAATTAAACAGAAGCTGCTGGAAGATAAACTTGGAACACAAAGGTCATGGCAGTTGTTGACATTCCAGTAATTTGTCTGGGTATTATGGCCTGAGTGACGGCGGGGAGTGAAGCTTCTGTGCTGGGCGAGACTGATTCAAACGTGATTCTTCCATTGTCCAAGAAAATTTGATTAAAAAAAACAACTTTGGTTTCAGGTTCAGGTTCGTTGGCTTTACTCCAATGAACCCAAATTTTATTAAATCAAATGAAAACACTGAAATGAAATGTAACACATTTAAATGCATACGGATGGTTGTCGCTGGTTGCACATCTCACCAAAATCTTTCATGTAGATTGTTCAGAGCCTTTTAATGCCTACTTCAAAAATAATGAAGCCAAAGTGTGACATAACCATCAAAATTTAAAAGTGGTCTTTTTTGTGAAATGTTATCATTTTAGGTATGGTTATATATCAGAGTTTCAATATTTCTATTGGTCTCGGTTCAGTCATTGCTAGAAATTATCAGTGCATATATATTATAATGTGCTAGAGCGTAATGCTGGCGACGACAGTTGGAGGTATCTTCATTAGTCTGCAGAAGCCTGAAACAAAGAAATTCTGTCCGTTAGTTCCTGGTATTATTGAACAAGTAATATTATTATTCTACTGAAGCAGAGTAGGAGATATAGCTAAGGTTTTAACACAAATAAATCAAGGACTTATTCTCAGCGTTACGCTTGCGACAGTTTTACCTTATTTTAGAAACATGATGTTTTTTTCTAGGAAATGACATTTCTAACTTTACAAAAATGTATTACTTGGTTAGTATGAAGCACAAACAAACAAACAAACAAACTGACAAAATACAAGGTTATTTTTTTAACATTCAACTTTAAATGATAATGCTAAATATCAATGTCACACAAAATTGATGATAAAAGTGCTATTTTTGGGGTAAATTTTGTGCATATCTCTGGAACCGTGTGGAATGTTTCCATGAAATTTTCAGTTCCTGTCAAAGAGACTATAGGCAACTCAGATAAATCTGGATGGTGCTAAATAAAACAATGGCTTGTTCATGACAAATTCAATGCAAATCAGCAGTTAGGCTTCATTATTTTTGAACTAGGCCTTAAAGCACCCTGATGGCAAATAAATAAACTGGGAGGAAAAAAATTACCTGCTTGATGTACAAAATACATTTAAAGAAAATGTAATTGTTTTTTAAAAAGTGAGTTCCTACATCGTGTCTTGTCGGTGCGTCACAGCTAAATGCAGTGCAGACAGGCCTGGGGAGGCCGCCACATGGGGCAGGAGCTGAGACTTAATTGAATGGAGCTGATGTGGATCCATTAATCAGTAATAGGGAGTCTTGCTGGGTCCGGCCCACCACACAGCACGGCGGGAGGCATTTCTGATGGGGCTGCTGACATTTTCACAGCGGTGAGTGTGGATGTCTGAAATAAACTGAGACAGACTGGGAAGTACACTTGTGTAACCGAAGTAAAAATTGGAATGAAGAGAATGTTTCCTCCACCACAAAGGTTATATTTCAGCTGCATATGTTGGTTTGTCAGCAGGATTATTCAGAAATCCATGAAAGGAGGTTCTCAAAGAATTAAAAGTTTAATTCAAGGTCAAAAGGTCAGTCATGCTTGAATCAAATGATTAAAGATTTTCAACTGAGTGAAAACTGGCTTTTCAAATTCAGTGCAATAATTTATTCTGAAATGTTCCAATAAATAAAAACCCAGGTGCTGTGAATGTAGAGTAACACAGCCGCCAAATTGTAAAGAAAGAAGTATGAGGGTTCGATGAAACGCTTAATGGATGCTTTCTGGCAGCAGATCTACAGAGTCTGGAGTCGTGATGTGCAGAATGGTTTCATACAGGGTCAGGTCTGAGTGCTGGTGCTGGGCTCCACCCCACCCACCACACAAGCCATGCTGAACATGTGCAATAATTCCACATGAAACCAACAACATGGTCTCAAATTTGTTTTATTTTTACATATATTATTCATTTTTGCCCAGTATGAGAAATACAAAATATTAGTCCCATACTCCACCCAGAAAGGTCCAAAAAAAAAAAAAAAAAGGGGGGGGGGGCATGCCACTTTTTTGGTGTAGATGCCTATTTTCTTGCCAACGTTTTACACCTCTTGTCCATTTTAAGCCTAATAAAACTTTCCTTGATTATGCAGTTTTCAGTTCATGGATGTGCAGAGGTTTTTTTTTTTTTTTTGTAATTCAAAAACCCATTTTAAGAATCCCCTGCCTGACATGCCCAAGCGGTAACCTTCAATGGCCTCAGATGAAGCCCTACCGGAAGTACAAAAAGTTGCAGTTCCTTAACTGGCCACTTGAGGCTGACTCCAAAACAGAACACATTCACATAAGACTCTTTGTTAAAATGTCCAAATTTAAAGCAAAAATAAACATGTTTACACCCTGGTACAAAAAACAGTTTTGGTCTTCATAGATAGATTAGATATAGATAGTCCGACACTTCATGACCTCTGTACAGAGGGTGATTTTTTTTTTCCTAACTTCTTAGTTTAAGCAGAGGTGGAAAACTCTGGCTTCAGAAAGTAAAAGTCCAACCACATATTTGTTCAATCTTCCTAATAAACCAGCTGATTGTAATTAGTTCAGCTCTTCAGGCAGGTGGATGAGTTCATTATTGAGATCATCTGTTTTAGGTTCACAGGTAGAAGCAGCACATTGTAGGGCTTTAACTTTCTGAAGCTGGAGTTTTCCACCTCTGGTTTTAATCCATGAAGTTCTGTATAATTGTGGGTGTGGTTGCTTTGAGTGACAGCAGCTGAACCGAGTGTCTCCACGTCTGACAGCGTCTTTAGGTCACAGGCCGCTGGATGTGGCTGTTAGCTGTTGTGGAGGCTCTATGTCTCTGTTTGGAGTATTTTAATACAAGCACCTGGAATAATAAGGCATGTTGTGTAGAAAAATGTCCTAATGAATCATTGAAATGTCTCGTCTCGGCTGCAATATTCACGCTGACTGTAACGCTCGCCTTAATGTTCTATGCTAGCACTTTTAGCTGCCGTCAGTAGATTCCTCTGTTTGGTTCATTTAATGCACAATTAACTCATAACTGTTAATGTCCACACCAAAGTAAATCACTAGGAGAATCACCGTGCAGTCCTCCAAAAATATGATTTAATAAACACCCAAACTGAAGTTAGCCTGTTAGCTTAGGTGGTCAGATTTGGCTGGGGGGGGCCCTGTCCAGGCTACTTTCATCATACACTGACCCACCCACGCTCCGCCCCTTTATGCATTAATTAGCTCATTGTGAATCAGCGTGGGAGCAGAGTTCTCATCAGCATTTCTAATAAAAAATTACACTGCAGTTGGACCGTTATGTTGTTTGTCAGGGTCTGTAACGGGAAAATGATCATTTCCCTACATTGATTGTGGACCCGCTGGTTCTGATTTAGAAGCAGCAAGTCCACAATTTATTTATCAACCTATATCAAAGCCATTTAAAGATGTCAGTCGTGACTCACCTTTTCTGCTGATTAAAGTCACCAAATGCGACTCTTTCTGTGAGAATCGTCCACCTCTTCACACGGACAGTTTTTATTCATTCGTCATTAATGTGCCTTTTTTGGGGGGCAGCCAATGACGTGAACTGGAACATTAATATCTCCCACTTCTCTGGTTCATAAACTAAAATTACTGTCCCTCATGAAAATTGTGGTATTTGCTGTGGCTCTCTACTGAACAAAGGTGGAAAGACGGATCATTCTGGAATCAAAAACTTCAAAGCGAATCGCTGTTTTAAATCAAATGACACCTCTTTCCAAATGTTGTAAAACAGGCAACATACTACAACTGACTAAAACTGTTTTTCCCTCAAAATGAGATGTCCTTCATTCCATCGGGGGGAACATATCCTGGTGTCACAGTCTCAGCGCTCCCCCGGTCTGAGCACAGCTGTGCTGTAGGCGCAAGTATTGTCGGGGAGACCGAGGACAAGAAACCTTTTACATTTATATCCCTCTGGCACACTATTGCCTGTATTTTGAGGGCCAGATTTTAAGTAAAGCCATAGTTTTTTTTTTTATCTTTGTTACAGCCTTACTTTAAAACTAAAAGAAATGAGGCATCAGGCCAAAACATGGAAGAGTGTAGAAATGTGTGTCACTGCACATGAGCATCAGAACTACTAACTTATACACAGCAGTTTACTATAGCAAATCCTTACAAATATTTTTTTTTTAACTTCAAGGTTAATTTCTAAATACTGTACATTTTGAAGTAAAAAAAAAAAACACCAAAGAAGGCCCTTTATATTAAGCCCATAAAACAAAAGCTTCAGCTGGGTCGAAGCCTAGAGCAGTCCCTGAACCTCTAGCTTCTTAAGGTAATTTTTCCATTCCATTACGCTGAGAAAAAATCCTGCTGAGAACCCTGGGGAGGGGTTATCAATATGGTGAAGACCAGAAACGGGTTTCATAACAGCTGTTCCGGGTTGTTACAGAAAACCTACAGGTGACATCACGGAGGATATACCCAGCCTCTGTTGAAATAAAAGGAATGCAGTTTTGAGATTTTTATTTGGAGATGACATTATTTCAGTGCATAGTTATCCTGAATGATGTATAGTATGGAGAACAGTTTGCTCAGAGTGTATCTGACCCCCAAAATGCTCTTATTGGGGCCCCTTAAGGTTTGGATAGGAAGGGGTTAATTTGGATGAAAATTTGTATTTCATCAGATCCTGATGTCATCGACCCTTGTGCAAGGTCCTTAATTCCTAAGTTGCTTCCAGTGTGCAATAAGTGTGTATGTTCACATGTGAATGTGAGGCATTATTGTAAAGCACTTTGAGCATCGACAGCAAGTTGAAAAGCACTTTAGGAATCCAGTTATTTATTTGATGGCCAATGTCAAGATTTCCTTCCCCCTCTTGAATTCTGCTGCCCATCGTCAGTTATTCAACTGCAATCAAAAGTGTATCATCTGATTCAAGTGTATGACCTGATTCTCGTGCCCTGAAAAGTTATTTGTCTTTTTCTGCACTGCAGAGGCCTATTTCCTCAGGCCCTGCAGCGGAGAAAACCACAAAACAACAAAAAAAAAAACACAAGGTGGATACAGTATGTAAACGGCAAGACACAGGACTACAAAAGAGTCAGAGGTTAGGAGAGCACGGTGGTACATAAGGTAGAGAAAGAATAAAGCGATTGATGTTAAGTTTTAGCTCGACAAACCTCAGGTAAAAATGCTGAAAATAGTCTTATAGGCGCCTTTAAACAGAATCAGAGCAAAATTGGCAGACTCCCAATCGAGCACAGTAACACGAGAAGTACGTAGTGGCTCTGAAGAGTGTGTGTGCATATTAGCAAGATAAGACATTTTTAGCACATATCTCATCAATAGGCAATTTAAGCATTGACGATTTTAATGGTCTGCTGCGGCGCCCGGACATCGATCTGTGTGTCTACCATGGAGGGGTATGTGAGCAGTTTAAGCAGAATGATGCTGAATACTGCCACTGATTTAAAATTTATAAATTTATGTGTGATAACAGACATTCCAGATTGAGTTCTTTTGAACAAAACAACTCCTGCCTGGATTAACATCAGCTGATTTAACGGTAAAAACATCAATAAAATCACAAATTTATTGAAAATACAAACATCTTAGAACTGTTTTCACCTCAGGATTTTCAATTACAGATCAGTTCTTGCAACTAAGATGTCAGGAACAACACTGATTAGAACTTGGCTGGAAAAACTACATGGGAACAAGAGGAGCAGTGAGCAGGTGTCACCATGTGGAACTGGAGTTGCTGTTGTATGGCTGTGGGGGCCTGGCTGCCTTTTTGTTTCTGTCTTTTGTTTTTCCTTCCAGGTGGCTTGCATTTGGGACTGAGTGGCTGTGTAGCTGAGTTTATCAGGACCTCACCCTGATCACCTGCGGCTCGTCAGGACTCACAGCTGTGGTGCATCTACATGGATTGGAACATGGTGGCATTTAAGACTGGAGTATGCAGTGTGTATTTGCCAGAGACTCGACCTTGTGACCAGACGGGTGAGATCGTGTCTCGAGAGCCATCTCATCATCAGTGGATGCAGAGAACGTCCAGGTTTGATGCACGGTCTGTGAAAGAGGAGGGGGTGAGGTCTCACGCTCGTCAGCACACTTCCTGAGGTACGTTAGATTTTGTGACTAACATTTATACAGTCAGTAAATATGGTGTCCCTCACACCTTATTATATTGAGCTGTATGTAGTCGTTTAATCAGCTTCCGCTGCAGTGAGTTTGTGAACTGGATGTTCCATGCCTGCAGGGTGGGAAGCTGATTAGTAATTAAGCCAGGAAGTGTTTGCTGTTTGTACACCTTTGAGCGTTCTCTCTGTGTGTTGAGTGTGGACTCACATAATGATTCCTTCTTTCACAGACTCGGTTTGTCGCGGCCACCTGGGGGGTGTCGGCGGGGTCCTTGGGTCCGAACCAGTTCTGGCTCCGGACCGTTAGCGCTGCTGGGAGCGCACCGCAATCCACCACGCCAGACCGCGCACTTTTATATTTTTCACAGCACTGTTATGTTCATTAAACTCTGTTATCCTTTGTACCGTGCCGTGCTTATTTTATACTGGGTCCTTCAAACGCTGGTCGGTTCTCCGGGCTGCGTCCGACACATAACAGTTGCATCAGGATGGACATCCCGTATTAAAACCCACACCATATCCCAATGTGGTTTAAAAAACAAAACAAAAAGGGTGAAACCAGCGCTGTTCATTTCCTTGTCCAACCCGTCATCCAGTCAGGAGATTCAACCTAAAACTCTCAGTAGAACAAAAGGACATGGACCAAAAACTTTATTTTCACAACAAAATTTATTAGAAGAATAGTGGTTTTGAAAAGAACGTTCTAGCATCCAGTGAAGACTACCTTACACAACGTTACAGCTGAAATGTGTGGCAAAAATGGCAATTTTCTTTTTCACCAAATTGAATATAACATAACCAGTAAATATTTTACACATGCACAAAGGCGGAGCTAATCAGCATTTCCTGGTGTTTAATACAAAATTAAATAAAAATGATACAAAAAAAACACTGCAAGAAATCAAACGGTCTTACAGTTAAAAAAAAAAAAAAAAATCAGACATTGAGACAATTTATTATTCATTAGTCCAATCTGATTTTGCATTTCAAACAGAGAGAGAGAGAGAGAGACAGAGAGAGCGAGAGAGAGACAGAGAGAGAGAGAGAGAGACAGAGAGAGAGAGAAATTCAACAGTGCAGATAAAATAAAAACTGATTCTTGATAAGTGCTCATTTACACGGACATCGATAATGTAAGCCTAAAAGAACAGCAGAATGAAAGTCCAAAGCACAAGGTACAAAATAGAACAAAAAATATTGTACATAATAAAACAATATGAGAAAAATATTTTTTTTTCGTCAAACTGTAAACAGTAATATTGAAAAACTGAGGTCCACTGGGATATTTGGAGAACCTGTGTGAAAGCATGTAGGTGTGTGCGTGTGTGAGGTACAGTCCAGGTTGGACCGGACCGAGAAAGGGGGCTTGGGCAACCTGAGCATCGGCACAGCGCCCCCTAGGGCCCACTGGACTGTAGGAATGAGGTATATCGTCAAACCCAAAAGCAAAATCTCAGCGGTAAAAAGGAAATTAGCCCAGCGGGCCCTGCAGCGGGGCTTCCCGCTACCCGTTAAGACCCGAGGTGAGGTTTTTAAACGTTAGAAACCTCAGCAGGACGAAACAGACCAAAGAAAAGGAGAGATTCCTTCTTGTACACAGACTAGAGTCCAGACCCCTGCACAACACTTCATGCGTCTAAAGAGATATCACAGGTCATTTCCAATAACATCTGAACGGTCAAGACAAAATGAGGTTACTACCAAAACCCACATCAGGAATGCAGAAAGTAATCGAAAGAGTTCTTACAACATGAAATACGACTTACGTCTTTACACAGTTCTCATCAAACGTCACTGACTTGATTGTTGTAAGATATACAAAGTTTAGGCAGAATTCAAAATGAACTCTGTCTTCCAGACCAATACATTAGTCCTTTTGCAAGATTAGCTTTTCAAAGTGAAAAAACAGGATCTGAGGTCTACACAAGACTCCCCAAATCCATGGTATCCACCAAGCGTGCGAGCCACACAAACACTGAGCGACGCACAGTGGAAGTTTTGACCAACCACAGCAAAATAGCTAAGAACGAATGGGGAAACTGCACAGCGGACCTTCCTGTTCCAGCGCGACTCCTTCACAGCTCTACTGTTTGTTCCTTCACCCAACGGCCAGCGCCACCCTAGTCCTGATTTCACTTGTGGTGAGAGAGGCTTACGGGTGTTTCCCTGAAGCTTTAAAGCCGAAGGCAGATCTGTCACATTCCTCTGTAATTTATCTAACTGAATTGGCGGCGTACAATAAAAGCTAATGTTAGCACTTTAACGAGAAGAATACAAATACATCGCTAGCAGAAGCTGCAGCATTCGCGGAGGCTGTAAAAGCAAAATCTACTTCCAAGCCAGACCACGGTGTTGTGCACGTTTATGACATGTTTGTATTGAGGAGTCGAGTGTCAGTCGTTGTGTTGGTGCTGTGTAACCACAGTATCAAAGCTTGGCACGTAGTAAAAGCCAAGAAAACGCAACGCTAATGCTAATGCTATGACTGTGCAGTTCTGAAGTGAGAAGATAGACATTCGTTAGATAATTAAGTATCAAGACATCAAACACAGAGAATAGATAAAAGATTGTAAAAGAAAGTAACATTAAGTATGGGTGGGTCAAAAGAGCTTCTGATCGTTGACGTTCGGGGTGTAATTTTTGTCGTCTTAGGAAACACGTTAATGAAATAATTTGTTTTGAAGGTTGGTCACTGCTAGGCCTCGGTGCAGATAAATACCTGAATAAGGGTGACAGCAGTGTTGTTGAAGGTCCCTGAGCATGTCTGGGTAAGGCTAGGGCCCGACCACAGGAGGTTTAAAATCATCAATGACCATAAAAAGACTGAGCAGAGTCTGGGGCAACACTACACAATTTTCGGTCTCTTTTGCACATATACATGGTTCTTTTGGAGGAAAATGAATGTACAGATGGGCACCAGATGGCCACAGTTTCTTGCACTCATAAAAGTACTTTTCCTGCCATAAACAGAGTTGTACAGTTTTACTCCTCTCTGTGGGTTTTCTGTGATTTGTACAGAAAAAAGTGATCTAAGCTGTCTATATAGAAAGGAGTTGTGCCCGAGTTGAGTACTTTTAATAACCACAAATGTTACACTATAGGTGTGCGAGCTAGCTCAACTTCCCTTTTTTTTTTGTTCTCCTTTCTTGCTATTTTTTTCAAGCGTTGTTTCAATTCAGTTTTTTTATAAAGCGCCAAATCGCACCACAAGCTACCTCAAGGGGCTACCCAAGAGTAAGGTGTTGAAATGAACACCAAGGTATCGATCAGTGATAAAGAACTAAACTGCACAACTCGGTGATTGTATAGATGACAGATCGGTCATTGAGGTAGGAGATTTCCCATAGTTCTCCCCAACCCAGGTGTGCCACCAACCTCTACCTCTCGATGCCCGTCATCCAGTAAAGTTTAATATTACCGTCTTACCCAGAGTCTTTGACCTGCACACACACCTGTCAGCTCCATAAAGATTCCACCAATTAACCTCATAAATGCTTAAATTGTGAGCTAGAAAATGTTTAGGTCCATCACTCACACATGGCTTACAGCTAGAACTCGGCATGTCAACTACCCACAGCTACGGTGACGACTCTCAACCACCGGTCCAATTATTGCTGCTCTCGCCTTGAAAATTGTGTAGTTTGGCCCTGACTGAATACAACTCGGGTTTGTGGGGCATCCAGACAAAATGAGTTTTGCCTACAGACAGTGACAATGCGTTCAGATGGTAAACTGTTCCTTTGAGTCACCATCAGCGCACAGGTAGATCTATGTTCCGAAAATGAGTTGAATACATTAATAGCAAGCTTTTCACACAAGTTCTTACAATGCCACACAGATCCACTCATACAACCTTTTATTACTTTACAAAGGGGGAAAATATGATTGCAAAAAGAGCTTTAGCCAAAAAACACTAAGAAGCTGTTGCAGGGACAAACACCTTCAGTGCTGCTTCTTCTCAAGAAAGGGATTTTTTTTAATTATTTATTTTATTTTTTTGTGAATTCGAGCAGTATTTCATATTCCAAACATCAGAATCTGTCCTGCAGCCGACAACCAACAGGAGAACTTTCAACCTAAACAGCCTCTTTAAACCAAAAGGACTGACAGGGGTATTTACACCAGCATGCAAAAAATATCAAATAGGGTCCATTTTTACGAAACTGGCCAACCAAGACAGAACCGGATCCACACCATCCCACCTCTGCCGCCATTGGTATACAATCTATACTTATACTTAAAAACCCATACAACTTTTACTTGGGTGCCTTCAGTATGTAGTTCCACTTCACCTGTGGAAAAAGTGGGTGAATCATCTCTATATACACCTGTCATGAAGACACCCAACACTACCCCCCCCCCCCCATGTGACTCTCTTATCCAGTCATCTTCATAAATATGTCTTTACATTTTCAGTGTCTATTAAAACAACAGCAACAATGACAAAAAAGGCCCACCCCAGCCCCACTCACAGAATAGGCTTAGAAAGTCTACAACAACACTAGTTTCTAATTCAACAACTACAGTTTCTTCAACAAAAATTCTGTAGCCCCGCCCCTTGCCTTATGCTACATCATGGAAAAATAATGAGCAAGAACATCGTAAGAAAGCGAACACTAAAGCCACGGGGTGGGAGTGATTTTACCTAATGTACTGCACTGGACTTCTGTATTGTTTCCCTGAATCATCCATGAAGAGGCGCATCCTCTTCCTTTCAAGATAAAAGCATATGACGCTAGAGATTTGTATATACATATGCATACGTGTTTGTGTCTGTGTCGGGCTTGTATAGGTAAATCTATGTGCACATATAGAATATTTCTTAAATATGTATAGTTAAATTAGAGGTTAGTTTGTGTTGTGTTTTTTTTAATTTATTTTACATTCGGATTTAAACGTCAAGAGAAGATATAGAGGTATGCAAAGGAATGATGTGGGGATTGTGGCGTTCCACGTATTGGCCTTCGGTGGTGGAGCAAACCCAAGATAGGAGGATTGTTTTGCTCAAACTCCCATCATTCATTGGGATTAGACGAGGTTAAGGTGTGTCGTATATGTCAGTTTCTAGATTGTTTGGAATTGTAGGTAATTGTAATAAAAATGTCCTCATCCTGGTCATTTTCAAACCAAATAAAGGTGGGTTGCAAAAGGTTTGAGGCCAAGAATGTTCTCACAGCAAAATAAGGAATAGACGAGGGTGTCAAACCAAACCGGTACAAAAGTTAAGGAACCTCCACTGGGCGCTACGCACTGCATAGCGAAAGAAGCAAAACGGAGGGAAAACGACAAAGGACAGAGGGTGGAGAATGTTAATGGGCAGGATCTGACAATATGTGGAGGTTGTCAAGGTTACATGGTTTTCTTTACTGAGGTATTCTGTGTTGTAAAGTTTTTTTTTTCTTCTTTATATTTTTGCACACCAATATACACCAGGATGGAAAATATCGTTTTTCAAAGATGGAGCGAAAGCAAAACAAATACACAGCGTTAACTTCATCAAACTAAGACTGAGTCAAAGCCCTCTTTTTTCTTTTTTCATTTTGAAGCCACTTTCCTTGTTTTTGACATTCGGGAAAGCAACTCTTGAGTCCTGAATGTTGGATCAAAGGACCAATAACACGACAGACTTTAAACTGAGCTCTGTGCATTCCACCGACAAAATGGTGGCCTGTTAGCGAGCCCTGCGCGAGCCTCACCCACTAAAAGTTATTTCTATTTACAATCCTTGCTGTTTATAAAGCACTGCAAAAGTATTTGGCTGAAAATAATAAAAAGGCTTTACAAAGACGCTTCTAAGTGCATCGAGCTGTCTTTCATGAAATAAGCGAGATGAGTGTGACAGGTTCTAAATGTGTGTGTTGGCAGTAGGAATTGTCAACATGACCAGCGTTTGCATTTATCATTTCTCCAAAAATGCTGGCCGGCCCCAAACACAGCAGCTGCAAATTTGTGACATCATGTAAGCGGAATGTGTATTGTCGTATTCCTGGTTTTCCTTGATTTTTGCACTTCTGCAATGGGTAAGTGCTCTACAGAGTTATACGCTTTTCGGTTTTTGCCTGTTTTAATCATGTTTATTATCCTGCTTTGTTATGCAGCCTATGAACAAAACCTTGAGTTGAGTCCAGATGGACCAGCTCTCCTCCTATTTGAGAGGTTACAGAGGCAGAAGTGCTACTTGATCAGCTCGTCGGACGTGTACCAGACACAGCATCCGTCAAAAATAGACAAGTCGCATTGTTGAATAAAAGCAAAGCATTTTTATGCTTCTGAAACGTGCCACGATGCTGCCTGTGAGCGAGCAAGCATCGGTGGGGTGATCAGGTCTGTTGATGTGTTTTCAGACAGAACAGAATGCAGATGATCTGGAGTATTTAAGGAATGAGGGTTGCACCCTGATATATGTTAAGTGAATGCAGTCTGTCTGACGGCCTATCGTGTGTGGTTCATGAACCAGTGGATTTCAGGTCAGGTTTGGTTGGGATGTGCTGGTGCTGAGTGTCACTGCATTCCTGGAACTGCCTTTGGCTCTGCATAGCAACCACCTTGGCAGACAGTACCTTCTCACTAAAGTGGCCATCTGTCCACCCACAGCCCAGGTGGAACATGGGCGACCTCTTGGCCTTCTCCAGCTGCTGGGGTCCTCAACATTGAGGCACCCTGCAAGCTGGATCATACACAGAGAAAGGTGCCACATGGCCCAAACCCTGCAGCTGACATTCTCTCACTATGCAGTGATGCTCCTTATCTGAGTCTCCTGAAGTAACCGCTCATTCCAAAGTCACTGCAGCGGTACCCAAGGATCCTCCAAAGAGTCCCAGTACCAAAGACATCCATTATCACCTTAGATCCCTGGATAACATTCAGATCTCACAACCATACAGTCAGACAGGAAGCACCAGGGCCCTGAAGACTTAGTTCTTTGTTCTCCTGCAAAGTTCTCAGCTTCACCAGACATGTCTGTCCAGTAACCTCATAGGTCATAAGCTCTTCCCGAGCATCTCTCGATCACAGAGGCTGAGCACATGAACACCTGAACTTTTCAATTAGTGGTTCTGTTGTAGAGTTTAGCAGTTTGAACATTAACTGACAGCATGTAGCACTTAGCACTCTCACTTTGCCAGTTAATAGAGTTTGAAGAAACCCGAGTCATAAAAGCACCGGTACACTTTAAAAGTCCCAAAAACCTGCCCTTGTACAACCAGGTCCACTGTACACCCGCAAGTCTGTGGTGCATAATGACCACAATTCCACCCCCCCCCCCCCAAAAAAAAACAACCTCTACAGTGTCGCACAGCAACACAGACGTTAAGTTTCCGTTGAGCAGACAGAAGAGTTGGCTGCTGTGGCGTTATGAAAGAAAGTCAGATACGCTGTTAGAAATCTGTGGATATCTGCTCTCAAACATATTAATGTTTTGCTCGTACAAATGTTCCCACGATAGCAACAAATTGCTTTGATAGCAGCAGAAGTAGTGATCTGAGACAAAAAAAAGTCCAGCCCCACCCAGTGGCTCGGCATTGACAATGCAGGTGGCTAATTACCACCAGAGAAGGTGTCAGGAATGGAAAAGGTGCAGCTGGAACCCAAACAAAGTGTGAGGCTGGAAAAAGAACGGCAAATTTTTGCCAAGACAATTCTGCTTCTTTGACGTATGTGGGGGCCTTATGTTCGCCAGTTTCCTCAAGAAAGGACAAGTCTTTGTGAAAAGGCATCTGGACCATAAGGACATCTCCTGGAGGTGGCAGTAAAGCTCATTGGAGGAGATAGGATGAACTGGAACACTCTGTTCCACCTGGGATAAACCAATCCTCCACTGTACCACTGACCTGTGATTATGTTATGATGGAATGGAGAGAAGATGCAGGTACAAGCTGAAATAAAATGAAACAACATTTATTGATGTATGCAAAGGGAATAACCTAACCTAAATAATAATATGAGATATAACGGACTAGCAGTAGAGTTGGATATAGCGAAGCTCGAAGGTGGACTCCCGCCTAGCTGTGTGCCATCAAGGAGCATGAGCTGCCATTACCAAAGAAGGCAAACAGCCGTGTCTGTCTTGGCTTTTTAGTTTTACTTTTTGTTCTTTCTCTGGCTTTCTGGCTTCTGCATTCAGTCAACACGCACGCTGTATTGCACATCCGGGTACTTCGTGTCCTTTTTGCCCTCTTTGGTAATGGTGGCCGTGCCCCCATGTAGGCACGGCAGCGTACAATAGTGGTATAGGGAGTGTGCACTTTAGCTTCCCTATATCCAACTCTATGGGAGTAGCCCATAATATACCCAGGGTATGAAACAGGCGAGCCAACTATACAGTCTGGGGAGGGGATATATCTTGAGCTGTTGCACTGGTTTAAATACAGTCTTTGTACATTGTTTTCATGAAAGAATGCGAGATCCATCGACCACCAGAAACATGCATGGACTATCTGTGAACAATCACATCCACAACCTTCAGAAACATAAAACCAGGTTAAACTTCCAACCTTCATCAATATCTTCTGCACCAGCCAACCTCATTGCAAAGCTAAATAAGGCCCAGAAATGCTATAAAATGCTTGTAATAGTACGTCACCATCAATATGGACTACCCTTCAGCATCAAAATCAATTTGGAGCAGCTGTCTGACTTGTAAAGCCATCAGAACCTGAAGACATCGCTTCAGGCAAGTTCTTGTGATCACTGAGGTAGCAGAAACAAGAGAGTCTATCTCGGAGATGAGCCGGTACTAAGACGGTTTTGAGGATCCAAACTGTAAATGACCTCAGCGAGGAACCAACTAGAAGATAACAGACATTCTGTGGTAAAGTAGTTCACCAGTGTTGGAGAATGACTTGAAAACATCAGCCATCATGAACTTTTTTTTGTAGAACATGTCAACAACAGAAGTAGAAAATACCACCATCACCCAAGCTACTTTCAGAACTACAATGGTTTGCCATAAGATGGCATTAGCGATAAAGTAAATGGCGGTAGATGACCCGGTGTCTGCAGATCTGCATTTAAAGAGACCAACACAGACCAGATGGTCCATGTAGGTGGCTCTAAAGGCCAGACGGCACCTCCACATGAGAACAATGCTGCAAGATTGTCATGGCAACAAGCGAGGGCACCTTATGAAAAGCTGTAGCATTTGGACCAGACTCTCGGCTGTTACTTTAAAATTTCCCACTTCAACCTGCACAAGATGATGAATAGTTTTGGTCCTAATGATCTCCTTCTTTGTCTAAATGGCATTTTAGATGAGCTGTGCTACCTTTTACTCATCGATGCCATCTCGAAGTAACGCTCGTTTGAGAAGTGAATTTCAGCGGCGTTCCATTAAAAGCTTGTTGTTTAACTGGCGTGTGGGGGGTGGGGACAGTGACCTTCAGCGGCCTTTATTCTTCTCAACTTTACTTAGATTCATCCTTACATTCCCACCCACCTCCTCAGACCGCCATCGCTCGCTCCGTCTGTCTAACTTGACGTTTTGTCTGGCTGCCGTCTATAAGGATGGCTTTCTGATGAAGCGAGCGGGGGGGGGGGGGGGCATCAACGATTTGATGGAGGCGAGAGCAGCCAAAGTGAGAAAATGTCTGTCTGCGAGCCTTTCACGCTACAACATAATGACAGGGAACAATTTTGACCTGAATTGCGCGTGACATTTTGCTTCCAGAGGGAAAAAAAATGTTCTTGAAAACAATCGCTCTGTGGTTTCATCTGGGTGGTTCGATTATACGTGACTAAGAAACCAACTTAAAGATTAAAGACTGATTAGAGGCTTCAGAAGGCACTCTCGAGTGCACTCACTGAAAAACAACTAATATAATTACTGTATTGTTCCAGAGTACCTCCCAAACTAGTAACAAACTTTATACTCCCCAAAATAACGCTAGATTAGTGGAATAATCAGCTGTGGTCACTTACGTGACACAAGCAGGTCTTTATTTTGCAAAACTCAACTCTAATAATTAACAAGTGGTCATTTTGTGGTGCAGATTAGACGACGCATGCATATGCTTTTAAACACATTTAGGAAGCTTTGAGCACTTTGAATATATTTGAAAATATATAACTAAAGTACAGAATACTTAAAAAAAATACCTTCTGCAGTTGAGAACTGGTTTCAATCCATCGTAATCATTTGCCTTTAGACTTTATCATTTTTTCTATTACTCTCCAAATTGCTAAATTTGAAGTAGCTAATTAAAAATGCACTTAATAGAAGAATGTGTATTATGAAAGAACTCTGAATATTGCAAAAACGTTCTATGCTTGCACTGGGTGATATTTTAGTTTAACCGAAAAAGCCTTATTCGGAAAAACTGCAATGGAAACTTTTTTGGCCTTGGTCACATGATAAACAATCACATGACACCTTGTAAGAGTTGAAGTTATGGCAATATTGTGTTAAATTTATCTTAAATTTAGCAAGACGTAATCTTCTGTTGTCATGACAACTGGAATTCCAGTTATCGCAAGAGGGTAAAACCCAGCATCAATGGAAAGGAAGTCATTATTGTTTTTTGTTGACATTCTGAAAATATCGCTTAACTTTGCATAATTTTTAATTTGTTGTACCTTGTGTATAATGACAATAAAAGCATTCTATAAATCTGCAGTGGAAACCCCGTGAATGATGCCATGTTTTTCTGACATTTTGGTGTAAAAAGCCATGCATCAAGACATCAGATGTGATGTCATGACACCAAACTCTTTAGCAACAAGGAAAGTGGCGGCGCTGATGTTGAAAATCTGTGTAGATCAGCACCTTTTCACATGGAAAATTGATAAGGAATCAGACTGATCATCAGAATTGAAAATGGCACTGATATTGTTAAAATCCCATCAGTTCTCGTCTCTATATCAAATGTTAATTGTATTCACGTCATGAAAAATTTAGTGTGTGTCTGTGCTGACGTGTGTAGCTTTTTGTTGCAGGAGTATGTCGAATCCACGTTTGTTAGAAAGACGACGCTGACGCTCTGAAGCTTTACGTGCTGAACACAATGTTCAGCTGCAGAACTGAACATTTTCTCTAAATGCCTCCTCTGTGAGCTCACTGGTGAGTTTGCGTGTGAAGAAGAGGATGGAAGGTGCCAGTTGTCCTGATTGTTGCAGATTGTCATCGTTTCAGGGGGTGTGTCTGCACTTTAAGAGCTTTGCTCCGTTCTGCTTTCAATGCCAGACAGCTTGTCACATCTACATAAATGTTTTGACATTTCCAACACTTGGCATCACACTTCCCCAGAGAAGCACATTTTAAGAAATTTGACAAATGCCTTGACAGGGGGGACAAATATAACTCCCAAAGTCATCATACTGCCAATACGATGACTTTATTTACTTCAGTTCCTAATTGGATTCATAGTTAACACTAAAGTGGAATGAGACATCAAGCAAAGTAAAATACATCTGTCTTATTTGCTTCACGACCCCAAGTTATAGTCCGACTTTGTCACCTTCAGTTTCTAAAATCCAAAAATATACTCCACCAAAATGTGAATGCAGCACTTTTGTTTTTGTTTGCATTTTTCATTCATTTCAGCAAAACATCTAACATTTCATGTGTGCACACAAAAGACTTATTTCTCTTGAATTTTGTTCACAGATTTGTTAAAAGTCGACGTTTGTGAGCAACTTCACCTTTGTGAAAATTAAACGGACATCAGGATGCAGATTAAACTGCATGACTATTGCACAGATGTGTCTTAAACTGGTCGCAACAAAAGTTGGAGCGTGTAGTTTTATCAGGCAGCACGTCGGAGATGTCACAGGTTTTCTGGGGTCATTCCATGTGCAACTAGAAGCACTCAGAGAGCGCAAACCTCCGCTAAGGCCATAGGGTCACTGACGTCATGTGGAATACCCTTTGGCCACGTCATTTCACGCATCTACCGTCATGTTCAGATTCAGTGGTTAAACCCTTAGATCTTCATCTTCAGCAAGTGTATTTATAAAGAGAGACTGCATGAACTACACAACTTTTAAATTTTCTAATAACAAGTTTATTCACTGAGGAGAAACAACGTTAAATTATTGTTGTGTCGTAACTTAATTTTTGTTCAACCTTTGTGACCTGTCTTCATGAAGTTAGATGCAAAAATGTTGAAATTGGCCCTATCCTGCAATGATAAAGAATCCTTAAAAAAATTACTGGACCCAGATCATGTTCCAGATCATACCAAAATTTAATGACTTCTAAGTCAGGCCAAGATACACCCCTGGTAAAAATTTCACTGAAATCCGTTGAGGAGTTTTGAGTAATCCTGCTAAAAACCATCCAACCAACAAACAAACAAATGGACACGACCGAAACATAACCTCCTTGGCGGATGGTAATCAACAAGTGACTCCCCAGGTCTTCGCCTTTATTTTCACATATTTTGTCGATTATGGGTCCAGTATAAAAAATGGAAAATATTCAGTTCATTTGGGGGGATATAGGAGATTATCTGTGATACATTTAGAAATATCGCCTTCAAAGTTGGCAAGAAACCTTTTTCAGACCCTGCTGGAGGGAAAACCATTTGGAGTATGAATTTAATATTTTGGGTTTTATTAATATTGGGCCCAGGGCTTCACTATGGCTTAGCGGTTAGCACTGTTGCATCACAGCAAGAAGGTTGTCGGATCGCACCCCACCTGGGGTCTTTCTGAGTGGGGTTTGCATGTTCTCGCCGTGTTTGTGTGTGTTCCCTCTGGGTGCTCCAGCTTCCTCCCACTTCCAAAGATGCATGTGTTTTGCTGTATGTGACCCTGTGATAGACGGTGTCTGGTCCAGGGTGAACCCTGCCTCACGCCCTGTGTCTGCTGGGATAGGCTCCAGTCCCCTGTGACTCTTGATTGACATAAACAGCTATAGAAAAAGAATGAATATTGGGCCTGTAACCTACAAAATATGTGTAAATCTGTGACCATTTATTTAATTATTTTTAAGGTTGAGTTCATACGGAATGACCCAGTTAGCATGTTGACTGCAGGAATGTGCCACGAACTGGATGTTTAGTTCACGACAATAAGCCGCCAACTGTGTCCCACATGTTACCATGGCAACCCAGGACCACCACTTCTGGCTTCCTCACCTCACAAAGAGCTTTTTTTTTTCAAGATAACCTGCACATTTTAGTGTGAACATTTGCTTTGACCAGCCCAAGACACACCTGTGCAATAATCATGGTGTTTAATCAGCATGTTGATTCTGATTATCTTGGCTAAGGTGAAGTGTTCACTAACATGGATTTGAATAAATCTGTGAACAAAATTTGAGGGCAATGAAGAGGGATTTTTTTTTTTTTTTTAAACTTCAGCTCCTGAAAATGGGAGTGAAAACAAAAGTGTTGCTTTCATACGTGAGCGCAGATACAACTGACAAGCAGACTGGACACGAAGCGATAAGATGACATATAACCAGAATCCGACACCTGGAATAGCTCACATCTCGAGACACCAATAAGAATATTTGGATGGGTCACAGTTTAATAACTCCAGTTATGTCCAATTTGAACTGTAGTTCTTTCCTATAATTGCACATTTTTCATTATTGTGTGATACCACAAATGTTCACAAAGCGGGTTGTGAAAATCGGGAACTCCAGAAAATTACATTCAATTAACTGTAGGAAAGTAGAATGGCACGTCACGGAGCAATCGACAAGAGGAATTCTTCCTTTTAAGCAAAAGATTGACAAAAAGAAAGAAAGCAGAGCCTTTATCGAAAGCAGAAAAATAAATAAAATGGCTTTCACAGCGACTGCAGTGTCCCAGTGTGCCAGATCAAAATCAGCCAGCAGGGCTGATGTTCTGCAGGCTGTGGACAAAACACACCCACCTGCTTCTAAAAGAGACACCGCAGATTTCCACCTTCATAATTATACATATAAACCACCCACACAAAGTGTGGCTACCTGACGAGTGCAAGTGTGTGTGTGTGTGTGTGTTCTGCTCTTCCACGGCTGTATGTGCTCGAGGGAATACAGCATTGTATTCAAAGCTGGCTTTGAAAGAACTCGTCTTCCTTTCTTTAAGAAAACAAAGATGCAATCAGCGTAACAACAATACGAACAAGAATTACTTAAAAATGGCTTCAATCAGTTACGTCTAAAAACGTGGAAAGGAGCCATTCCAAAAATCCTGATTTTCGGCCCTCTAAGTGTTTGTATGTTCTTAATGTACAATCAGCTGCTTTGAAGTGGTCAGACCTGAGGTATAAACGACAACCAGACATGCAGCGAGACACACAAAGAAGAAAGCGCTCCGGAGAGACCAGCACACTGATCCTATACATCACATCTTTAAGCTCGCAGCATCATGTACCATCGTGAAACAAAATGGCACGATGTACTGAGGTTGCAGTAGTTGCTGTTGGACAGTTTAAAAAAAAAGGGTTTTTTTTTTGACAGTTTGTCCACTCAAGAGAAAAAAATAAAATAAAATAAAAAATAAAAGTAAAAGCAATCTAATGTAAAATAAATTGATTGACTTACTTTAAATGCAAAACAGCAAATAATAAATACATATATTCTATATCATTTCCATCAGATAAAAGTCCATTTTGTCCTTGGTGGGGTGTTTTGTTTTTTTAAAATGTAGTGTCAAACATTTTTGGATACATATCTTTTACAAGACAGCAGATAAAAGGTTAACTTGTCCACCTGTCCCCCAATCTCCCCCTCTGGCTCTGCCATTTCTCGGGCGTGACAATAAAAATTACATTCGGAAAGGAAAAAAAAAAATCCCCCTGTCAAGTTTCCGTCCGGAGTTCTGTTACAGCTAAAAACACACAATAAGCCAAAAAGGAAAGCAGGAACAAAAAGGTTTATTCTCAGACCAGGGTGGGTCTGATCCGACTCGTCGCCTCCGGGGGGAAGAAACCAGATGACTGAATCCCGAAATGTTTGGATTTTGAGAGTAAGACATGTTGGCAGCACTCCCGCCAACCCCGGCCTGCGCTAAAAACAGGAATAGCTCCTTTTATATTTCTTTCTTTTAATGTGTTGTAAAATAAATATACCTGAAAAGAGGTAGGGTGGCAAATATTGGTCAGTCAGACACTTGAAGCGCCTCCCTCCTCCCTTTGCAAGAGGGAGGCGAAACAAAGACAAGAAAACCCAAAAAGATAATAAAAGAAAAAGAAAACAGCGGAGGATAGTATATTTCCCAGAGTATCGGCTATCCCCTTTGCCAGGCTCCAGGTCAGGGATACATAAAGGTACGAGGCCCGGAAAGGAGTCATTATTAGTCTTAAGCTTGAGTATAGCACTTGGTCTCTGCTGACCAAGGTGATATAATTTATATTTACGCCTTTAAATTACATCTAGTACAGGTAGTTAATGTCTGCGCCATTTTCCGACTGACAAATATTGCTGCCCATCTATTGGCTCGATCCTGAGGCATTTACAGTACTGAAGGCTACTGTTGCACACCCGCATCAGAAAACAACTACATTTCCAATGCAAGCAGCGTCAAATTTAAATTAAAAAAAGCAAAACAACACAAACAACAGTCTGTTAAAAATCTGTGACAGTGCCATCACCTTTTTTTCTCTTTTTTTCTTCTTTTTTTTTATTTTTTGCAAATCACTGCTGTGGATGTGTGACTTTGTGATATTCTTGTCAGTTCTCTACATTCATTTTACGAGTATTTAAATATATGTATATAAATAGATTATATGATCTCTTAAGTATTTATTATCACGTGAGGTTCGTTTCAGAACTACAGCAAGACTCGGCTACAAGGAGGAGGACTTTTTCGGACAGGGGGAGCCGTTAACCACATGAATAGAAATCAATGGAACCCAAAAAGAATGCAGCTAAATTAGAATAAATATAATTTAAATGGCATGCACCTCAGGAGATAAGATTAGGCTGAAAATGAGACTTTAAAAAAAATTACAGTTCTAATGCAATTTTACCTGCAAATTGTAATGAAATGCAGTCACATTTTCAGTCTCACACTTTTGTAAATTTTGCAAAAGATTTAAAAATTGTGTAAATTTCTCAAATAAATTACTTGGCCTTCGAGGTATATTCCCAGTCAGGGGAGTTTATTCTAAGTGCTAATGGACTTTATCCATGCAAAACTCTGCGTTATGCCCCAATTATACTATTTTAACTTTTTTCTATTTGTTTTTAAAACACAAACCATGTTTACATGCATTACATGAAATAGGGTCAAGGGCAGATTACCGTGGGCTTTCTGTGTGTGTGTGTGTTTTACTTTTATAGGACAGGAACTACAACAGATAGTTTCCACTTGATATCACCGACTCCTGATCTCTTACACAGCTGCTGTTTCTGGCTTTAGAATTTTGATTCGATACCGCTTGTAAGTATGCAAAATGGCTCACAGTAAATTAAGATGCTGTTTTAGTGGCGGGAAAGATGACGTCTTCAGTACGTCAATCCTCCTAGTTCATAGATATTATCAGGCCAATGGAACACTGAAATATCTGTTTGGAGTATTTTATACAAAGTATGGTTATGATTGCTAACACTTGTAAAGACTTTTGTATAAACGATTAGCACATATTTAGCTCACAGGGTGGGTGCACGTTAGTAAACATTGCAAGCAATGTTCATCTAAACGTACATCATTGGAACATTTTACTGTTTATTTAAAATATCTGATATTATCTGATAATACCTAATGACTACGATCAAATAAATGACCCTTCAGTGTCACTACACAAGTATTTCTAATCAATACACTGAAAAATAGTATGAGCAGTAGTTTCAAATTTCAGTTTATCAGCTGCAGCTACAAGCTAACTAGCTTGCTCTCCCGCTATATTCAGCCACAGGATTAACAAATTTGGAATTGCTTCAACTTTATCATAACCAGAAAAAAAAAAAACCCTGCACATCTTGTAAGCTCAACAATTTTTACTTGTATCCTCGGAACTTCTGCTAATAGCTAATACGTTAAAAGTCTAATAGAACGGAGCATGGTGGTAAGCCGTACAAAAAGTACCTAAAACTGATAAATTCATACAGGCGCCAACTGATTTTGATTTTATAGCTTTTCTAGGGTTGTATGAAGAACTGTTTTTCCGTTACCAGCAAAACTGTTGATTTTGCTTAACCTACTAATATTAATTAGAATGCAGTTGATGCATGAGCATTTACTTTACTAAATAGTATCTTTACTGTTTAAAATGTTCCTTTATGTTAGACTTTTTACGGTGTTTTAGCTCTTGTCGCAATTAAATGATGGTGACGATGACATCAGTGTAAACTATCTGTTGAGGCGATTCCCGGATTACAAACCAGATCCGTTCCTGTAACTGTAGGCAATCATATTGTATTTAAATCCATGTTAGAAATAAAACCTCTGCCCCATAAATACAGCTAAAATACAGGCTATATTTGAACATTGTGTACGGTCGTCCCCAGTATGCTGTTATACAGCCTTGTTACGTTAATAAACACTGAAACATATTTGTAAGTTAACCTGGTTAGCAAACACATCCATGTGTTTAGGTAGGATTTAAAAAATTCTGAGTGTCACTGCACATCTGTTCCTATCAATGGGATGTCAGAGCTCGGCGACCGCTTGTAGCTATTTCAAACACTGTACATGAAGCAGCTATGGCGTGTTTATACGAAGTGCGTTCCTATCAATACTGGGGTTTGATCCTGTTTTTACTATCAGATCAGTGCATTTTCCTTCACTGGCTCCAACATTAAACACACAATAACGGATTAGACACTTCAAATGCTCGGCATTGTCAAAGTGTTGCATTTCATGCTCGCCAACCAACCCAGCCAGATCCTTGTTCTAGAAGTACCTTCTAGAGTTTTCACCAATCAAATGAAGGCTTCTAAAAAGCTTCAAGTGGTGAAGAAATCACCGCAAAAGGTTAGATTGTATGCAAAATGTACAAAATAATTTAATAACGTCATTAAATTTGTAATTTAGTATGAAAATGAGCATCTACACCTCAGGATTAGCAAATTCAAATGTTTCAAAATGGCTTTACTCCTCCAAATCAGCCAAAAACAAACTGGTGCATGCCATTTTAAAAAGAATGATCAAAGAAAATAAAAGATCTAATAATAAATAAAATGTACAATATATTTTCAAAGGAGTGACTCATCGTTTCATTTTAAGAGTTCTCACAGACTGGGTGAGCACCAGGCAGTGTTTGGAGCGAAGAGCAACATTTACCACTCAGCAAAAAAATAAAAAACAACTCAGTTACAACCGAACAGCTTTGTGTTGTCTCCATCAAATTTCTCCTGATGGAACAATTCCAAAAGAGCGTTGTTTTTTTTAAACGAGGATATTCTTTCCCCTTCTGGTAAAATGTGATGAAAGCTTTTCTGTCCCTGGAGCTTCAGCGGTGACGGGCAGGAAAACAAGACCACACGACACAAACTTTTTTTTTTTCTTTGTGGCAGAAGTAAGCGAGAGGAGAAAAGTAAAGAGAGGTTTGGATCCAAGCTACAGCTTTCAGAAAGTCTTGACACACTAAAGCTTTTCTCTTTTTTCCTTCATCATCTTTTCCTGCTCCACATCCCAACGCCGGCACGCCACAGAAGAGCTACAACACATGTCCATAACCTCAAACAGCTTCTTTCTCTTATTTGTGAAAAGTGCTATTGTAGAAGTTTTACCATCATAAGTTCTCTTCCCCAAACTGACGTCAACATATTGTGTAGTTTTCTCGATGCATTAGCAGGTCAGACAGACTTTCGCGTTGCCGCCTTTGCTCACATAACCCCTGCAGACGAAGAAAGCGCAAGAGGCAATAGCTCGTCCTCTTGTCTTTCAACTCTAGGTCCAACAAGTAACAACCACAATTAAAAGCCGTATCATGTCTCAGTTACCCTGAGTTAAAAATTAGAAATCATCCAGAATTATGGATTGGCTTTTACATCAGTTATAATAATTTATAATATATTAAATCTGCCTTTCTTTCCCTCATCTCTATCAACTACCCCTCCCCACTGCATATCGAACTCCTCACTACCCCAAAATGAGCCTACGTAAATGCACATTATCGTCTGTGAAACAGTCCTTGAAATTTGGGAAAATAAGAGTTTTTGTTTTCCTAATCTGCTGAGATGTTTCTGTCTAATTTGATTGGGGGGAAAAAGGGGGGGGGGGGACCCATTTGCAATGTATTCTTGTTATGCAGCTAAAATTCTTGAGCTCAATCTAGCTAAAGCTTAGCACAGAAGCAAGATAATCAGCTGGATAGCAGCAGTTCACTTTCTGATCACAGAAGGCCTTCAAGCTAGCACACCAGCCTTTATCCAGAAGGTATTTGTAAAGACGTGGACTGGGTTTGGACACCATTTACAAGGAACCTCAACGCTGCTCCGGCATTTGGGGATCAGAAGTGAAACACCGATGGATGTCCATGAGGTAGCATTTCGCCTTGAAAACAATCGATCCACAATTGGACGACACCTCCACTTGTCCCTTGGGCAAACAAACAAAAAAAAAAGAGGGCTAAAGAGCTTTCTAGACGTCATTATGGATCACTGTTTGCAGACGACTTGCACCTCTATCTTGTAGTGAAGTTGTGACTGGGCTTCAGAGACAGACCTAATAAGTGCATGATGCAAGGGCAACAATGCCGAGGTAACCTGGTCTGTAAGCACCAGACCCTAAGTGTAGTGCAAAAGAAAACAAATCAAAGAAGAGAGGAAATAAGTCAATCACAGAAGTCAGTAGTATCCACAAAACTCACAAACATGCATCCCTGAATGACGTTTGTGTCTTTTCTCATTCAAAAAGGACGGGTCAATGTTGCTTTCGTCCACACAGAGATAAGCAGAATAACTAAGGAGTTAAAGTGTCATGGCTACCTGGCAATAAGAGAATGGGTTTTGATTCAGAACCCTGGTGAGGAATACAGTATCAATGGCATGATTCATTCTTTACAGTTGGCGTCAAATTAACAGTTCACTTACCAATTTTCAGATAGTACTCCTCGAGACAGGATGGGTTAAAGGACACTCATTTGTCAGCTTTGTAAGGAGTTACTTTTTAAACCTTCCCCTTCGATTATTTTTCCCCCAGATTGGAATGTTCCAAAGCCCAAACTGCATTTATAAGCAGCATCAGTTTAGTGTATCAAGTTCAGACAAGAAGGGGACTGAGTTTAGGGCTGGGGATTATCAGCATGCTTAATAAGGAAATTTCATGAATTGTCATGTAACTCATGTCCTACATGGCATTTGCTAAGACCATGGATATGAAAGCTAAACAAATGCTTGCACAGCGTCGCCCAGGGGACGCCCATTAAAAATCAGTTGTTTCTTTGCAGTCAGTTTTTTAAAGAATCCTCCTCATATTATCTCTGTGTTTGTGCTCACCCAGATACTGCAAAGTAAAATGGCACAAATAAAGCCCCATCCATTGTAAAATGTAGTCATTTGACTGAGGTTTACAAATTTTAGTCATTTAATTGATTGGTTTGAAACTGTCATCAATCTCTTCTTTCACACTGTCATTAAGCTCAACAGCCACGAGCGGCGGCCCCTCATCTCGCGGGGTTGTGGTTGGCGTGCTCTCAGACTCAGCTTGAAAATCTTGGCCTCCTGCTTCTAGCTTCATCATCAGCTTCAGCTTCTTCTTTGGGGGGTTCTTCAGGGTTCCCATACGCTCCTTAACCTTGTACTCCAGTGTGCTGTGTGGGATCCCGTACATGTTCTGTGCCTTTGACACACTCATCTTCCCACTCATTACCACCGCTATCGCCTCCTCCAGGATCTCGCTGTTGTATTGGCGATACCGGCCTCTCTTCTTCCTTGGCTGTTTGGAACTGAGGTCCCCCTCAACATCTGAGGTGGAGTACGCTGGCCCAGAGGTGGAGTGGTCCAAGTCAGAGGTCCAGTAGTCAGCCGCACCATCCAGCAAGTTTCCAAGGCTTCCTCCTCTACGGTTCTGTTTGGGCAAGATGGCTCTCAGCTTTCGTGTCAGGATATTTTCTCCATGGCTGCCACCTCCTACCCCCATAGAGCCATAGCCATACGGATCAGAGGCATGAGAGTCCCAGGAGAGATCCATGCCTCGAACCTGAGGGATCTTCAGGTCAACAGGAGGTGAGTGGCCATGGTCTTTTTTGCCCTCATTTAGGTGGTGTTGGGCCTTGGAGACCTGATTATGTTGGTGATGGGTGACAGAACTTTTGAATGAAGAGGCTCCATGGTGGTTGTGGTTGTCCATGAATGTGGGCAGGTCTTTGAGCTCACTGAGGGCCCCTCCCAAAACTCCACTAGCCTGCTTTAATTTCATTAAATTGTCCAGGTGGGCCTTGCTCTCCCAGAAAGAGGAAGACCCCTTCTGACCAAGCAAAGACTGAGACTGCCCATGACTGAGTAAACCAGCTGACTCTAGGTTCGCTAATGACAGTGCAGCAGGCTGGCTCAAGAGACGGTGCTTCTGACTGAGGAGCTCTTCTTTGATACGCAGTGACCGGGCCAGTGGGGGCTTGAAAGAGTTGGAGCCAACATAATTATCCTTCAGTCCATCTTGCAAGCTTCTCTGTAGCAGGTTGTCATCCTCATCCGCCTCTGGGACGGTGTGTTCCACTTTTAGAGAACGTCTGTATGGAGAAAATAATGAATTGTGAATACATTTAGGAAATGTGTCAAAGACCTTATAACTAAGATGAATTCCGATATTTGAGTCATAACTGTGGTGATATTTGCTACATCCTGTCTTTTCAAATTAATGAATAAAAAAACTATATTGTTCAGAAGTGACACTTTGGACCTTTGGATTGGATGGTTAGACTTCAGTAATACTGCACTGCTCTATGTTTTGGGACTGCAAACTGAACCTTTGTGTGGTCCTCCAAAATGTCTTACTGATACCAATGTTTTGATGTTGTGATCTGCCCTTGGTTGGCTGGTGGATCACACAATGAACAGTGCTGTGGAACTGCTCACTGTTGGGTGGAACGTCATACTTGGTTATTCCACTATGGGAAGTTTCTGTGTAGGCTCTCAGTTGTCCAGGTGGTTTCCATAGTAGAGAAGCTTGAATCTTCGACTGGACTGGGTTGCTTGACGTGAGGATGTTTCGCTTCAAATCACAGAAGCTTCCTCAGCTAAAATTCTTGCTCTGGTAGTCTGACTTCTGTCTTGACTCTTGTAGAGAAGAATAAACCAGAAGCCAACAAAAGCTGGAGTTTTTAACCTAACCAGACCCCTCCTACTGAGAGGCCGACTGCTATAGGCTAGTGACTAAACAATAGCTCTCATTAGCACCTATTGTGCTCTAGTTAGCACTCTCCTAATGATGGGCTGGAAGCCTCCCCTGATGGCTCCCTTGACGACTCTCCTGATGACGTGAATGACCCATTACCATGAACAAAAGACTAAAACTGCTTTGACCTGAGTACCTCATTGTAAACAGGGGACAAAGCGTGTCTGAGACCCGCCCCCCGGTTAAGGTTGGGTTTCAACTGTTTTACAAAGAATGCTTCCTTGACACCTCTCTCAAACCATTTCTTCTCTCTGGCTAATATTTTAACTTCCTTGTCCTCAAACGTGTGGTTAGTGTCTTTCAGGTGGAGATGAACTGCAGACTGAGGTCCACTGGCGCCCTCTCTGCGGTGCTGGTATAGCCTCTTGTTTAAAGGTTGCTTAGTCTCACCTATGTAGTGTTTGTTACAGTTTTCCTGACATCTGATAGAATACACTACATTGCTCTGTTTGTAACTAGGGATCATGTCCTTAGGGTGAACTAATTTCTGTCTCAAGGTGTTAACCGGTTTAAAGTAAACTGGGATTTTGTGCTGTCTGAAGATTCTCTGTAGTTTTTCCCCTACTCCTGCTACATAAGGGAGAGACACTCTTCTTTTTGTCTCCGTCTCCTGTCTATCTGGTCTCTTTGTTTTCTGGGACTTCTGCACTTTGTCCAGGGACCATCGTGGGTACCCACATACTGTGAGGGCTTTCCGTACAAGTTGTTGTTCTTTAGCCCTTCCCTCTGCAGTTGTGGGCACCTGTAGGGCTCTGTGTTGAAGCGTCCTGATCACCCCGAGCTTGTGTTCAAGGGGGTGGTTTGAGCCAAAGAGCAGATATTGGTCAGTGTGAGTGGGTTTTCTGTAAACCTCTGTCTGGAGCTGCCTGTTCTCTCCAATTGTAACATCACAGTCCAAGAAGGCTAAATGGTTGTTTCTGGCATCCTCACGTGTGAACTTGATATTGGAATCCACCGAATTGATGTGTTCCTTAAAGTCCTCGACCTCCTGTTGCTTGATTTTAACCCATGTGTCATCGACATATCTGAACCAGTGACTGGGAGAGATGCCCGTGAATGTCGTCAAGGCTGTCTTCTCCACTCACTCGGTAGGAGGGGTCTGGTTAGGTTAAAAACTCCAGCTTTTGTTGGCCTCTGGTTTATTCTTCTCTACAAGAGTCAAGACAGAAGTCAGACTACCAGGGCAAGAATTTTAGCTGAGGAAGCTTCTGTGATTTGAAGCGAAACATCCTCACGTCAAGCAACCCAGTCCAGTCGAAGATTCAAGCTTCTCTACTATCCACTATGGGAACTTCATGAGGTGAGCCTTGGTTTGTTGAAGTTGTTGTCAAGTTGCACATTTTCTACTAAAGTAGGTTTACTATTACATTCACAAGACACAATGAGATAAATATGTATTCTGCAGACAACCATGGCCAGTCTTATTACGTGCACATTATGTGATGATAACACTAAATATCAACATATTCATTCATTAATTTTTCTGCCAGCATACTGAGCAGCTCATCCCACACTTCTTTGGCCAAGCCTTCATTTCCATAACTGACCTGGGTCTTCACCAGGACTTCCTCCCAATTGGACCTCCCTAGGAAGATAACCATAGGGCATCCTCACTAGATGTCCAAACCACCTCAGTTGGCTCCTTTTGAGCCAGAGGCTCTACTCAGACTCCCTCCCGGGTATTTGAGCTTCTTACCCTGTCCCTGAGTGTCAGCCCACATACCCTACAGAGGAACCTCATTTCTGCCGCTTGTCTACACAGTCTTGTTCTTTTGGTCAGTACCCAAAGCTCATGCATGACTGTAGGTTAGGATAGGAGCTGAAATGGACTGGTAAATTGAGAGCCTCACCTCATGGCTCTTTGGTATGGCTTCCACAGGACCTCAGATGCAACACCAATTTGTATATTGATCTAACACTCCATCTTGCAAGACCCTGAGATACAGGAACTTCTCTACTTGTGGCAACAAGACAATTCACCCTTTCCTAGTAGAAAGCTGTGCTGTCTGGAGCATCAACTTCAGGTAGGGCTTCCCTCAGTGAATTGGTCCCAGGTGAGGAGACAGACTCAGGGTGATTTAAATAAAAAAAGACCTTTCATGAGTGACACCATAGGGGCCAGCGTAACCTCACCAGTATTAGGGAGGTGGAGCCTCCTGGAAGCAGGACTAGGTGCTCACAGGTGAGGAGTTGATGGCCAGGCCTTTAACCATGAGGGTTGGTTGGGCTCAGCCTGAATAAAAAACACTGTGTCACCTCCATGTCAACTCACCACAAAGAAGAACAGAACAAAGGTTCTGGTGCTGCTTGACACTCTCAAATACAACCAGTACAGACTCGTTGCATAAGAATCATCAGTTTTCTACTGCAGCTCAGATATTTTCCTGAATGTTTGCAGTTTCTTTCCTTCAATGGTGATCTACCAGCTGGATTTGACTTTAAATTCTGTTTGTTTGAGTGTTTCTGGACAGCATCAGAATGCTCCAGATAAGCCACAAAAAAGTAAACAGTGTGTGAGAAGGCGATGAACTTCATGATGTGTACCAGAGATGGCTCTAAAATAATTAATAATGTAACGAGGCAGATAACAGGAGAGCAGCAGAAGAACGGCATTATCATAAGTGACCCTGCTGTGTGAGCCAATACGACAGTGGACCATTGATTTTTCAGCTTCATAGGTTCCTTCCTACACTCATACAGTGTTCATGGATTTGCCTGCCCACTGCACTCGGATAATTGCTGAATGATGGTCAGATATGGATGAATCAAGCAGTAATGACCTGTCTTCTTTCCAATAAGCACCATTCTGCAAGTATCTTTCACGACAGTGTTTGAATTTTCTCAAACTCATCTCTGTGCCCAAGAAGAAGCTGCTCTAACATACGCTTGATACACTGACTCCACTTGAACTGCTGCAGCAAGCATTCCCACCGCTAAGTAACTATAGCAACAGTGAAAAAGCTCTTTAAAAATGGTCCCTTGGGTTAATAATAAAAGAAACTAACTCGTGCAGACAGCAGATGGCACAGGGAATACTGTATCTCTCCTCTGAAGACATATTCTGGTGAGTTACAGTGCATCTGATGGTGTGATGTGGGGAGTCCTCAGCAGGAGCATTAAAACAGATCAGCCCGGAGGGGGGTCCCGGGCTTTTTGGAAACAAGTCGGGGTTAACGAGAGCCTTTGTAGCCAAGACACTAACAGAATGTTGTGTTACAGTAAGCGTGCAGTTATCAGAGAGGCTCCGCCAGACAGTAATATTCAGCTTTTATTAGTGAAAATAAAAGGAGCAAACAAATACAATACAGAGGTGACGCACTGCTGACATTAAGACCCCATTCAGGCTGGGTCGGCAAGTCAGCTCGAATATGGCTCAAACCAGATACATTTTCTCTGAATCTGAATGCTACTATTTGGATTTAAACCTGATTATTTTCTATCTGGCTCCACCCACCTCTCTGTGTCTGCCTTGTATTCTTAATAATTCATTACATCCTAATTAATATGCAGATTTATACACAGAACCCCCCCAAATGTAATCAACTACTCTACTCCCCAGGGGATACTAGCTATGTTGTAAATGTCTACCATGTAGCATTCATTATTTGGTTATCATGCTGACATGTATGTGTGCACGCACAGACAGACAGACAGACGGGAGCATGATTACGTCATGCCCCCACGTGGTGTTCACGGTGATGGGTCATAAAAACACCCAGAGGTAGACAAGAAAAGCAGGAGAGTTTCCTCATGTGTTCACCTGTCACTCTAAGGGTGGATGAGTGCAGGTTCTGAATCATAAATACCTGTACGTATTCTCTGTAAGGCATAAAAACCCACGACCATGCGGCTGATATGAGCTCAGGTATTGATCAGCTGAGTGATTGCAAGAAGAGATGAAAGGTGGGAGGCACTGGCAGGTCTCGCTCAAGGACATGCGCGTCAGATCGAAGCCTGCACCTAATGAAGGTGAAGAAACCGAGCAAGTCGAGTCTCTGCACGCCGTCTTTTCACTATTTGCATGAAATGAATCCTGTTTACGTCAACACTTAAAAGTACCAACAGGTTGTTTGTGTCTATCAGTGATGTTTTTATATGAACCATCAAAGAATAGACATTTAAATGATCTTCAGATGGGTCCTCCAAAGAGAGCGACTCCCGCAGACCAAAGACATTAATGGTGCTAATATCTTTGCAGGAGAACGCAGGTCCACGTCTGATGGGTCCTGGACTGAGCTAAGAATCTAGAAATTTAAAAGCTTATTTGTTGACTTGAGTGCTTATCCTATTCCTTGCCAGTAGGAGACAGTGGACACCAAGCTGGAAGGGAGCAATGGCAGCAGCACCCTGGGTGTGAGGTAGGGTACCAGGGTTAGACCTGAGCCGCCATCATATATTGACAGACCAACAGACACTGTGACATTCTCACCTGCAGTCAATAGTTGGAACAAATTGCATGTCTTTGAACAGGGTCAGGAAACCAGAGTACCCGTGTACAGGGTGACTCAAAAAACAGAACCCATAAAAATCGTAATAAATCCTACAAAGGTCCAGCAAATTTCTTGAAACTTCAGTCTGTGTATGATCATTCCTCAAAGATTCAGTTAACTTGGTCACTTTGCATAAAAGTCATATTCTTTCAAAATTATGCTCCAAATGGTATGATTTGTTGGTGAAATAGGCCTCCAGGCAAAATGTCTTTTCCTTGGTTGACCAAGACTTGTTGGGTTGGGGAAGACACTTGGAACATGTTGACATTGAACATGTTGGTTGACCAAGACATGTTGGGTTGGGGAAGACGATTGGAACATGTTGACATGGAACATGCTGGTTGACCAAGACATGTTGGGTTGGGGAAGATGATTGGAACATGTTGACATTGAACATGTTGAGGGATCAAGACATGTTGGGTTGGGGGAGACGATTGGAACATGTTGACATGGAACATGTTGGTTGACCAAGACATGTTAGGTTGGGGAAGACGATTGGAACATGTTGACATGGAACAAGTTGGTTGACCAAGACATGGTCAATCAAGGAAGACTTTTTGCCTGGACGCCTATTTAGCCAACAAATCATCCCATTCTGGAGCATAAATTTGAAAGAACATGACTTTTATGCAGAGTGACCAAGATAACTGTAGCTCTGGGGAATGATTGTACACAGACTGAAGTTTGTAGGATTTATTGCAAATTTTATGGGTGCTGGGTTTTTGGGGGGGGGTCACCTTGTAAAAATGGAGAAAACATGGAGGGGGTCCCCAACTGGATTCAAACCTATGATGCCATGGGGCTAAGCTACCCAAATGTATCCTAACTGATAGTAATGACACGTGCATAAATCTGCACAGAGTTAAAGCAATTTTAGGACTATAACTTACTGAGAATTCTGCATTTACTAGAAATTAATCTAAAACACAAGGAGTAAATAAACTGGATCAACTTCAGATGTCCTCAGAGATCAAAACATGTGGACAAGTGGTTTGGTTGCTGTCTTTTTGGTTCTGTCTCTTTACTACATGAGCAGATATCCAGTTTTGCAGAAACATATTCCACTGCACGCTGCCGAGGTTAATAGGATGCTTTTAAATGTTGTGGATTGTGTGTTTTGTGGTTTAACTCACTCCCTGTGGTGCTGCTGCAATAGATTCAGTCTGTTCATCTTCACTTATGCATCTTTTATGAAAATGTTCAACTATTTTATGGGTGCGTTTGTCTGCTGTGAGTCATTTATCATATTTGGTTTTCAAAGCCTGGTGAAAGCTGCTCTGATATGATGCAGCTGAATTTTGTTGGTGCTGTGCTGCCTTCAGGATCTCTAACAACTTTGGACTTCTGCGCAGTTTATTGGATAGTTTGCAAAGTTCTATATTGCATCTTTATCCTTTTAGAGTAACAATGGCCAACAATGATATTAGCCACATTATCGCAGTGCTGACGATACAACCACAAATCAGGAAGAATCTGAATGATGTGGAAAAGGGACACTAGTGAGGGGAGCCACCAGAACACCCAGACAACTCTGAAGAAGTTATAGGTGTCTGTGGCTGTGAGTAGAGGAAATGGAACGGTGCAATATTTGATTGTTGCATCTCCTTTCACAGCTTCATGTTGGAGTTAGAGAAGGACTGCAAAACAGGAAAACAGGTGAAACCTTGGCTCAGGTTTCCCGTGTGCCTCTCTGCAAACTGCAGCTGAAATTTTGCATGTTCCATTTAAGAGAATCTCCCTCTACACCCCTTCATCATGGAGCTGTATAACTGCTCATGCAACAGACAAAAGTTGCATTATGCATAGTTTCTCCCACTACAACCACGGAAGCTCCATTCCATACCAAATCAAGAGATTAAAAAAAAAGTTCACGCCCAACCATCTCACATTTGCATCATATTTGTGCAAATGTTTAGGCTTCTATCTTTATTAGTTTTAGAGATGTGGAGGTTCTAAAAAGCCCACGTTTTAGGAGCAATTTTGTTTTTTAATCAGTAAAGACCATTTTTAATACCTCATAAATCCTAAAATTTATTTCTTTGTTTGTAGTTCCTGAATTAAAAACTATGATTTGATAAATATATCTGAAAATTTGAAATATCTGATAAAGTAAAAGAGGGTTAAAGATGCTCCAAGTGGTTTCAGCACGGAAGGTTGAAACCCTGCCCCTGTCACATTTTTCCATGTAATGTGGCATTGCGTCAGGAAGGGCATCCAGTGTAAAACTTGTGCCAAGTCTTGTGCTAAAAGACTTTTAAAGTTTGCATTTGCATAACCGAAAAGTCTGTTTGCTAAGTTGTGATTCAGGTCAACAACCATGTGATATAACCGGGCGTCATTCCCACTGCCATCCAGTAGATGAGTCAAAATGCATAGAGCACTGCCATCTACTGGCACCCTGTTATATCACACGGTTGTCGAATCACAACTTAACAGACTTTTCGGTTTTGAAAATGCCTTTTTTTTTTTACAAATGAAAAAAATACATATTTTACAAAAACATATTTATTTGTAAACACCAACACACATGCTACATTAACTTGTGTTGGTTTTTACATAGAATGAATGAGTCAATCAATCAGTGTGACCGAAGGCTCAGTTTACCCACAATCCCTTTGGGCATCTCTGTGTTAATGTTCAAAACTTCAGAATTAGTGCATTATTTTAAAATTAACAGATATGTGTTATATTTTCACTTTGTACAAATGGCAGAGTTGACATTAATGCAGTTAAACTATCCGGATTTATAAATCAAAATGATAAATCAAACCTGCTTTCCTTTTCAAGACGTCTGGCCTCACGGCTGGACCACTGTATACTGTCAAGGTAAATGATGCTTACCTACAGCAGTGGGCAGGGTACACAAAGACAGAAGTACTGACTCATTGGCTGTGTTTGGGTTTGTGATCGACTTTGATTCTATCAGAAGCGTTGGCTGTGTTTAAACTCAAGATCAGCTTGCTAGTAGTTGAGAGTGTACCAGCGACAATACTGAAAGTTAGCGGTTAGCTGTAAATTCCGATAAATGTTTTGGTGGTTTATCGGTTTAGCTTTAAAAAAGATAACTTTTCAGTTAGCTGATTAGCGGTTATCAAAGCTAACTTTTTGATTAGCTCTGCCCACCACTGACCATAGAACAATGACATTAAAATAAAATTAAAATTTCATTATTCAACAATGAGTTGTTCAAATGTTGTCTCTGATTGAACAGCACAAATTTTTTAGTCCTTGATTTGGATGACAAACTAGGGCCACACCCACATATCTCAAAAACTCATAAAGACAGAAGCCTAAAATTTTGCACATGTTACTGGGCCCAATAGCAATATTTCCAAAAAATTTGAAGCAAATATGAGATGGTCAGGCATGGCACATCTGATGATTTGGCCAGAAAGCCTATAATCATCAACGATAGATCAGCAAGAGAAATGGACAAAAATCAGTCAATGGCCACCTGAAATTGATGCAGAAAAGTCATCGTAAGTGCACAAATTTGTCCTCAACATACTGTAGCAACCTTATAAGCAATTTTATTCAGAAAAAAGGAGCAAAAATCATCTGTTGTGAGATTAATATCCACAACAGACTGCTGTCCCCGGGTCACAAAGGAGTCCAGAATTATGATGATTGTTACTGGTTAAGTTAGATTACAAAAGCTGTTTTTTAACAGGCTGTCACGCCAAGTAAATGGAGAATTTCCGTGTTGTTTTTTTTTTTTTTTTTTGCTTGTTTTTGCATTTTCTACATCGCCCTGCCTTTTTCTGATTTGGGGTTTATCCAGCAACCTATAATTAATCTTGCGTCTTAATCTGTATCATTTATCATTTAGAGATTAACATGTACTCGTACAGTGTATCCACACTCACAGAGAGGGAAAGTTTCACAGCAATTCAGAGTGCCGAAGAAAAGCAGTGGCTCTCAAACTGTGGTTCACAACTCCAAACAGGGTCATCACAAATGTTTGTCGGGTCACCATATTTAATTATCTTATCTTAGCTTTTATTTATGTTTTCTTAAAATGTAATATTATTAATAACATCCAACAATATAAAGAAAACACCAATTTCTCTGCACAAAACACATTTACACCAGTAAAAACATCCAAATGATAACCGCGATATTCTCTCAGAATGCACCATTTTTAGTGTAATTTTCAAAGATTTCTCTTGGAAATTCCTCCCTGACCTGACCCCTGACCTTTTGTAGGATGCCTAAGGCATCACACAGCCCCCAAAGTCCTTACATTGTGCTCTTTTGTTTTTCTCTCCGCCTACTCCAAAACCTATAGAAACAGCCACAGGCTACCACACTTTTTTGCTTCTGGAATTTATAATCCAGCAATTACACAATTTTTCTGGAAAAGCTGGTGAACGGATGAACAGGATGATTACAGTGCACGGCTGTGGTGGCCTCACAGCTTTGAGATGTTAAGTAACCCATTAATGAAAGGAAATGTGCAGAAATGTGCAGAAAGGAGCACTGTCATTGATTATGTTCAAAAAAACGGAGGTTGTACTGTAGGTCAGACAGTGTTTCATCAGTTTGAATCCAACGAGGCTTGAGTGGTGGAGATTTCATCTGCAGATGGCTTCTTGTGCTGTTTGCAGCCGTGTTGTGGTTTTTCTGCTGAGAAGAGTGTAACACTGACAAACGGAACCACATTCATCAGACAAAAAGCCCAAGAAAATGATTTTACTGTAACTGATAAAATCTGGAGCTTGTTTTCTTCGTAATGAGAAGCCTGACTGTGTTTTGTTTTGTTTTTTGGTATCTGTAAAGAGATCCGCATCCAAATCTGAGTTTGATATCATCCCCTCGGGCCGAGTCTCCACACAGCGCTCACTGTTCCACTGCCAGCTGTGCTCTGAATGACTCACTTCTGTTTCACACGGCGCCTGTTCCTCCTCTGTCAGGAGGAACAGAGCCCAGATTAACTAATCATGTTGCCTTACCCTTTGACCCTGAGAGCAGCAGAAAAGCTGGGGAAGGTTTTGAGGAGGCCGCTGCCTGCGCTGTGGTTCTTCTTGGTGGAGAGATCCAGGACACCATCTGAGAAGAAACACAAGAAACACATTCAACACAAATGGCTTTGATTCCTCTTGCAGCCCGTCAACGCCGTGACGTGGAGGCGGAAACACAGTCGGACATCTGAACACGTTGAGCAGTTTGAGTTTATGGTGGATCCCAGTTCCCTGTGACCCGACCCAACTGTGAACTCCAAGAAGAACAGTTTGTCAAAAGGACACACATTTCATTAATACAAAGTGGGACATCAGACCTGAAGACAGGCCCGGGCAGTCACATCAAAAATATCTCTTCATTGACTTAAAATTATCCCAAGAGGGCCACTGTTCTTAATTTCTTTTAAAAACTCCGCTTGTAGAGCCACTAACAGAAAATTTATACCACACAGACATGACTTTAATCATTTTATGAATCAGTCTTTGGTAACAGCAATTAGAAGATCAATGTGCCGTTAGAAAATGTACCAGTAACTCTACTGTCGTACGTTGAAGAAATACTCTTTGAATGCAGAGACTTAAGTAAATGATTTATAGTAATGTTTTAGCGGTAAATACCACTGACCAAATTCTTGGTCTGCGACGACTCACTGAACACCAGTGCAGGTTTCAGCTGTGCTTCTTTGCAGCCAAAGTATTTGCTTTGGTTGACCAAGCTGCTCTGAAGGAACATCCTGAGGATGTGCAAGATCCTCAGTCAGGTCCTAGATATCCCAGCTCACCTATAGACTTCTTCTCAGTGAACGTCACGGATGTGTTCTCTGTTCAGTGCTTCAGTACCAGCACGAACCGAACGTTGGGAGGGTCTGTGGAGTCCAGGAACCCAAGGGTCTTTGAGGGTAAGAAAAGCTTTACTAACCTCGATTTTGGGTACACAGACGGAATATTTGTGGACTTGATGGACAATGATTACAGCACTTTAGGAGCTGAAAAAGAAATTGGAGTCTCTGAGTTTGTGATTGTCTTGGATGAAAACTAAGAAGATGTTTTGATGCCAATACCTATGCAAGAGAATCAAGAATCAAATATTTTGCACTGGTGGTCTGCTTGGGTGGTTGCCTTCCAGGAACCAGAGTGGTCTGTAGTGGGGTATTGTGTTGGGTGGCACCAACACACACGTAAAGTGGTGTTTACATTTGTACATAAAAAGTTATGTCAATAAGGAAGTGAATAAAAACAATGTTATTGTTGGACATGTTGACAAAATGTCCAACAATAATGGTGAGACATTACTCATAGCTAGTTTTGTTAATGAGCTACTCTTTTCAGCTAATGAATGTGTCAGTTTGCATAGTGTTATGTTCACATGTATGTATTGCCATAACACACTGATGGAGGTCATCATAAGATCTCCATATCTTCGCTCCAGATGTTCCAGGGAAAAAAACATCCATTAATATGCAGATTTATGCAGCAAGGTGTTCCTACTCCTAATCAGATGATTAGCCACAGCGGGGGAAGCTATGCTGTAAGAGTGGCACTTTTATTTTTTAACATTATTAAACTGAACTATTTGTTGAGCTTCTGGTCAGTATCATACAGTTAGAAGTGGATCATTGTGGCCCACATGTTTTTGAAGGGCTGATGTTAAAGGAATATGCTCCATATGTTGGAGTAATAAAATAATATATGCATCTCGGTTTTATTAGCAGTTTCTGCTTTGTACAAGTGTATTAACAATAAAAAAGTTATTTGGGAATGAGACTGTCAGTCACACAGGTGACCGACTGAGCCCGGTGTAACTGTGATGCATGAAGAAGAATATTAACGTCTGGTACCTTAACTTGCTCCTGTACACAGTATTGCTCACACAATCCCTGTATGTGATGGGGTGAGGAGATGTTACTGTTAAATTTTGTGAAGACAGAATATGTGTTGTTGTTGTTGTTATAGTGTCCATGGATTCTAGCTTGAAAGCAGACACAAAAATAAGCAAATCCATCTGTGGCATGTCTGGATGCACATTGCTTTTTTAAGTAGGGGAGAAAGCTGAGTGCGGAGCGCAAAGGCCACCAAAGCTTCCAGAGGTGAAGCCTGCAGCAAGGTTTGTATCTTTCCAAAAGTGCTTGCACTCACTTTGTTTAGCTGTTGTTTACAATTCAGTTTTGTTGTGCACGTTACACACATATCAACTGTGTCTGAAAGAGGGCATGAGATAATGAGTTCATTCTGTTACAAACAACATCGCTTCACTTTACACTTTATTCCGTCACCTCCTGTTCATTTTTTTCCATAGAGTGGTCATAAATGCTGTCTTACTAACAGACATTTGCAAGCAACTGGCATTGATATGTGTAGGCAGGCACAGTGTACACGCACTGTGAACCTTCTTATGTAACGTGCGTCTGAGTTTTGCTTTTTTTTCGCATAAAGAACTACGCAAACGTTAGACCTGGTTTTTGGTGCTCTAATGTGCAAATGCTTTCTGATGATGGTCATTATCAACGCACCAGCTCTGCCACCAACCACACCACATTTCAGACACATACGCTCTCGCAAGCACAAGTGACACTGTGACAAATCCCATAAAAATTACACCTGCCTTAGGTTGAAAACTAGCAGTGATACTTGCAGGTGCTGTGCGCTGCTTAGCGCCTGGTGGTAGGCAGTGGCTCAGGTCTCAGATTGACACAGTGGGACAGTGAGAACAATGGCTCGATTCTTGGCTATTTAGGTACCGGCTTTAATGTCACAGGAGGACCACAGGTGGTCCCAGTGCTGACCAAATGAAGTGCAAGCATGCAAAGGACTAATGGACTGAAGGCCGTCTGCAGAGTCCAAGAATAGCACACAGTCGTCTGCATACTGAAACCTGTGATACAGATGTGTGGTACATTTGCTGTGAGTGACACTGATGATGGACTAATCTGTGCAAAATGACAGAAAAATCATAAAGACCCAGTGTTCCATGCTGGTGTGCTTGTCTCTGGAAGTGAACAAGCTCTTCTAGAAACTCCATTTATCATGCTGGTGTGTTTCTATGAGAATAATCAGGAGCAGGATGACATAAACAACAGGACTGGGTGAGAAAGAGTAACAGGTGAGTGTGGGGAGCATGTAAATCCTTAAATCGTTTTTGTAAAAATTAAGGAGGCCTATTGCAAGCAGATCCCAATAAGCTGGTATTAAACCGGGTGAACAGTCACACGGTGTTTGATGTTAAATCTTTGAGCTCTTGTTTCTGTTTTCCAGTATGAAAATTACAGATGTCCCACTGTTTTAGTCTGATTAAGTAGCAATTTAGCCCTCAGACAGATTTCAGCGCCACAGTGTATCTAAAGGAATTAATGTTTTTTTGTTATGAGCACAATGAAGCGCTGGTGTCTGCACATCGTAGAAGTCCGTCCAATAAAGGCCCCGAGGCCCCGCTGGTGCCAGAGAGCTCATCCCCGGATTGGAGAGTGTGGTGTGGATGAGAGTCTACGGCTCCCCCTGGATGTGATGTGTGTCTGCACAAAATGACTGTATTTTTGCATCACCAGCAAATAATGTGAATTTACAACATGTTCCATTCATCATTTAACCATATGATGTCTCAGATCTACAAGTTTAATGAACTAGAACTACGAGGTCTGTCCGTAAAGTATAGGTCCTTTTTATTTTTTTCAAAAACTATATGGGTTTCATTCATATGTTTTTACGTCAGACATGCTTGAACCCTCGTGCGCATGCGTGAGTTTTTCCACGCCTGTCGGTGACGTCATTCGCCTGTGAGCACTCCTTGTGGGAGGAGTCGTCCAGCCCCTCGTCGGAATTCCTTTGTCTGAGAAGTTGCTGAGAGACTGGCGCTTTGTTTGATCAAAATTTTTTCTAAACCTGTGAGACACATCAAAGTGGACATGGTTCGAAAAATTAAGCTGGTCTTCAGTGAAAATTTTAACAGCTGATGAGAGATTTTGAGGTGATTCTGTCGCTTTAAGGACTTTTCACGGTGCGAGACGTCGTGCAGCGCTCTCAGGCAGCGTCATCAGCCTGTTTCAAGCTTAAAACCTCCACATTTCAGGCTCTGTTGATCCAGGACGTCGTGAGAGAACAGAGAAGTTTCAGAAGAAGTCGGTTTCAGCATTTTATCCGGATATTCCACTGTTAAAGGAGATTTTTTTAATGAAAGACGTGTGGGCGGATTGCAGCGTCGGCTCGCAGCCACCACGACGCTCCGCCACAGGAAAAACACCTCTGTTGGAAGCCTTGAGGACAAGTTGGAACATCTCCAGCTGATAAACAATTTCTCATATACTCACTCCACTGAAAGCCATCAAAGGCCAACTGGATTTTAACAAATGGTTATCAACACGGAGGTGTTTTTCCTGTGCTGCCGCGCCGCGTCGGCTGCGTCCCGACGCGCGGACCCGTCCGCACGTCTTTCATTAAAAAAATATCCTTTAACAGTGGAATATCCGGATAAAATGCTGAAACCGAATTCTTCTGAAACTTCTCTGTTCTCTCACGACGTCCTGGATCAATAGAGCCTGAAATGTGGAGGTTTTCAGCTTGAAACAGGCTGATGACGCCGCCTGAGAGCGCTGAGCGACGTCTCGCACCGTGAAAAGTCCTTAAAGCGACAGAATCACCTCAAAATCTCTCATCAGCTGTTAAAATTTTCACTGAAAACGAGCTTAATTTTTCGAACCATGTCCACTTCGATGTGTCTCACAGGTTTAGAAAAAATTTTGATCAAACAAAGCGCCAGTCTCTCAGCAACTTCTCAGACAAAGGAATTCCGACGAGGGGCTGGACAACTCCTCCCACAAGGAGTGCTCACAGGCGAATGACGTCACCGACAGGCGTGGAAAAACTCACGCATGCGCACGAGGGTTCAAGCATGTCTGACGTAAAAACATATGAATGAAATCCATATAGTTTTTGAAAAAAATAAAAAGGACCTATACTTTACGGACAGCCCTCGTAAAGTGAGAAACAACCACAAAGAATAATCGTGACTCAATGTTCACTGCTCAAAGGCACTACTAAAAAACACACGGGGGGAGAGAATCACATTTTACAGTTTAACAAATTTTCAAACAAAGTGATGGAGACAAAAATGTGATGGTGTCACTGAGACACTGCAATAATAGTGAAATTATAAAAAAAAAAAAAAATCATCCCAAAAATATTAGTTTTTGTAACAGCTTGATTTAAATAATAATGATAATATAATAATAATAATAATGATAATGAATTAGATAGAATGGAAAAAGTTTCACTGAAATCGCTTCATTTCAATGTAATCTTTGTGTTTTAACGGTTCATTTACCGATAGTGATTAGGAAGAGCTTTGAGAGAGACAGAACAATTATTTAATCATGCTGACGTGATGCAGCTCGGCTGTATGATGACGGAGGATGAACATTTCCATGGCGACTCAGATGATGGACACAGAGACTGAACCTGCTGTCCGGAGAGCTGACAGTAGAAGCTAAAAGCTACATGAAGGACTTTGGTGACTTTTCTGATTGAGCTGCCGTCCGGTAGCACCTCTGAAGCCTAAAATAAGAACCAGAACCGCAAACGTTGTGTAGATAAACACAATCTATCAGCGAACCAATGACGTGGCTCGTCCTTGGACCAGTGTTCTTTGAGGGAGTGGAGCCGCTTGTCTTCTTCAACCCTAAAGTGTGGACAGATAAAGGGACGTATTCCTCACATTCATGAGACACAGGTGGGTTATTCCCATTCTAATCCAATTTCATCATTTGCATGGTTTATTTTTCTGTAGGTAAGCCAAGGCTCCAACAGCGGTCAGTGCGCGGAGTAATCCACCAAATATGAAACAATAATTCTGTATCAATACTTTCGTATGGTAGCTTAAATTCACCTATTTTGACATCGTCATCGGTACGCAACTTTCTCTCGCTCTCAGCTAACAGCGCCATTACTGACATCTGCGTAGCAGCGTTCACGGCTGGTCAGGGTGCGGAGTATTACATTAAATTTGAAATGGTCGAATATTTTGCGACCTCACACCTGATATTATACGGTCTGAAATCTCGCACGATTAACCAATCAGATTTGCAGAAAAAATGTAATTGGATTAGAATAAAATGAATAGACTCAATATGACGTGCGACACCAAGAGTCACTAGAACGGGTAAGACAGATAGACAAGGTCGACCACTGCAACGCATTTTCAGTCCCGTTAGCTAGAACACATTCTGGAAAACATGCTAAAATTAAATTATTGGGCTCAATCATTTGATGTTACACTTGTAATGTGTGTGAATTTACAAGTGGTCACCAGGTGATGCAGATACCTAAAGGGTCCACTAGTGATGGTGATGAGGTTTACAGAGTCGGGGTGGTGTCTCCGTGTACCATGTTGGTGCTCTTACCCTGATGGCTGGGTTCTGGGTCCACCGGGCTCTTTTTGATGGTGAGGTCCAGCGGGCTGTCCTGGTCAGCCATGAGAAGTTTGCTGAGGACGGGGTTCTGTGCAGAGGCCGCAGCTCCTCCTCCTCCTCCCCTTCCATTACTGGCTGCTGTACCGTTGTTGCCCTGGTTGCAGGCGGGCACTGATGCAGCTGTGGTGGGGCTGAGGCTCAGTGCTGGGGTTGGGGATGGGGAGGAGGAGGCAGATGATGGAGGTGAGCTTGGTGCAGGTAAAGACCTGTGTGGGGAGCAGGGGGCCGGGGCCAGAGACGCCGGTCTTGTCAGGCTTTGGTCCTTCATGGTGCCGTTGGGCAGGGGCGGGTCGTCCTGAGTAGTTTTTGAGGTATATTCGGCAGCAAACTGGCGAATCATTCGCTGCATGATCTCACGGGCCACTAGAGGAATGTGAGGGTCTGAGAAACTCGGGAGGTCTGCATGGAAACAAAACAAAAACGTGTCTGTGTTATATCCAACAGATATTTACTTTTAAATAATCTAACAGACAGTCAGTATCAGTGAAACATAGTGTGACCGAGCTGGAGATGGTGGAGAGCTTCACCTGCCTAGACTCTACAGTAACAAGTAACCTGTCCCTGGAAAAGGAAATCAGCAACAGGATCACCAAAGCTGCAGTTGTCACGTTCAAACTCAGCAAGAGCGTGTCGACAAATTCCATGCTGACAATCAACACCAAGCTCCGTGTGCACCGGGCTCACACCCTACGTATTTCACGGCACAACAAACTGTCCAACTCTGAGATTCTCAGTTGTGCAGAGATGCCACACGTCAATCCTCCGCTGACTCGATGTCTGCGCTGACTCGATGTCTGCGCTGACTCGGCCACCTGTATCACATGTATGATGGCCGCAACCCAAAAGACACGGTATACGGGGAGCTAGCCAGTGGCACAAAACCATATGGTCGCCTAAATCTGTGTTTGGAGGATTCCTGCAACAAAGACCTCATGAAGACTGGTACTGATTCAGATACTTGGGAGGAACTAGCCAACGACCATAGCAGCTAGAACAGGGCTGTAAAGGACGGTGTCAAAAGGGCAAAGATCAAGCAGCAAGAAGCTTTGAGAGAGAAAAGGATCCAGCAACAGACTGATACATTCGACTACACCAACTCTGATCTTGCTGCGACTTGTACAGCAGCAGAGATGGTCACTCTTGTATCGGCCTGTGCACTCACAGACAAGAACACTGAAGGGTGCCAACACCCCATCGTCTTATGTCTGTCAGACGATTGCCTACCGACATTCCAGGCCGCGCTCAGAGCAGCTCTTAAACTTGTTTGTTGATTAGGATGAAAGCGTCCTGACGATCACTGCACACATGCCATACTTCAGATAAGGATTCCATAACACCTTCTCCCAGTTATGGCGATTAAATTTGCATGACCAGGATAATATTTACAATAATCTTTCTGATGCTGATTCTGTATGTTAATCAAAAAACAAATTGAATAATTTGGATAAATGAGGTTGCAAGTCCACAGAAAATACAGTATGTCTTTTAGCTGTAGTCCCTTTGAGCTGTTGGCTCAGTGGGATATAGAGTTGGGTTCCCAATATGTAGACTTTGGTTGGATTCCCAGTCACATTTCCTGTCCCAGTGAGATCAGATTTTAAGGTTCTGCTACTAACCTATAAATTGTTCATGGACTGGCACCTCCCTACCTAGCTGACCTAATTAAACCTTACGTACCGGCCCGGGCTTTACGTTCTCAGAGTGCAGGACTACTTTCTGTACCTAGGGTGAATAAGAAGTCTGTGGGTCATAGAGCTTTCTCTTATCGTGCCCCTGTTCTGTGGAATGATCTCCCTGCGTCAATAAAACAGTCAGATTCTGTGGAGATTTTCAAGTCCAGACTTAAGACACTTATTTTCCCTTTCATATGGCTAGCATACTGGTAGTTTTGTTTTACGCCTTTTACTCTTTTAATTCATTTTATTAGTAATTGGAGCGGGCCACGGGCTCAACTTTACCTAAATTCTGGGTCTTTTTGTGAAGTTTATGGCTAGTGGCCGGCGATCACCTTAGTATTTCTCTGGTTTTTTTGTTGTTTAATGCTGACAAATTATACAGTATTTTTTGTCTTTCTGATGCCTGATTCTGTTTTTTCTCTGTTTAAGGTGCAGCTCCATCCAGAGATGGGAGTTGTATTTATGTTGGCGACCCTCCTGTCCTGTGCACCAACAGCATTTCTTGTATATTCCTCCGTGAATTGTTCTGTGAACTGTTCTGTAATTTATGTTTGTAGCATGGGCCAAGCAGAGGGTCACCCCTTTGAGTCTGGTCTGCTTGAGGTTTCTTCCTCAGAGGGAGTTTTTCCTTACCGCTGTTGCTCTGGGGGTTGGAAAGGTTAGACCTTACCTGTGTGAAGCGCTTTGAGGCAACTCTGCTGTGATTTGGCGCTATACGAGGGCTGTCAATAAAGTAACGGTCCTTTTAATTTTTTTCAAAAACTATATGGATTTCATTCATATGTTTTTACGTCAGACATGCTTGAACCCTCGTGCGCATGCATGAGTTTTTCCACGCCTGTCGGTGACGTCATTCGCCTGTGAGCACTCCTTGTGGGAGGAGTCGTCCAGCCCCTCGTCGGAATTCCTTTGTCTGAGAAGTTGCTGAGAGACTGGCGCTTTGTTTGATCAAAATATTTTCTAAACCTGTGAGACACATCGAAGTGGACATGGTTCGAAAAATTAAGCTGGTTTTCAGTGAAAATTTTAACGGCTGATGAGAGATTTTGAGGTGAGACTGTCACTTTAAGGACTTTTCACGGTGCGAGACGTCGCGCAGCGCTCTCAGGCAGTGTCATCAGCCTGTTCAAGCTGAAAACCTCCACATTTCAGGCTCTATTGATCCAGGACGTCGTGAGAGAACAGAGAAGTTTCAGAAGAAGTCGGTTTCAGCATTTTATCCGGATATTCCACTGTTAAAGGAGATTTTTTTAATGAAAGACGTGCGGACGGGTCCGCGCGTCGGGACGCAGCCGCCGCGACGCTCCGCCACAGGAAAAACACCTCTGTTGAAAGCCTTAAGGACAAGTTGGAACATGTCCTGCCAGTTAAACAATTTCTCATATACTCACTCCACTGAAAGCCATCAAAAGCCGCCTGGATTTTACAAATGGTTATCAACACGGAGGTGTTTTTCCTGTGCCGCCGCACCGCGCCGGCTGCGTCCCGACGCGCGGATCCGTTCGCACGTCTTTCATTAAAAAAATCTCCTTTAACAGTGGAATATCCGGATAAAATGCTGAAACTGACTTCTTCTGAAACTTCTCTGTTCTCTCACGACGTCCTGGATCAATAGAGCCTGAAATGTGGAGGTTTTCATCTTGAACAGGCTGATGACGCCGCCTGAGAGCGCTGCGCGACGTCTCGCACCGTGAAAAGTCCTTAAAGCGACAGAATCACCTCAAAATCTCTCATCAGCCGTTAAAATTTTCACTGAAAACCAGCTTAATTTTTCGAACCGTGTCCACTTCGATGTGTCTCACAGGTTTAGAAAATATTTTGATCAAACAACGCGCCAGTCTCTCAGCAACTTCTCAGACAAAGGAATTCCGACGAGGGGCTGGACGACTCCTCCCACAAGGAGTGCTCACAGGCGAATGACGTCACCGACAGGCGTGGAAAAACTCACGCATGCGCACGAGGGTTCAAGCATGTCTGACGTAAAAACATATGAATGAAATCCATATAGTTTTTGAAAAAAATAAAAAGGACCGTTACTTTATTGACAGCCCTTGTATAAATGAAAATAAATTGAAAACTGAAATTGAAATTCTTGGAAAAGAAACAGAAGACAGGAAAAAAGAAATGTGTAAAAGTTTCATCTTCACCTGCTGTGTTCAAACAAACCCACAGCACTCATCGCACCAGAGAAAAAAACAGCACTCACTTTTCCGTAAAAGCCTAATCTGGTGTTGTCCCAGGTAAATCAGCTCTACTTATCTTTTTAAAAGCAGCAGCTCCAGAATTTGGATTCTTAGATGTCTGCCACCAAGTTGAACCCTAAATCCTGCAAACAACACATTAGCCTAAAAATGTAATCCTGAAACTATGCTGAAATAATCCCAAAATCACATTTCCTGTACAACACGCACAGCACTCAATCTTGATTTGTGACCAAGGTTACGGCGCCATCATACCAGCTCTCAGCAGAGGCATGCTGCTGTAGTCCAACTGTGCTTTGCATATCTGGCTTCCCAGCATGCTGTCTGTTTTTACTCTGGATTGTTGTTCTTTCAGTTTTGAACATTATATGAATTCTCTGCACGGGGTGCTGGTGGACCTGCATGTTGATATTAATGTTTCGGAGCTCCCATGTGGGTTTGTTATTAAAATATATGGTACAGTTCCAGGCACCCTAAAATTTTGATTGAACAAAATCTTGCAATTCTCTATTTTTCCCTTCTTCTTTAATGTATCAACAAGATACATTTCAGAAATCCTGGGCCTTTTCCAGGCGTTGAAGGCATGGGTGCAAAACGTACTTTAGTCACATTTTGAAATAAAATAAGCTGGCACCAGTACTCTAATTAATAACAGAGCAGACCATTATTTGGTAGCAAAAAAATTCTGAAAATAAGTATTCAGTTGGGTATGCCAGCTGGAGCTATTGCCCCCACGACCCGATCCCAGATAAGCGGTTGAAGATGAGATGAGTTTGGGTATACTCGTATATGGTCATTGATGAATTCACTAACATCCAATACAAGAAATGTGCAAGTCCATCATTTTTGAGCAAGACGTTCCTGCATCCACGACTGACGCAACAAAATACTAGTATGCGTCACATGTCAAGCTATAAAATGGCAAAATCACACGGGCAAACACTCCTCGGTGACAGGTGATGGGACAGAGATTTCTACATTTCTTAGGGCCCTGTCCCACTGGGGAGAGGATTAATTGTGCATGAACTGAGTATACAAATTGTGGGCGTTCATTGTCGTCCACAACAAAAATGGCCAAAAATGACAAATGTCCCAGTATGAATTACGGATATATTAATAATATATAGCGAATATATGATGAACAATCACAGTTATATAATGCATGTAGTGAGGAAACTGATCTGACGCACTGCGATTATCACAGCAGTATTACAGGTGTATTACGAATGAATGCATCGCGCACGTGTTGCGCGTGCATGGCATCTGCATTTCGGTCATAAAATGAGCGCACTCGGGCCGTAGGCATCACTATTCACACCAACAATACAGCCTCTGGAGCATTTGCTGGACTTGGACAAGTTGATCACAGAGTTTGTTCATGTTGTCATACGAGGGTTAACTGTTCATGAATTTGGGGAGCGGGAGGGGGGAAGCCGCTCGGGGTGTGAGACGGTGTTTTTTTTTTTTTGAGAGTGTCACAGAAAACAGACTTCAGCGTGAGTTGTGGCTAAACAGCAACTCTTCCTTTTGTTGGTGTTAAATAAAAGTCCTGGATTGCAGCAGCTACGTCTTTGTGGATCTACACAGCTGGACCGGCACTGACTGGCAGGTATGTCACTTTCTGCCACATATAGTAGTTTGGGTTTATGTGACGTGTTTGTTATGCATTCACAGATTGTTCACAAATCAGCTGCAAAGCAGATGTAATAAAAACACTTTATTCGTGGCCAATCTGTATGCATTTGCTGCAACATATTTTAGTTTGTGATGTGGACATGATGGGCACGATATATATCTGTTTTATACACTGTCCCAGTCTGCTGCCAATCCCCGTCAGTTGCGGATATCAGCGGTTAACGGCAGCTATACAGCGCATAGAGTGAGTATGTATTGTGTATGAAGTGAGTATATATGGCGTATGTAAGGTGGATGTCATCCACATCCAGATTTTTGAACAGCTCAAAAATCCTGGCTGTGGACATGCGTGCCTCTGCGGATGATCACGGGCGTGTTCGGATGACGGCTGCATGTTACACAGATATTGCGGATGTTTGGCGAATATGGGCCAATTTTGTGCGCAATCAATGCGCAAAACCTCCTAAACGCCAGTGGGACAGGGCCCTAAGCCTACATTTATCCTGGTTAACTGTATGTCCAAGAACAGAGAACCATATTACCTGTACTAGTACTGTACTGCCCCTCCCTGAGCCTGGTTCTGCTGGAGGTTTCTTCCTGTTAAAAGGGAGTTTTTCCTTCCCACTGTAGCCAAGTGCTTGCTCACAGGGGGTCGTTTTGACCGTTGGGGTTTTACATCATTATTGTATGGCCTTGCCTTACAATATAAAGCGCCTTGGGGCAACTGTTTGTTGTGATTTGGCGCTATATAAAAAAAAAATTGATTGATTGATTGACTAGTAACAGCGTAGGACTTGTTTTGCAAAAATGCAGATGAGTGGATGAGTGTACTTATTTGCAAAGCTGCACAATTTGTGGTCGCACTTCCAGGCACGTCCTAGGCTCTGCTGAAATCTCAACTGAGTTTCAAACAAAATACACATCAAAGGTTGCACAGCGATCTAAGTGAGGGCTCAAATATGATTAAAATTTTCAGGACGGTATATCCATTATTTCCAGGATATGAGGGGTGATTGAAAAGTTTTGAACTTGTCAATCACCCCTCGTATTTGGTCATTTGAATCCATTTCCAGGTCATTTCCATGTGTGGAAAAACTACTCTCTAAATTTTCAGGATGCATCAGAACCCTGAATAAAATATGACGCTTTTTCTCTCAAACTAAAAACCTAATTTTTAAAATTAAATCCAAATGTTAAAAATGTTTATTTTTCTATCATGTGCCACCTGATATAGAAGAACAGAAAGTCAGTTTCCAATAATCACTCAGTAATAAAATCATTGCAAAATCCTAATTAGCCACATTGGAAAAAAGTGAAACTTTTTGTCAGAATGATATATACAATGTGGGGGGGGGGGGGGGGGGGAGATTTCAGTGTCATAAATTACAGTAAATTACACCCTAGTTTTCATCAAAACAAACAAACAAACAGGGAACAACAAAAGATGTAATTTTACCACCTCATTGAGACATTTATACTTGAAGGTGAATAGTGATCACACACTTAATTCACTTATTTTTATTTATGCCTAGGTCTTGGCTATTTCTTGGATTGTGGTGAAGTATTGTGTAATGCCTGTGTGTGAATGACTATTACTGTATGATTGTATCCTATCATGCCTTGTGCTTGTGTGACTGCTTGTCTATTTATATACAGCAGCTCTGCGTGTGTCAGTGAAGTCGTATTGAATAGAGCTGCACATTAATTGGACAGACATCTGTTTCCTCCCTCCCTTCCAGAAAAAAGCAGCTTCGGTCTATTGGGCACGAAATAGATGCCGATCTCAACATGAGACACTCGGCTCTGAAGTGATTTACTGCAGCTCAGCAGATACTCTGACCGTCAGCCGATGATATTATGATGCCTGTAGCAAAAGCTGCGTGTACATACAAACCAGAACCAGAAAAAAAGGAAAAGAAAAACCACCCTAATGTTCATGGTTGGACATCGAATCAAGACATTTGCATCTCATATGGGCAATTTTCACAGGCGTGGAATGGCTCTCACCGAGCTGATCCACCACAACCACGGCCGCCCAAAGCTTATTATCATATCAGGCAACATCATAATATCAGGTATCAGTTGGACTGTGACTGTGTTGATGTTTGAAATCAATACCGCACCTGTTAAATTCATTTTTACCCCGAGTGAAAAGATTAATCCCACCACGAGGGCCCGGGTTGGATAATGGCCAACATCTCCTTCAATGCTAAAAAGTTTAACCTCCGATGCCAGTTTGTTATGTTTGAAAGCTGACAGATGCTAAAGGATGTGGTTCAGCTTAAATAAATAACAAAAAAGAACTGTTACAGTCACTTTACCTAAAGGAAAATTATACTCATTACATCTGATTAGGATGTACAGTAGTGTTCAGAATAATAGTAGTGCTATGTGACTAAAAAGATTAATCGAGGTTTTGAGTATATTTCTTATTGTTACATGGAAACAAGGTACCAGTAGATTCAGTAGATTCTCACAAATCCAACAAGACCAAGCATTCATGATATGCACACTCTTTAAGACTATGAAACTGGGCTATTATTAAAAAAAAGTAGAAAAGGGGGTGTTCACAATAATAGTACATCTGCTGCTGATGCTACAAACTCAAAACTATTATGTTCAAACTGCTTTTTTAGCAATCCTGTGAATCACTAAACTAGTATTTAGTTGTATAACCACAATTTTTCATGATTTCTTCACATCTGCGAGGCATTAATTTTGTTGGTTTGAAACCAAGATTTTGCTGGTTTACTAGTGTGCTTGGGGTCATTGTCTTGTTGAAACACCCATTTCAAGGGCATGTCCTCTTCAGCATAAGGCAACATGACCTCTTCAAGTATGTTGACATATCCAAACTGATCCATGATACCTGGTATGCGATATATAGGCCCAACACCATAGTAGGAGAAACATGCCCATATCATGATGCTTGCACCACCATGCTTCACTGTCTTTACTGTGAACTGTGGCTTGAATTCAGAGTTTGGGGGTCGTCTCACAAACTGTCTGCGGCCCTTGGACCCAAAAAGAACAATTTTACTCTCATCAGTCCACAAAATATTCCTCCATTTCTCTTTAGACCAGTTGATGTGTTCTTTGGCAAATTGTAACCTCTTCTGCGCATGTCTTTTATTTAACAGAGGGACTTTGCGGGGGATTCTTGCAAATAAATTAGCTTCACAGAGGCGTCTTCTAACTGTCACAGCACTTACAGGTAACTCCAGACTGTCTTTGATCATCCTGGAATTGATCAATGGGTGAGCTTTTGCCATTCTGGTTATTCTTCTATCCATTTTGATTTTGGTTTTTTTGTCCATTTTAAAGCATGGAGATCATTGTAGATGAACAGCCTATAATTTTTTGCACCTGCATATAAGTTTTCCCCTCTCCAATCAACTTTTTAATCAAACTACGCTGTTCTTCTGAACAATGTCTTGAACATCCCATTTCCCTCAGGCTTTCAAAGAGAAAAGCATGTTCAACAGGTGCTGGCTTCATCCTTAAATAGGGGACACCTGATTCACACCTGTTTGTTCCACAAAACTGACAAACTCACTGACTGAATGCCACACTACTATTATTGTGAACACCCCCTTTTCTACTTTTTTTAAATAATAGCCCAGTTTCATAGTCTTAAAGAGTGTGCAAATCATGAATGCTTGGTCTTGTTGGATTTGTGAGAATCTACTGACTCTACTGGTACCTTGTTTCCCATGTAACAATAAGAAATATACTCAAAACCTGGATTAATCTTTTTAGTCACATAGCACTACTATTATTCTGAAAACTACTGTATGATTTTGCCTGCACAGGGCTGCTAATTTAATGTTGCCAGATGGGGTGTTTTTCTGCTTGAAAGAGGTGTACACTCTAACGGGTGCACGTTCCACTTTTTCAAATGGAAACTCATACTTCCTCTCTCTTTGGGCTGTGTCCAGTCCCCTCCCCAGCTCTACCTGCTGCATGTTCACAGTCACAAATTTAACATTTTCAGCAACACTTTAACAGCCAAAAGCAGTTCAACCAACGCTGATGGAAATAATTTAATGTGTCATCGTTACATCTGACAGTATGAAATGAAAAATAAACAAGTACTTTAATGCCTGGCAAAGAAAAGAACTCGGCTCTTTAGGTGGAAAAATGTAAAATCATTTAAGTTATCAGCATATGTAAAAGTCCTTCACTCAAAATGAAAAGTAGAGACATTGTTAATGGAAATGTCTGCTGAGTGGTAACCGTGCACACGGTGCTTGAGATTCAGACTGAAATACTCATGTGACTAATTACACAGTAATTAGTGCCACAGTCAAGTGGTCGTCTCCACAGGTTTTATTTCCAGGCGGTTTTCAGCCTGTAATCTCAGCCAGACCTTATCAGTTCTGACTAGCAGCCCAAAAACCATCAACTCAACGTTCTAACAGCAGCAGTCAACCTCAATGTTCATGTACTATTTTGGAAGTATTCACCCTCCACAGATCAGTGCTGGCTGGTCACCAGCTCTATCTCTCTCTACCGAGTAAAATAACCTTCAAGAGAGTTTCTCTAAAGCCTCTTGTTACAGAGTACAGGTCAGAAAAGTGGGTCGGCCTCTGTGACCCAGATCGAAACTGGTTTTGGGTCTACCTGCAGGGGAGATATGTCTTTGTTCCAACGAGGAAATGTTTGAAAAGATAACGTTACACTGGGTTTTCCCTGGGGGACGATATACCAATTACCAAAATGAATCAGTGTGTTGTAATAGTTATGCAGATGACACACAACTTTACACATCATTCTGCACCGGTAACGTGTCACGCGGTGTCTTTAATTTGGTCGTTTTGAAGTGCATTTGTAGGTCAAGTACAACTAGATCTGTACAACTCACTTTCATCCAGGTAAAAAAACAAACAAACAAAACTGAAAATACGGTGGCTGATATGGGCCACATCACTTCCAAACTGCAAAAGCAAAAAACACAAATGCAAAGAACATCTGCCTCAATTCAACAGTTAATTCATAAAAAAAATGTTTTGCAACTAAATGCTTGCAAACACAGAATAAAGCAGCAGACCGACGTAGGCTGAAAGATAATAGAACTATGCCAGCAGCACTGTTGGTCCTTCTGGCTCACGTCTTGCAACTGGAAAACCAAAACATGCGTTCTAAGACCCAGAGTCCATCTCTAGGAGGATCTGAGGTACCTCTTTTCCTTGACCTTCACCAAAATGTGCATTAACAACAATAACAACATGTGGGACTCTGGGTTTGACCTCGACGATATGCTTTTGTTCACAGCAGACAATATCAAGTTTTCACTCCATAGTACAGACATTGCAGAAAACCCTGGTGTTTGAAGTCTGCTGTCAGAAGTACTGATGGTTGTAACAACAGCAGATGTGTTCAAATCCTGTATTATTGTTGTTTTGTGGATCCATGGAAGAAATACAGTGAGCAAGTTTTCTGCAATAAATAACCAGCTGACCTAAAGGTACCACGGTCCTCCTCACTAATCGGGAAGTAGTGCAGCTGTTACAGTGTTGCAGGTTTAAACTCACCTGCTCAGGGTCTCACTGGTACCGAGCTCTCACAGCCCATCATTGCACTGACTATCTTTTAAGTCCCGCCTCTCCGATAAAATCCTCCACCTCACTGATGAATCGTTCCGTGTCCTTGCTCCTCAGTACCTGTTGGATCTCCTTCATCCTTACATCCTCTCTTCTATGCACAACCCCCACCCCCCATCAGCAATCCTGCACTGGGCATTTTTTAAGGATCCTCTGAAATCTAACCTGTTCACTCAGGCCTGTGGTCTTTAACTCAGTGCAACAACAAGTTCATAGACTGAAGCGATGTCACGTTTCACCCGATGACGTTTAGTGAGTTTAAAGCCCACTTACATAGGAATGAAGTCCCTTGTGCATCACGTGAGTGACCACAAAATGTGGGAGGACACCACAGGATGCTCAAGCAAGGCACAGCGCACACCTAGGTCATACATGGCATGTTCAGTGGAAGCACACATGATGCCATGGTCGCCATGAATGATTGAGCATGTTCAAAAGAAATGCAGAAGGGATGCAGAGGCTGGAGGACGCACAGAGGAGGCACACAGGACACCGTGGTCGGCCAAAGGATGCTCAAAGGAGGCACAGATGAGCCACAGAGGATGCCATGGTCGGCCAAAGGACGCTCAAAGGAGGCACAGAGGACATCGTGGTCGGCCAAAGGACGCTCAAAGGAGGCACAGAGGACATTATGGTCGGACAAAGGATGCTCAAGCGAGGCATAGAGGACACTGTGGTCGGCCAAAGGATGCTCAAAGGAGGCACAGATGAGCCACAGAGGATGCCATGGTCGGCCAAAGGACGCTCAAAGGAGGCACAGAGGACACCGTGGTCGGCCAAAGGACGCTCAAAGGAGGCACAGAGGACATTATGGTCGGACAAAGGATGCTCAAACGAGGCATAGAGGACACCGTGGTCGGCCAAAGGATGCTCAAAGGAGGCACAGAGGACACCGTGGTCAGCCAAAGGATGCTCAAAGGAGGCACAGAGGACATCGTGGTCGGCCAAAGGACGCTCAAAGGAGGCACAGAGGACATTATGGTCGGACAAAGGATGCTCAAACGAGGCATAGAGGACACCGTGGTCGGCCAAAGGATGCTCAAAGGAGGCACAGAGGACATCGTGGTCGGCCAAAGGACGCTCAAAGGAGGCACAGAGGACATCATGGTCGGCCAAAGGAGGCTCAAATGAGGCATAGAGGACATCATGGTCGGCCAAAAAAGGCTCAAATGAGGCATAGAGGACACCGTGGTTGGCCAAAGGATGCTCAAAGGAGGCACAGATGAGCCACAGAGGATGCCATGGTCAGCCAAAGGACGCTCAAAGGAGGCACAGAGGACACCGTGGTCAGCCATAGGATGCTCAAAGGAGGCACAGAGGACACCGTGGTCAGCCATAGGATGCTCAAAGGAGGCACAGAGGACATCATGGTCAGCCAAAGGACGCTCAAAGGAGGCACAGAGGACACCGTGGTCAGCCATAGGATGCTCAAAGGAGGCACAGAGGACATCATAGTCGGTCAAAGGACGCCCAAAGGAGGCACAGAGGACACCGTGGTCAGCCTTAGGATGCTCAAATGAGGCATAGAGGACATCGTGGTCGGCCAAAGGACGCTCAAAGGAGGCACAGAGGACATTATGGTCAGACAAAGGACGCCCAAAGGAGGCACAGAGGACACCGTGGTCAGCCTTAGGATGCTCAAATGAGGCATAGAGGACATCGTGGTCGGCCAAAGGACGCTCAAAGGAGGCACAGAGGACATCATGGTCAGCCAAAGGAGGCTCAAATGAGGCACAGAGGACATCATGGTCGGCCAAAGGACGCTCAAAGCACTGCAGGCTTCTTTCTCTGAGTTAATATTCTTCAGTAAAACCCAACTAAAACTTCAATTACCCCAATTATTTCAACTCTCACCAGGCGTCTCTCTTCAGTTCAGTTTCTACTCTAGTTAGACTGAAAGAAAAAAATAAGTTGTAAAATACACTCAGGTATTAACCTCCCTTACTGGAATCCATTTTTGAAATTTCCATATAGTCCCTGATTTCCCCGGAGAATTGACCAAATTCTATGACTTAACCTGTGCGTGAAACACACCTCTGAAAATCCCAACATATTCCAGATATTCATGACCGGAGGGAATGTGGTAATAAGCGATAACACGAGTGACGGGGCACAGTGTGAGCGCGTCTTACCTTTTCTGTGGAACACAGCATTGAGGAAGTCGTGGGCCTGTCTCTCCAGCCGGCTGATGCGACACTGATCCTGTTTGAAGTCTTCACACACCGACAGCACCTGGCTGCCTGTGCCGTTCTCTACGCTGTGCTCCTACACACACACACACACACGTTTACAGATGTTAATCTACAATCCAAATCAGTTTCTGGAATTCAAAGCTGTAGACCAGGAGTCTGCAACAAAACCTCAGTTCCCCTTTCATGGATATGCATCCAGGAAGGTCATGACCTATGACCGTGACAAACCGGCTCAGGATCACAGCTGCTCACGAATATGATCTGACACACAGTTTGATGACATAATCCACTGGATTTGTACCATGTGATGTTTGTAAAACCATTGTAGGACACCCTTACTAGGATATTAGCACTAACTTGGCTCTTCTGCAAAAACGGCAGGCGATGAATTCAAAGGATTACCAAAGTATGCCAAAGTTTGTGATGGGAAAAGAAATTTTCGATCCTCGAAGGCCATAGTTCTCAAACCGTGGTACCACCAGTGGTAGGCGGGCTCCCTCTGGTGGTATGCCGAGTCAACCGAACAAACTCATTTTTTATGGTGTAATTAAGTCAACTGCTTTATTTCAAATAAGGTTAAGGTTAAATCAACAACTTTTCATTGAATCAATACAAACACCAGAGAAGACTATTCAAAAAGTCAGATTTAACAGTTTTATGGCTTCAACACTTAAACGAAATCAATCTAACACCACTCTCTACTGAAAGCGAAGGGAAATGAAGCAATGCTTCGTAAGAGTCAGGGCTCAGCCCATAAAGTTATATGATAGAAATATAATATAAACGAGTGATATCTATAACATAAATCTATGACTCGGACAGTTATGGGCTTGGCTCTGTAAGCGAAGCAAAATGAAGCAATGTTTCATAAGAGTCTGAATCAGCTCTGCCAAGAAGCAGAATGAAACAATGCTTCGTAAGAGTCAGGGCTCAGCCCATAAAGTTATATGATAGAAATATAATATAAACGAGTGATATATATAACATAAATCTATGACTCGGACAGTTATGGGCTCGGCTCTGTAAGCGAAGCGAAATGAAGCAATGTTTCATAAGAGTCTGAATCAGCTCTGCCAAGAAGCAGAATGAAACAATGCTTCGTAAGAGTCAGGGCTCAGCCCATACAGTTATATGATAGAAATATAATATAAAAGAGTGATATCTATAATATAAATCTATGACTCGGACAGTTATGGGCTTGGCTCTGTAAGCGAAGCAAAATGAAGCAATGCTTCATAAGAGTTGGACTCTGCTAATACATGGTTCATATATCGAGGTGCAAATCAGTTTCTGCTGTAAAAGACAAACGTGATGGAGAGAAATTATAAACTTATGAAAATCTCTGACATACGTGTTATTATGTTACATGTGGACCGTCACTGTCAATGCATGTAGGTGTGTCTCAATGAATTCTCAAGCTTTTAACACAAGCTTCTTTGTTTATTCAGTTTCCACAATAAGGATTTAAATAATTTCCAGACGTCATTTTCCAAAACAAGGGCGTCTTATGTGGCCGACAGTTTCTGTCAGGATTTGACGATGAAGTCTTGTTTTTATATAGTCTTTGTGCTGCTTCAACATGATACAAACATAATGCCAACTGCCACACTTCAACATGCTGCTCACAACAAAAAGAAACCCTATTAATGATCCACAAAGACAAAAAGGTACTGTGCATCCAGGAAGTATTCACAGCACTGCACTTTTTCCACGTTACGTCACAGCATTATTCCAAAATTAATTTTTTTCTTTCTTTTTTCAAAGTTCTACACACGTGAAAATGTTTTGGTTTTTTAGATTTTTGCTAATTTATTAAAAAAAAAACTAAGCAATACATAAGTATTCACAGTCTTTGCCTTGAAGCTCAAAATTGAGCTCAGGTGCCTCCTGTTTCCACTGATCATCCTTGAGATTGTGGCATCATATTTAAGAAGACTTTAATTCCTGCCAAAGGTTCTTCAACAAAGTATTGACCAAAGGGTACGAATACTTATGTGATGTGGTTTCTGTTTTTTTTTTTTTTTTTTTTTTTTTTTTTTATAAATTTGCAAAAATTCTAAATAACCCTTTTTTCATGTTTTCATTATGGGATGATGTGAGTAGAATTTTGAGGGGAAAAATGAATTTACTTCATTTTGGAATAAGGCTGTAACATAACAAAATGTGGAAACATTGAAGTGCCGTGAAAACTTTCCAGATGCTCTGTAGATTAAATTACACTGTTAACAACAGCGGCTGAGGTTACAGAGGCAGAACTCTGACATGGTTTCACCAAGGTTCTGTACGTTCAGTGTATTTGTGCTGAGGTGACCGAACCTGACTCAACCTTGAGTATCATTCTGAAATATTTTCCAGAGCCTGACCCAATCCTTTGGTCTCCCAGATCGGGTATCCACACGCTAGTTTGAAAAGACATGCAGTCATTTTGACAACTTCTCTGTCCTCCTCCTCTGTATGTGAGATCAACAGAAGATACAGAAGATGAATAAAAGATTAAAACTGTTTCAAATGAGACAAAGAAGAGAATTAAAACTGCAGAGCTTACATTTTGGTTTACGCACTATGATGAGTTTGAGAAATAATTCCTGCAAGGATTTCTTTTATTAATTTTTCACTAATGATTGGCATAGTCCAGCCACTCTTAGGATTCAATGTTAACCAGATTTAAAGTTGGAATATGTTTGGTCGGCCTTGATTGGTCACTCTAGTCTTGTAGTGTACGTTGATGTCAAGCGTTACCACGTCCACCGCATCACAGATAGCAACCAGCAACCGCTCCATCCCCATTTCTCAAAACTAATCGTCTGCCACAGTCAGGTGCAACGAGGTTGTCCCCTTGGCCTTCTCCAGCCTCTGGTGTCCTCAAACCTGAGACACCTGTGTGCTGGATCATGTCCAGAAATGGCCAAAATGTGATCCTCCCCTTCTGAGTCTCCAGTAGCAACCGTTCATTTGACATAAAGTCATGCAAACAATCATCAAGGATCCTCCAAAGAGACCTAGAACCAAAGACGTCTAGTTGTTGCCTCCAGTCACTGGTTAGAGTCCAAGTATCAGGACTTGGACATTTGTTCTCCTGCAAAGGTTTCAGCAAACACCTCATGACTCCACAAGCTTCTCCCAGGTGATCCAGAGGAATGTCACTGCCAAGTTAAGGGAATCTCTAAACAAGCTTAACACTTTGACCGCATTCAGATACACGTCTAGTGACTGAGTCCAGGACGTCACCGCCAGCCTGGATCTCAGCGCCGATTCAGGACTGTAAATGCAGACTCTCCAACTTCTCGCTCGGTTTCTCAAGTGACGCAATCAAAGAGTCAACAAAGATCCCAGCCTCGCCTGTAAAGTCAAGGTCTGTAAACTTTTCCTCGCTGACAGCACGTTTGACCTTCTGACCTCAAATCAGTGGGGGGGGTCTTGGTTGGGCTGCTGCGTCATGTCCAAGGAGACATGGACAGTGATTATAGTGACAAAAATCAGAAAAGAAACGATCAAAGAATCATTTTCTGTCACAGAACCATCATAGAATGTTCTGCTGATCTGCTGTCTTGTTTTTACACTGTTTTCTTTTATTTTTTTAATCACGTTTTATATCGTTTGATGTGTTTTGATTTTATTTTTTCTGTAGCACTTTGTGAGTTTTATCTGTGGTAACTGCAATATAAATAAATATTTACTTAACATACACCAGCCTTTTTTGGTGGAATCTTAAATCAGTTTAAAAGAATGATTTTTAATAAAAGAGCTGCATTTGGGTAACAAAAAGTAAAAAAAAATAAATAAATAAAAAAAATCAAAGGAAAGGAAAAAGGGCGAGCATGAAGGGAGACAGATGAGGCATGCTGTGGGGGAGGTGGAAAATGTTTTTAGGAGGACAGATGGTGGACCTTAAGGGTCAGACCAGGGTCAGATTAAAAAGCAAGAGACTACAGATGAGGGAAAGACCCCCCACACCCCCCACTTTCTAATTTCCTTCCCTCTTGTCCTTATTTTTTCACACAACACAAAAAAAGAATGGAAAATAGCACCATTACCTTCTCAGTAAACCTGCCCCCACCCCGGAAACCATAAATTACTACTGAGAGGACACCAAGAAACCCAAAGTGGCAAGGATGAATGCGATCAGGTCCATACGTATTTGGACAGTGACAACATTTGTGATTTGTGATTCTGCACATCAACACAATGGAGTCCAAATGAAACAAGATGTTTTTGTGGTTTAATCTACAGAATTCAACACAAAATATCACATTAACCATTAATGAATTACATCCAATGTTTGAAGCTGTCCCTTCATTTATAGAGGTCATAAGTCATTGGACAAAATAAATGTAATCTCTTTTACAGCAAGTATTGTTTAGACAATTCAGAAGATACATGAAGATTCTGGACTTCATTTAACACCAAAAACTCAGAAATACAAACGGTATGAGACTGTATAGTAAATCTGTTTGAGGTAGGTCGTTCCCAAAAGCTGAGTGAGGGAAGCCACCAACACACTCATGCCTGTGATTAAAGAGTAATAGTGTAAGAATAATAGTGTTTTGGTATTGTAACTAGCTGGCCTGTGTCCTCTGGGGATCCTGTACATCTGAACTGTTTAGGGTCTGTAACGGTGTTCGTCAAGGAGGTGTTTTGTCTCCAACACTTTTATATATATATATATATACGAGGGCTGTCCGTTTTTTCAAAAACTATATGGATTTCATTCATATGTTTTTACGTCAGACATGCTTGAACCCTCGTGCGCATGCGTGACTTTTTCCACGCCTGTCGGTGACGTCATTCGCCTGTGAGCACTCCTTGTGGGAGGAGTCGTCCAGCCCCTCGTCGGAATTCCTTTGTCTGAGAAGTTGCTGAGAGACTGGCGCTTTGTTTGATCAAAATTTTTTCTAAACCTGTGAGACACATCGAAGTGGACACGGTTCGAAAAATTAAGCTGGTTTTCAGTGCGGACAGGTCCGTGCGTTGGGACGCAGCCGGCGCGGAGCGGCGGCACAGGAAAAACACCTCCGTGTTGATAACCATTTGTAAAATCCAGGCGGCTTTTGATGGCTTTCAGTGGAGTGAGTATATGAGAAATTGTTTAACAGCTGGACATGTTCCAACTTGTCCTTAAGGCTTCCAACAGAGGTGTTTTTCCTGTGGCGGAGCATCGCGGCGGCTGCGAGCCGACGCTGCAATCCGCCCGCACGTCTTTCATTAAAAAAATCTCCTTTAACAGTGGAATATCCGGATAAAATGCTGAAACCGACTTCTTCTGAAACTTCTCTGTTCTCTCACGACGTCCTGGATCAATAGAGCCTGAAATGTGGAGGTTTTCAGCTTGAAACAGGCTGATGATGGCGCCTGAGAGCGCTGAGCGACGTCTCGCACTGTGGGAAGTCCTTAAAGCGACAGTATTACCTCAAAATCTCTCATCAGCCGTTAAAATTTTCACTGAAAACCAGCTTAATTTTTCGAACCATATATATATATATATATATATATATATATATATATATATATATATATATATATATATATATATATATATATATATATATATGGATGATCTAAGTCGTAATCTGGTTAATGATAAAGTTGGGTGTGTGCTTGGTAATAGACTTGTTAACCACTTATTCTATGCTGATGATGTAGTTGTACTGCGTCCCTCAGTTAAGGACCTACAGAAATGACTTCACACCTGTTCTGATTATGGTGTTAAACATGATATTTTGTATAATAAGGCTAAAACTGTATGCATGCCAATATTACCTAAAGGTAGATCCCTTCTGAATTTTGTGGAGAAGTATAAGTATTTGGGGATGATCAGTGTTCATAACCTCTCTGATGACAAAGATATGGAACGACAAATGAGATCTTTCTATGTTTGGGGTAACTTTCTGTTAAGGAATTTCAGTGTGTGTTCCATGGAGGTTAAACACCTACTATTTAATGTTTTTTGAACCAATATGTATTGAAGTCATCTCTGGTTTAATTTTAAAAAATCCACTTTCCATAAGTTAACGGTTGGCTATAATAACTCCTTCAGACGTATATTTCACCGTTCATGTAGCGCCAGTGGAATGTCTGTTTTTAGTGATGTGCCTAGTTTTAATGAAGTACGCAGGAAAGCAATCTTTGGGTTTTGTAAGCGTGATGTGAATCAGCTCGTTATGTACAAATGATTACTATGGGAACACTTGCGTTCCACATTATATACCACTGGTAATTAATGGATGTGTTTTGTTTTGTTTTTTCCTTGATATGCTGTAGTTATTTTGTGTGATTTCTCAAATTTTTATGAGGATGCTATTTGGGTTAATTTGCATATAACATATTTAAATTTCTACCAACTCTGCACAGACGACAGCAGTACTTCAGTCAAATGTCAAGGAAACAACACAGATATCTTGTTTGTGTTTGGAGCAGTGTTGTATAAAGTACTGGAAAATCACACTTAAGTAAAAGTACAGATACCCATTAAAAAAATGACTTTGGTAGAAGTTCAAGTCACCGACTGAAATGCTACTCAAGTAAAAGTCTTAAAGTATCTAGTATTTATTGTACTTAAGTATGACAAGTAATGTACAACTAAATGTACTCAAGTATTGAAAGTAAAAGTACAAGTAAATGTTAATAATCAAAAACGGACTGATTTTTTTTATATTACAAAGTTTATCTAGGCTTGTAAATGACTGGTAGTATTAGTCAAAATACTGAAAATTGTGCACATCACACAAAAACACTTCAGAAACAAGGTTTCAAAACCTAAACAAGAGTAGGCTACTCACTAGGTGTTCACAGGAAACAGTTATTTATTTCTAGATGTATTTATTTATTTTCATTGTTACATGGTTTTATCTTTTCTGTTGTGTTTTGTTTCATTAGGTTCTTTTTGTCTCTTTCTCTAAAATTGTATTGTAACATTATTAGTCTATTATTATTGACTATTATTGTCTATTATGTAGACTATTATTGTTGGTGCTATTAATATATGAATAAACTAAAAAAATTACAATTTGACTCTTTTACAACAACGAACGCTGAGCCATTAATTATACAGAAAACAAATCAACACAAATGTGCTGATGTGAACAGCTTAATGCTAACTTTAACACTGAAAACGCCATAGACATGCTAACACGTTAGCATCTGTCCTGTTTTTAAGTTATAAAATACATCTATCAACTGTTTCAGTAGACCATAACAGGTCGGTTTAACATAAAAATATTAAATATTACTCACAGACATATGCTCTTCAGGGTTTTAGCAGGGAAAAATTAGGATAAAGCAAAATAAACAATGAATCCACGAATCGAAGCACTGCTTTGACCTGCGAATCACTGCTTCGATTGGTTCAAGGTTCAAAGCAAAGCCGCGCTGCAAAAAAAGTTGATTACAGACCTGCTGCAGGTCGGAAATGTAGTGAAGTAAAAGTGAAAGTAAGCTGAATTTTAAAAACTCAAGTACAAAGTCTCCCAAAACGTACTTAAGCACAGTAGTGAAGTATTTTTACTTCGTTACTATACAACACTGGTTTGGAGTGTAGAGAAAACATGGGATAAGATGCAAAGTCCACATGGACACCCCCCCCCCCCCCCGGTTCAAATCCAGAACGTTCAGGCTCTGAATTGACAGTGGGCGCCACAGCCACAGCACCATGAAGCCCAGAGTTTAAAACAACACTGACGTAAAACAGAACACAGAGTGAGATTCCGACATCATGTGGCAATGCTTCCTACCGTGACTTTCTCGTGTCTTAAGCAGCAGAAGAGACAGTTTTCATCAAAGGACCAGTCGGACACGTGCTCAGGCTCACAGTCTGAAATAGGGAGGGAGACGGAAAGAGAAAAGGGTTGAGAGTTACAGTCCGGATGAACTCTGCCTCCCATAAACCCTCAGCTGGTCTCAAACATGATGCATCATTCTGCTCACGGACCACCACTGTCCATCAAGTGTCCACACGTTCCCACAGTGGGAATGAAATGAATGAAAAGTCTGACGTTGCTGCACCTTTTCTTCATCGTTTTTTTGTTTAATTGACACTCGTTACTAAAACAGAACGTTCCCGGTTCAAGTCTACCTGCAGCCATTGTGGAGTTGCTTCTGGTGTGAATCTTCTGCCAAATCAACCCGCGGATCTGTATCAGAGCCGCTGTGGCGACCCTGAGCAAAACGGAAGAAGCTAAAAGGAATTACGTACTTACTCACTACATTAATAAATAGCACAGCTGCTGTTTATCCGCGTGAAAATGCTACAAAGATATCAGCATGTGAGGTCCTTTAGATCTGGACCAGATTTTTTTGGTGAGGATGCTTTTGCTAGTTTGTGTGGCTCACGTCTTTGCCTCAGTTTGACAGATGTTTTACAGGCTCCTGATGAAAATGGATACTGTATTTTCCAGAGTATAAGTTGCAGTGGAGGACAAGTCGCACTTGTAAAAAAATGCCTCTTGAAGAGCAAAAATCCATCTATACGTCACAACCGCCCTTTTCAGGTTTCAAATCCCACAAAACCTCTTTAAGGTCGCCGTGCTGTGAGATCTCAGTAACACTGAGAACTGAGATTGAGACGCTCTGATCATGCTGCACTTTAACCGCTGCACACGGACAACAGCATTAACATCACAACATAAAACTATTTTTATATTGTGCCTAAAACTCTTGTGAATATATTCTCTGGGTTTATAGACGTTATTGCGTTTGTTTTATGTAAACACGTGAGAATCACAGTCTGTCTCTCCGTTATTTTCAGTGGGAGCTGCTGTGAGCTTCGCTCGCTTCCTGATCATGTCGTTCTGGGGGAAAGTGAAGTTTGCTCTTTAACGTCTTGATTATTGTTCTTTACAACACTGTTTGTCCTCTTTGTTCCAGACTAATATATATAATATGTCTGAAATTCAGTTTGCGCTTATTAAATTCCACACAGATTAAACGTAGCAGACACGGATTATTTGTTATAATTGTTTTAGCAAGTTTTCAGGGTTTTCATGTGGTTTCTCTATGTTGTTTTGACTGCAGCAACTCTATGGCGCGCAAGGGATTGAAAACCCTGGATTGGAGTACAAGTTGCATTTATTTATTTGCATTATCAGCTTTGGGGGTTTAGTACATTGTTGACGTGGACTTTTTATTATTGGCATTTATTCTTTTATTACTAGAGTTAATTTTGTTTACTGCTTTGATTTCTGGGAAAGTCTTGTATAAATAGTCACTGTAATTATTATTATTAATAACTAATATGTGATTTTGTTTGTTATGTAAGTCACACTGGAGTATAAATTGCAGGACCTCCCAAACTAGTACAAATACTATGACATAATCCAGAAACTATGGTAATTAAGTCCTCTAAAGGCCCTGAGGGACATTGGGCAGATGTTTAACCCTGGATACCGTAACATAAAGTGGACGAGAGCCCATAACCCCCCCACCGGATGGGTCACCATTCCATGAAAGGTTACTTTTCAAACTGGGTGGAAAATGGATCATCTCCAAAATCTAGCCACTTGTTCTTTGGTGTGAGAAATCTTTGAGATATCCAAATTTAAGTCTGCAAATAGCTCATAAGATCAGAACCTAACATTTTGGGGAGGTTACTTTTAGCTTATGTAGACCAAGAGTTTGGACCAGCCGCCCCGTCTCGAAGGCCACAAGCAGCCTCTGCAGGGACGTGCACGTAAAATCATATTAATTAGTTGGTGATTTATCCTGTCGCCCATCACAGGCAATGAGTTAAACACCCCAGGTGTAGTTATACAATGAAACCAGAGGCAGCTGAAGAGTTACAATGCTTCTGTTTTCATTCAACATCCATTTTATGCACTTACCCATAGTAAGTGCATAAAGGGAATTTTAATTACCTCATAGATCACGTTCCTTGTGTTGAATTTAACACACCTGTTATTGAGGGAAAAGCTGAACCTTTGAATGTGTCTGTGTGTTTCTTTCTATTTCTTGAGGTACGAACAGGTAATACATCTGTCTAATCATCTAATGTCGATTTGTGCCCTGATGCCATGTTTGTAAAGAGCTAATTACCCTTTTTCAAGGCTGCACATCCTGCAAAACCTTTTTAAAAATGTCAATAAATTAATCATTCCATCACAGAGAGTATTCAGCTATTCTAAAAAAGGTCGGCCGTAATATTTCATCACGGCACACGGGTTCACGTTGAAGCACATCACTGCTGAATTGTAGACGCGTTTAAAAATGTTGAGAAAGAGCTTTGGAAAAGTTTGTGCAGCTAAACACAAACGGAAGTTCTGGGTGTCATGTGAATTCATCCAAGCAAGAGACGTAAAACTGTAAAAACACAGTACAAGATTTGATTTAAAGCACTTTGTGGTGTCAGGTGCTGCAGTCGGGGACCAGCAGTGCCACCTCAGTTATCCTCCGGTCTGCTTCACACTGCCTTTGATGAAAAGTTCTTTTATACGAGGTCTGTTAGAAAAGTAACGGACCTTTTTATTTTTTGCAAAAACTATATGGATTTGAATCACGTGACTGCATCAGCCAAGCTTGAACCTTCGTGCGCATGCGTGAGTTTTTTCACGCCTGTCGGTTGCGTCATTCACCTGGTAGTCAGACGACGTCCTGGATCAACAAAGCGTTCACTTTGGAAATGGCAAGACAGCTGGACATCAGCACTTTTTCGGCACATTCCACTGTTACAGGAGTTTTTGTAATGGAAAGAGGAGCGAAGAAATTTGCCACGGAGCCGCTCATGGCGCGGGACGAAAGCACCTCCGTGTTGGTCTCACAGGACAAGCCCTAACATGCCCAGCTCTTGCACCATTCGGAAAATTCAGACGGCTTTCGGTGGCTTTTCAGTCATGTGACTATCTGAGAAATTGTGGATGAGCTGGACATGCCACAACATGTCCTGTGAGGCTTCATCACAGCATTGCTTTTTGTTCTGTGCCATGCGCCTCCGTCCCAACGCGCAAATTTCTTCGCTCCTCTTTCCATTACAAAAACTCCTGTTACAGTGGAATGTGCCGAAAAAGTGCTGATGTCCAGCTGTCTTGCCATTTCTCTGGTAGTCAGACAACGTCCCGGATCAACAAAGCGTTCACTTTGGAAATGATCTGGTCGTTTGAGCCTGTCGATCGCCGCTCAGTGCGCGGCGAGCCATCCGCTGCTGTGGGCCGTCTTTAATCCAGTTGTAATTGTCCTTAATCTGTGTGATCCCCATAAGATCTTCACCGAAAGCCATCTGAAATTTCCAAATGGTTTCCACTTGTCTGTCTCTCACACTTTCTGAAAAAATTTTGATGAAGCAAAGCGGCAGTCGATCAGCCAATTTCCTGACAATGAAAATCCGATGAGGGGGCTGGACCACTCGTCCCACAAGGCGTGCTCACAGGCAAATGACGCAACCGACAGGCGTGAAAAAACTCACGCATGCGCACGAAGGTTCAAGCTTGTCTGATGCAGTCACATGTGATTCAAATCCATATAGTTTTTGCAAAAAATAAAAAGGTCCGTTACTTTTCTAACAGACATCGTATACGTCAGATTCAAGTCGTCTACTGATCTCTTTGGAAGGACGTCCAAAACGTCTTATTGATTCAGTCCGATTTCCCGAAAGAATTAGATATCTGTTCAAAAAGATTATTCTTCCAGTAATCAAGAGGTGGCAGGAAACAGAAATCCAGCATTGAGGAGGAAACGAGTTACAAGAACTTCTCTTAAAGTTCATGAAAACACCAGTGAACAACAGCCGGAACAACATTTACTGCAACCAAGTCAATGTACAGTGTTACTACATCCACTCGATCGGAGTATGTAGGGGAGGTGATGGTCTAGTGGTTAAGGCTTGAGTCCAGAAGATCATGGGTTCAAATCCCCGCCTGACTGGGCAAGGCCTTTAATCCCCTATTGCTCCCGGTGTGTAGTGAGCGCCTTGTATGGCAGCACCCTGACATCGGGGTGAATGTGAGGCATAATTGTAAAGCGCTTTGAACGTCTGATACAGATGGAAAAGTGCTATATAAATGCAGTCCATTTACCATTTACCATTTATGTGTGGGACACGCCCACTCAATCAGAGTTTGTGTGGGACACGTCCACTCAATCTGAGTTGTGTGGGATGTGGGACACGCCCACTCGATCTGAGTATGTGTGGGATGTGGGACACGCCCACTCGATCTGAGTATGTGTGGGACACGCCCACTCGATCTGAGTATGTGTGGGACACGCCCACTCGATCTGAGTATGTGTGGGATGTGGGACACGCCCACTCGATCAGAGTATGTGTGGGACATGCCTACTTGATCTGAGTGCCCACTCGATTTGAGTATGTGTGGTATGTGGGACACGCCCACTCGATCAGAGTATGTGTGGGACACGCCCACTCGATATGAGTATGTGTGGGACACACCCACTCCATTTGAGAATGTGTTTCTAAGTATACAAACAATAACATCACTGACTTGTATTAGTTTGATGAAAAGATGTCAAATAAAACCCGGCTTCACTATCTGCCAGTCATCCTCAGTACATTTATATTTAGTGTTGCAGGTCCCAAACTGCTGCCTGTAGATGTTTGGGAAGGAGCAGAGACGAGGTGACACAAACACATTGTACCTGTTCTGGTCAAAAAAGGTTCTCAGGTCAGGTTGATGAAGGATCAGTTAACAGCAACATGATTCAAACCTTAGGAACGTGACATATTTACTGGATACTCCAGAGAGTGAACCACACAGCGAACCATATTATCTCCAACCAAATTACCTTTGTCAAGGGTATTAACACAACTACATCCCATGACAGATGCTGGCTTTTGTAGCTGTTGCTGACAACGGTCTGGATGGTCCTTTTCATCTTTGGACTGAAGCATTTCTTCCAAAAATATCGAGAATACTGATTCATCTGACCACAATACATGTTTCCCCTGTGTGATGGTCCAACCCAGATGACTCTGGGGTCTGGCATAGAGCCCGACCGATATATTGGCCGGCCGATATTATCAGCTGATATAAGCCCTTTTCAAAGTACTCACTATCGGCCGAAATTTTGCTGACAGAACGCCGATAATTTCTCATAAACAGAACAGTTACTGAAATAATGTTTGTGTCGGCAATGTAAAATGTCCTTGCACCGTTTGTCCAGTAGATGGAGCTCTGACTCCATTCAAATGAGAGCTGCTTACACCCCTGCTTAAATGTGTTCATCACCGGCCCCCGTAGTTCGCCGTCACACTGCACTGATCGGCTGAGAAAAGCATACAAGTAAGTATATAAGGATGTTGTTTGTAATAACTTTGCAATCACATTCACCCCACATTTCTCCTGTTTCAGTTCAACTCAGTTTGATTAACTCAGTTTATGTAGTAATGTGTCAAATGTACTTCATTGCGTCGGTCACACATTTTATTAATCCCACATTGTGTAGACCTTATTTCTAGCATGAAAAACTTTCATTTACTGCTAAGAGGTTGAAACATTCAGATTCACTGGTCGTCAGGAAGGGTTCTGGTCGTCAGGAAGGGTTCTGGGAATTACTGCCGTCTGCCATTAACCCTCTGGTCCCAGCCGTCGTATACTTTTTGCTGAAAAGTTAACTCCGCAGACTTTCGATCCACCGTCGGCCATCTTGGTACTCCTCATAGAAGATGTGTGATGACGTGCGCAATGTGAGTGTCCAATCGGAATTGGTTCTCCGTCACATGGTTTTCCAAAATCCAATCATAGGGCAGATTTACCTCACGTGATATGGCAAAGATCATTTTCAGGAGTGATATCTTACTAGTTGGCCCATTTGAATAGCCCCCTAACTGCTTCAATTGCATTTTTGCATTTTTTTAAACTTGAAAATTCTTCTCTGTTATAAAGTTAATCAATATGAGGACAAGGCTTCAGCTTTTAGCTCATACCTTTTTTGTTAAGGGTCCAAAAAGAACATTTTATTCATTTAAAAAAATATATATATTGGCTGATTTATCGGCTATCGGCAAATCAGCCGATTTATCGATTATCTGCATTTTTTTCATCGAAATATCATTATCAGCATTGGCCTCAAAAAATCCATATCGGTCGGGCACTAGTCTGGCATAACTATGTCACTTTTGGACAAGGTAATCATTAGACTTATTTTTACACAGTAAAGCTTTAAGTGCCAATTGTGAATGTAACTCTGCACCGTAGAGCTTGACAAAGATTTCCCAAAGTCATCTCTTGCCCATGTGGCTATATCAGGTATTGATGAATGATGAGCAGTTCTTGATGCAGTGCCATCTGATGGATCAGGGATGATCTAAGGTTTGCGCCTTTGCCTTTTATGCACTGAAATCATTCCAGTTTAATTGTTAAATCATATATTGTACTGTTGAGGGGGGAAATTTCTTTGAGCAACATTGTTTTTAAACATTTGAATCATTTTGTCATGAACTTGCTGGTAAACTGGAAATCTTCTGCCCATCTTTGCTCCTCAAAGCCTTCGTGGACACTGCATCTGTACTAAAATTGTGATTATGATCACCTTTTAAATAATATCATAAGGTATTTTCTTTATTTAAATTTACCTAACTAACCGTGAATTACCATCGTCTCAACATTTTTGCCTGAAATGCAGGAATGGCTGTATATTAACAAAATGAAAGAACAAATATCTTGGGTTCCCACTGTCTGCAATGAAAATGAAGTCCAACTAAATGTAAGAATCACTGTTTTTTTTTTTTTTTTTATTATTGTTTGCATTTTCCATCCCAACTTTTTCTGATTTGGGGTTGTATGTGCAGGTATCCTTTTCATCTTGCAAAATGTAATTACATTTCACTAATATGTGGCACCTTTTGAACTGAGAGTGGAGACTACAGTCGACTTGGTTACAACTGAGCCGTTGCCATGGCACTACACTTCCTTTAAAGAAGCATTACTTCAGTATGAAACACATGAGCGAGAGAGAGAGAGAAGGAGAGAGAGAGAGAGAAGGCAGAGTCAGCTCCACAAAGAGAAAAACACAGAAACACAAGAACAAAATCAATACGGTCAGAATACACGATACATATATGTGAGCTCACGACTGTGCATTTCCAAAATGTCACTTTTCCGTGAGCTAAAAAAAGCAGCTCCATTTATCAGGTTTAAAAAGCTTTTTCCGCTCCAAGGACGGCAGAATGATTTATGTGACATTAAAACCTGGAAATCTGGAAACCCGGAGGAGACACAAGCTCCTGAAATTAAATGCATACAAACTGTGCTATATTGCTTTTTTGTCAAAGTGTTGCGCCACATTTGAACGTGTCACATCTAAATTATTGTCATTTACACCCGAGTCTATAAATATTTGGACACTGTCATTAATAAGTTTTTTCCACAACACACTGGAGTCGCAAAGACTGAATATGAGTGTCGACTTTAGAGTTGCAGGTGAACGCTGTACAAATTAATGTGGTTGTCTGTTTCTAACTAAATATTTGTGAATATTTTTCGCATTTTCGCAGCCTATGTTGACTTTTAGAAGGTGACTGATTAGGTCAACCAGGTTACTCTCTGCAGCCTCCTGAGAATTAAAGTATTCTCCAACGAGTAGTCCAACATCATAGGCAGCCTATACAAAGGTACTGTGGGTGCTGGGCAGAGTTGGGGAAGAATCTTTCATTTTTCTCATTAGATACTGGCATTATTCGGGGATTTGTTCAATCTCCTACCCTGTTCAATGGGTAGGATAGTAGAAACCAGTGGTTTTGGTGCTTTTGTTAGTAAGGAACGATTTAGGGACAGTGAGTTTGTGAGCAAGCCTGGGATCATTGGGTTCCTTGATTGCACCATTTGAGAACTCAGGAATCCAATTGTTTGGGATTGCTACGGTCCTGGATTAAGACTAGGATCCATGTTTTCAATGGCTTCCCAGATTCTGCCATCAGAAGGGTATCAGTGTGTGGTTAAGTGTTAAAGTTGTGGAGACATTTACTTAATTTGCAGTGACATTCATGTCTCTTGGTCCTTGGCGTTTGAGGTAAGAGATGCCTGAGAAGAGCTTATGGAGTCATGAGGTCAGCTGATACCTACACTACCAGTCAAAGGTTTGGCCAAACTCTACCATTCAGCTGAACTGGAAAGTTCTTGTTTTCCTGTACTGTTGTGGAACTTGGATGCTAACCACTGATCTAAAATACCAACTGGAAATGAAGAGTTCAGATGCAAAACCCAGTATCTCCAAAACCATAAATTTTTAGTTGACACCAACATGTACTTGGCTGTCAAGGGGACCATCAGTGTGCAAAATATGAAAGAATTTGAACAAACTGTTTTCATGTTATTGATGAAAGCCTGTGCATTTCTGCATAGGGTTTCCTTTAAATCTCCATTTTCAACTGCATTTTTCTCCATTTGAAAAAAAAAGGACTTACTGCGTTTTGCATCTGAACTCTTCATATCTTTGGTCCTCTGTCTCTTCAGATGATCCTTGGGTAATGTTGAACTGATTTTATGGTCAGTTATGGAGACTACAATGAAGTGTATCACTTACAATGTGAGGTTGGTGTCACCTACGACATTTTGGCCATCTGGCTTATTTCTCTGTGCCTGGTCCAGCACCCACACATCACTTGGCTGCAAGAAAAGGATAACTAGTTTTTGCGTAGTGAGGATGGTCCAGCTGTCTGCCTGGGTAGATGCCATCCAGTTTCTAAGGCGGTGGATGCAGTGATGCACTGATCAGACCTGACCAGCTGTTATCAACATTTGACATACTTAAGTTATTTAATCAAACTGATTGTTGGTGACTGGGGGCGCCACCACGGATTTTGGACCCCAATGCCACCCCCGTATTATTTGGTCAGTATTATAATTGTATTAGGGGCCTCTCTGGGCCCATGTCAATCATGGGGTCCTAGTATCGTTCTCTTTAGTCTCCCCTTTTTGGTGCCCCTGCTGGTGATTACAAATTAAGCTAATGAGGATTATAACCCTGTAAAAAGTAGCATTATTCAAGTTGTATTTGCAGAGCAGAGCTGTTGCTGAGCATCACTGGACACGCAAAGTAACTGTAATACATTTAGAAAATTCACTAGAGATAATAATACAAAATTCTAAAGTTCTGTGTTTGTGTAATTTGAAATAATGATATTATGACTATTAACTATTCCATAGGTATTAGTGTTACTACAGTGTTATTAGAGGTCCCTGGGCAGCAGAAATGAATTACTTAAGATGGTAAAGCACTATATAAATGCAGTTCATTTACTGTTACTGATGTTACGAGGGCCGATTGAGAGGTTTTGAGCCTGACCCAGAAAAGTACAGCTCGGTTCAGTGAGTCAATACTTCACTCATTCTTGAGAAATGTTGGTTTTTTTCAAAATGCAATAGATGGAAAACCAAAACCTGCTTTTTCTGGGTCAGGCTCAAAACTTCTCAATCACTTCTTGTAAATTCACAAGTGTAATTGAAGCCTTTAAAGCGATAAACATTTTCTCCTGACCAGAGCTGAGCTGAGCTGGCAGCCAATCAGAGTGCACCTTTTTATCACATGACACTCTTGAACCAATGGGCAACAAGAAAAATAAAAATCATCATCATTATCATTTATAAGATAAAACATTATATGTTTTGATAGAAATAATTGAGTCACCGCTATGTTTAAAAGATTTCAAAGCATAATGTGAGTCTTTGACTTACTATTTGTAATGTTTAAGCACAAAGTAATGCCGTTTGAACCATCAGAAATTTAAAAATGAAGTAACTGTGATGGATGGACAGTAGATTTGTTTGATCTCTAAAGTCAGTTGTGTGTCTGCACTTTTTTATTTGATTATTTTGCCGTGGGATTTGTTTTGAAAATCCCATTTTCATTTTTGTTACTGAAGATAAAATGTAATTTCAGTTGCATGTTTAAGAAGAGGGCACGTTGTTGCACAGTTTAGGGAATATTTTTCAGTCATAAATTGTCTGCACCTCATTCTCCTAAAAAAACAAACAAAACCAGTGATAAAATTGCATCGTGACCTCTGACTCGTGAATGGTATTGAATCATCGTTCCGTCCTGAACTGCGTCGGACTGCACGCAGACGATGACCGGAGCCAAAACACAGACAAGCTGTGGTTTGTATTTTCACAAAAGATGACATCAGTGATTCCGGCCTCCTTTAAGAATCCCGCGAGGCGTACGGCAAATAAGTGAAGAGCCCATTACAGGCTCTGTCTGTAATGTAAAGGTCAAAGGTGAGCGGTGCTTGAACCCTGCAGTTGTGCCGCTTACAGTATTCTTCAGAAGATGCCAATTAGCTCCGATCCCACTGCTACCCCCCCCCCCCCACCTTCCTGTGTGTGCGCGGTGTGAAGATGCTGTTGCCGTTTACAGAAGTCATCTACACGTGTCTTCCTGTTCAATAACGAGCACCTCACATCCTCTTCAATAGTATATTTTATAATAAATTATTTCATATTGAGTCAAATCAGATTTGATGTATTAGAATTAATTATGTTCATTTTTGTGACGGGCAAAAACTCAATTTAAATATAATATAAATCACACATGAGAATTTTCAGGATTTTTCCTGAATTTTGGATTTTTTTTAGGAAGATCTAGACAAAGTATTCCTTACTAGAATCTGCTTGGCTGCCAAAATTAGGCTTAAAATAGGTCTAATTTTGCCTAAAACCCAGGAGCTCCTACAGCAGGCCTCGAACCCCCGATTGACTTTCAAGAATGTTCAGGATGCCTCATTCTCATCCCTGTATAAATAAATATTACCACCATCATGAGAAGACTAGTTTTAATCTTGGTTCTGCGTGTCTCTGTGACATCATAAGGCAGGATGTCATAATTTTGTACATGCAAAGTTTTGTGATGTCATAAGTTTTGTTCTTGAGACTGAAGAAAAAGACATAAGACATTTGTTCTATATTTTTGAATCCTGTTCTTGAACAAATATTTTGATTCTGATTTGGGAGAGGAATGCTTTTTTAAATTTATTTAAGAGAAGTTCAATTTTTAGAAAGATGTAAAAAACAAACAACAAAAATGTTCTTTTTTGCATGTCTGACTTAAAACAGGGTTCACTGTGTGCAGCTGTGCTCGTGTGTGTCCACCAGCTAGAAATATTCTAAAAATGCCTTAAGTTGGTGGGGGAGGGGTCACATGATTCAAGGACGCCATGTTGACCTTATTTCTGTGTAACAGGAGGAGAGATGGAGACGGATCTGAGTGTTTAGGAAGGACTCAGCTCCATTAGCTTCACAGTGTCCGTACGTTTGAACGAGTCTGAGCAGAAAAACGACTTTGTCACTGACTGATGTACACGTGTGTTTTATGAACAGCCACCATTCTACACCTGTTCCGCTTCCATCAGGTTAGACAAAGACCATCTTTATGGCTAAAACAACCAAGGTCGCGTGTTGGCGGGACACGGCACGTGAACAGTCGTGTTCAGCGAGAGCGCGGCACGCTTTCTGCACCCAACCATCTGTCTCAGCCTCTTTAATGTGTGACAGTCAAACGACCTGCTATCTGCTTTTTCAAAGCATTTATGCTAGCATTTATAGCTGTGAAAATCCAGAATGAATCTGAATTTTCATGGGATATCTCCAGTACTTCAATCCAGTATTTCATATTAATTTCAGCTTTGATAAACTACATGAGAATTCACATTTATGCACAATCACACCCCGTTTTTATGCTGCTGGCTTTTAGGACAATGGATACAAGCATTAGCTGTAGCTAACATTAGCTGATTGTGTTATGAAGCACAATTCTGTCAATACAAACTCATCAAATAAATAAATAAATAACATTAAATTAAAATATAACGCAATGCTAAAATACCCTCGGCCATATGAGCATTATGTTCTTTATGATTTGCAGTTTTTAAATTAATTATTAAGATCCTATTGTCTTACGTACAATTTGTACATGTTCAATAAAGCCCCATCTATCAGTCAATCAAAAACAATATTTATATTTTAACAGCATCTGCAGGAGGCTTTGCGGGTGTGTTTACATGAGCTTTTGACAAGAGTAGAAGTTGTGCAAATCAAGGAATATTTGTAGATCACCCTCTGTGCATTTGCAAGTATTAATGAGACAAATTTAACTCCATAGGAAGTTAGCTTTGAGTTAGTGGACGTTAGCTAACGTCCACTCTTAAGCCTCGGCCTCACTGAATAATAAGCCATGAATAATGAGCCACGCATGGGTGTGTTAGCGATTATTGGAAGAATGATCCATGTTTTAAGGTATCATGTATCCGCTACTAAGTCGCCTCTATGTATGTGCCTCTCTGTACCTCACATGTGCCAGGTATCAGCCTCTAATGAGCCACGACTGACCTATCATTTGAGCCCCATCCAGTCTCGAGTGGCTCGTGTTGGCACATATGATCCACGTCAAGCCACATATGATCCATGTAGCGCCATGTAACACAACGTTGGTGCACGTTTAGGCATGGGTTTGGTCCAAACCTCCAGCCCTCCCTCCCTTGGTCCTTTTAAAGTGTGAGTTTTCAATTCACAGCATCCATTCAAGAGGTTGTCACACAGTCCGGCCGGTGTGCGCCAGGCTGCTGTTCACCTGTGCTCCAGAGCCATTAAATGCACCAGAACAGCTAGAACCGAACCACGGGTTCCTGGACAGTCGTCCCTGCGCTTCTTCTCGCTGACTTTATTTCTTCCGTGGCTTTACAGTCATTTTGACACCTTGATCCAACTTTTAACTTTGTGTTTGTCTGTTATTGTCTGCAAAATCGCTCTTTTGCGAGCTCGCATTCTGCGTTAATGCTCAACTTAAGCATGAGTCATTGTGTCAGTGTGCTCAAAGATCCATTATATCCGTTATTATCCATCTGATCCATTATAACAAGATGTTAAATCTATCATAAACATACTTTTACAGCTGCTTATAAAGAAGGAATGAACATGCAACTGTTTTACCAAGCTATTACAACATAAACATTACATATTTGGAATAGCCTTTAGGCTGTTCAAAATATGTTCTCCACCTCAGCGCACGAGACAGAGAGAGGAAAAAAAACCTCCAAATGAAACGTCCTCTCTGATTCCAGAAGCAATCAGAGGTGTTTTCAACATCCAAGCTCTGAGAGAAAATGATTAATCCACTACAAAATAATAATTTTATTTACAGCATCTGGTGCACAAATAAGGTGGGATTGTAGTGTGCAAGAGGACTGAGCCAAAATAGCCTGTCCTCTCCCTGTACCCACCAGGTGCTCAGATAATGAGCTTTTTGCTGGGTACGGTTGGCTCATTCACAGCTAATTTAGCGCTTCTACCATAACTATCTTATTTTTACCATTTACAATTCTATTTTACGCCTATTTTTTCACGCCTGTCGGTTGCGTCATTCGCCTGTGAGCAGGCTTTGAGTGAGCACTGGTCCTCCCCCCTTGTCGGATTTTCATTGTGAGGGAAATGTCTGAGCGGCTGGAGCAGCGGTGCATCAAATGTTTCCAGAAACTGTGAGAGACAGCCAGGTGGACACCATTCAGAAAATTCAGATGGCTTTCGGTGAAGATCTTATGGGGATCACACAGATTAAGGAGCATTACAACCGGATTAAAGACAGCGCACAATGGCGGATGACGCGCCGCGCTCCAAGCGGCGATCGACAGGCTGAAACGACCAGATAATTTCCATACTGAATGCTGTGTTGATCCGGGACGTCGTCTGACTAGCAGAGAAATGGCAAGAGAGGTGCGCATAGCACTTTTCCTGCACATTCCACTGTTAAAGGAGATTTTGTCATGAAAACAGGAGCGGAGGAATTTGCCACGGAGCCGCTAATGGCGTGGAACGAAAGCACCTCCGTGTTGGTCTCACAGGACATGTTGTGACACGCTCAGCTCTTCGACAATTTCTCGGATACTCACTCAACTGAAAAGCCACCCAAAGCCGTCTGAATCTTCCGAATGGTGGAAGAGCTGGGCATGTCCCGTGAGACTTCCAACATGGAGGTGTTTTTTGTTCCGCGCCATGAGCGGCTCCGTCCTGACGCACAAATTCCGCCGCACGTCTTTCATTACAAAATCTCCTTTAACAGTGGAATGTGCAGGAAAAGTGCTATGTCCACCTCTCTTGCCATTTCTCTGCTAGTCAGACGACGTCCTGGATCAGCACAGCCTTCACTTTGGAAATGTTCTGGTTGTTTCAGCCTGTCGATCGCCGCTCGAAGCGCAGCGCGCCATCCGCCATTGTGCGCTGTCTTTAATCCAGTTGTAATGCTCCTTAATCTGTGTGATCCCCATAAGATCTTAACCGAAAGCCATCTGAATTTTCCGAATGGTTTCCACCTGCCTGGATGTCTCTCACACTTTCTGAAAAAATTTTGATTTAGCAAAGCGGCAGTCGCTCCGCCATTTTCCTGACAATGAAAATCCGCCGAGGGGCCTGGACCACTCCTCCCACAAGGCGTGCTCACAGGCGAATGACGCTATCGACAGGCGTGAAAAAACTCACACATGCGCACGAAGGTTCAAGCTTGGCTGATGCAAGCGCACGTGATTCAAATCCATAAGGTTATTGCAAAAAATAAAAAGGTCTGTTACTTTTCTAACAGACCTCGTAGATAGATACCAGTACATTCACACACTCACAGCTTCTGCTTCTACAGCTTAGCCTACTAACTATATTTGATTTTACTACTAGTCTACATGCTAATTACCTATACTACAATCTTCTCCTGTGATGTCTTATCCTTCTTATGTCTTATTATTTATTATATTATATATACCTTTTTCTTGAGCTGCTTGGGTGGGTAGGGAGAGTTCCCATGGGATAAAAAAGCTTTTTAACCAACCATCCCTGGTTCTCAAGACCAGGCACCTAAGTGGCTCAACTCTACTCTTTTCTACTCTCCTATTTTACTCTTCCTTTTTAGATATTTACATATACCTTTGTATACTGGCATAGGTCCACCTTAGAACTGGAATATAATATATAAGATATACCTTACTGAATTTTCATGCTATGTGGCTCATTATTCATCCTTCATTATTTGGCGTGCCCTCCACCGTTGTGCGGACGTCTTTAAACCGGCTGTACCGCTCCTTAATCTGTGTGATGCCCATAGGATCTTCAATTGTTTCCACCTGGCTGTCGCTGTGGCAAAATTTGATGCAGTCGCGCTGCTCCAGTCGTTCCGCCATTTCCTTGCAAAGAAAAAATGACGAGAGACTCCACCCATCCTCACACAAAGGCTGCTTACAAGCAAATGACGCAATCGACAGGCGTGAAAGAAATCACGCATGCGCACGAAGGTTCAAGGTTTGCTCATGCAAGCACACGTGATTCAAATCCATCAGGTTTTTGACAAAAATAAAAAGGTCGGATACTTTTCTAACAGACCTCGTATATATATAAAACAAAAAATATACAACAAAATATTTTTTTAAAAATGTAGTCGCTGCTGTATTAATTTGTTAAATTAAACTGCCCTGTCTTGTAATGTTAAGACAATTTCATAACTGACCAAAAAATTTAACAATCTACCATCAGTCCAACATTTTTGTCAAGTTTCACAAAAAAACAAAACAAAAAAAAAAAACAGATTTCTCAGTTTTATCATCTGTTATTGATTTGGTCAAAAATTTGAACTTTTCTCTCCCGTGTTAAAGTCAACCTTCTCACAAACAGGAAACAAGTCAATAATGTAATATATGTTGTCATTCCGCACCAAAGACCTTAAACTGGACTCTCCACCTGCGAGAAGCTGTGTGACCCGTTACCACGGAGTCTGAAAGACCTGCATCATAAATACTGTATTTAACCGTATTATGAGTCGAGTGTATGGTACAAAGGGAAATGGCCAAAGAAGGTCTGAATCCTTGTAAAAGAAACATGACTGAAGATAGATATTTGCTTTTTTTCTGGGTTGTTTGTTTATGTATCTAATTTATTACTGTCATTTTTTTCTAATTAATCCTCACAGCTTTTACTTAACACTATTTAATTCCCAGTAGGTCACTTTATAATTTTGCTTTCAAATGAACAGAAAAGCAAACAGAGGAAAAAAAGAAGCTCTTTGTGCTCGTATTTGGACTGAAGTCGTGTATGTTTGTTATTTTAAATGTAAGGTTCGTATTTATTTTACCTTGGAAAAGAGTAATATCCTTGATTACACCCGGCCCAAACAAGCCTTCCAAGATGCTTTCAAAGCCTGTTGAGGAGGAAAAAAGGACATTAATGGCCTGTTAATCATCATAACAACAAATAAACATGGCAAAACCACAGCAGCACCCATTAAAGTTCATTATTGCTGGTCATCAAAAGCCGTTTCCACCTAAGTACATCTCAGATACACATATTTGATACTAAACCATCTGATCTGCAAACCAAATTCAGGAGCAAGTTACATTTATCAACAGTTTGTAAGACACCAAAAGGTTTTATAATTTTACAAAAATGTTCTCAGTCGTCATTAACTGTTGGAAAAACCATCATTCGGCATGAATCATAAAAACTTAGCAGGTTACTCCTTTGATGTTACAACCAAATTAATGAATTATTTTTGAGTAATTCTACAAACAAACTAACAGGCAAAAGTACAATTTCATTATCGGCACTGACATAAATACTGTAACATACAGCTGCAAGGTGCATCATGAATTTTATGGTTAGTCACAGTGGGAACGATGCTAATGGAAACCCGTTCACATAGATATTATTAACTATGTCAAAACTAAGTGGCAGAAGGAAGCTGGTGTTTTGGTTTTGAATGTCGTGTTCTTGCAACATCTGATAGCACTAAATCGGTTATAGGACATTTACAACAGGAAGCAGCAGGACCCTAAAGACCTGAACGTTGGTTTTCCTGCAAAGATAACGGAATCCCCAAACACCTTTGATCAGTGACCTCGTGACACCATAAACTCTTCCCAGGTATCTCTCAATCTTAGTTTTCATCGTCTCTTCTGTGTTAAGTGAAACTGTCAACAAGTTTGACACTTTCCTTGCAAACAGATACTCTTCTGATGGCTGAGTCCAGGAAGTCACTGAAAGTCTGGATGCTAGTCCTGATCCAGGACCACAGCAAACCCAGACATACACTCACTCAAGTTCCGTGACGATATCCACTGATTCCACAAAGAGCACTGCGTTATCTGCCAAGTCAAGGTCAGTGACCCTTTCCTTACTGACCAAGGAACCCAAATTGCTGGACTCCATGATCTTACCCAAATCCTAGGGCCATGCAGACTTCAACCAAGTAAGTAAGTCCCTTCGGCTGCTCCCTTGTTTGCACTCGGGGTTGCCACAGCAAATCCAAGGTGGATCTGCATGTTGATTTGGCACAGGTTTTACGCCGGATGCCCTTCCTGACGCAACTCCACATTACATGGAGAAATGTGGCAGGGGTGGGATTTGAACCCAGAACCTTCCGAACTGAAACCAAGCGCATTAACCACTTGGCCACCACCCCTGCTTGCAGACTTCAACCAAGTAAGAGCCAGAAAACATCCATGTACCTGACCAGCACTCAACTCAGCACCTACACAGCAGAGCGCTCATGGCACCTGTGTATAGGCTGGCTGTGATGTCCACCAAATCATCAGCACGTCCCAGAAAGTAGCCCAATCAACCAAATCACAGAGCTAGGATGCAGCTGAGGGTTGAATTCTTGGGCATGAACCCAGACTGCTCTGGTCACTCAGTGGCAAGTAGGTGGAACTGACTCATGTTAAGCATGATCCCTGAAAGTTCACTGTCTAGCAGAGAGAGCAGTGTAATTCCCCATTAGCTGTTACAATCCAGGCGACCACCACTGACTACAAATCCTTTCTTTCAGTCAGTTAAGATGATACAAGGGGTGATTGCGAGGTTTTGAGCCTGACCCAGATAAGGTAGGGTGTGGTTCTCTATCTTTTGCATTCTGAGAAACCAACATTTCTGGAAAATGTGTGAAGTTTTGACTCATTGGATGAAATGTTGAGAAATGTTGGTTTCTCAGAATGCATAAGATGGAAAACCACACCCTACCTTATCTGAGTCAGGCTCAAAACCTCTCAGTCACCCCTTGTACTTGTGTCCCAGATGGAAGCAAAGAGTGTTTGCTCCACCTGGATAAGAGTTTATCCACAATACAAACAGACCCCTGCAGCTTTGTGCACCCTCAGCTGTTTCACCACCTTTTGCAATCTCAGTGAGATTTGGTGACTACAGGACCAGCCACCAGAGAACCCTGTAGCTGCCGGTGTGTAGTGGGCACCTTGCATGGCAGCAGCCTGACATCAGGGTGAATGTGAGGCATTGATGTGTAAAGCGCTTTGAGCGTCTGATGCAGATGGAAAAGCGCGATATAAATGCAGTTCATTTACTATTTACAGTCTGGTAGGAAGGTCAGACTTAGACAAGTACTGAAAGCAGCCAGCCCGGTGTGATCAGTGCAACAGAGTCATATGTCAGGACGACTCAAACTGTCATATTGTTACTCTTTTATAATGTTTACACAGTTTTATTTTCTCTGCACAATATACGGTAAGATGCAAATATAACTTTAAAATATGCATTTAATAACCAGAAGCATGTACAGTGACCAGGATGTGAGCACACCATCATGCAAGCATACAAACACATACATGTTCTTCTTCATTTGTCCTTGTGAGGACTCCAAACCCCAAACCACCATCAAACGACCGCTGAAGGACTAACACAAGATCAAAATGTCTTCACTTGAGCAGCATAAAACCTAAACTGTCCCCACAAAGACATAAAGTACTGTATACGTACAGACATATACTTCATGTCTTTCTTCTGAGCTCTTAGAGCAAATTAGCACTTTATCTCCAATACACCAAGCTAATGTCAGTCACTTTTTATTAACAGTATATACCCTCGTTCTTCTGTTGCCTGGCAACCGCATCCAGAGAAACATAAATACATATTGCATTTCCCCCCCCAACACCCCCCCCCCCGAATCGCCCACCCCACCCCCCAACATCCTCCACTAAATGTAAATGCAAGAAGGCAAAGACAAAGAGCAGACCACATACAATTAATCGACTAATTGGTTGCCTGAAAATCAAGTGTTTCAGTCATTTATAAAGAAAAAAGCCACAAATGTCACCTGGTTCCACCGTTTCAAATTAAAAATGTATATATAGAAAATTTCTGCCAAACTGAACATCTTTACGGTTTTTCACTGTGGGAAAGAAAAAAAAAATCAAGCAAATTATGTTTGTCTTTGCTTTAAAAATATACTAAGACACATTTAAACAATCTTCTTTGT